>NC_058403.1:2741600-2811618 GCF_002201575.2 Neomonachus schauinslandi | reverse complement strand
TAGAGGATGAGCAGCCCCCCCACTGGAGGGGCTCACAGACCTGCCCAGGTTTTCACCATGTTCATGCGAATTCTTAGGAGGAGGAACTCATGGTTTGGAAATATTTTATGCTGTTTTTAGTTCCGGGAATTAATTCTTTGATAAGGGTCCATTCTAGTTGCTTGCAAAGATTCTTTAGAAAACAGCTCAGCTGGCCCAGCCTAGATGGGCAGTTTCAGAAGCAGTGCAAGGGTGAGGGGTGTCTGCACGTGTATCTGCCCAAACCTGAGATCCCCTCCCTGACTTTTCAGAGCCAGGAAGGCTTTATCTTACCAGTACCCTCTCATTGGTTTGCTCCCCATAACCGTCTACAGAACCCCGTTTCAATACATTGAGAATTAACATTGCTCAGTGGCACTGAGGATTCCTTTCGGTTGCAAATGACGGGACCCCAAGCCAAGCTCATTTCAGAAAAGAAGAGAGTTTGCTGGTTGATTTAACTAGCAAGTGTAGGATGCAGCTACCTTCAGGCACAGCCGCATCCAGGATCTGGAAAGCCACACTGGGCACCACCTTAACTCACACTCTAAACTTGATTTCACTGATGCTGGCCTTGCTCCCAGGCAAACATGATGGCCTGGGAGCTCGAGGCCTGGGGGGTCCCCAGAACTCCCAGCTTGGAGGATCAGGGTCGTTCTGCCTTCACCCTTCCAGAAAAATCCTGGGCAGGGTTTGGATTGTGCGGACTTGGGTCACATGGCCGTTGCTGAGCTAATTCCTGTGGGTGGGGGAGCACCGCTCTCTGGTTGGCTGGCCTCGGGTCGCGCGACTCCAGCCAGCTCCTGTGACCGCTCTGGGGACAGGGAGGCTGTCCCACAGACAACAGAAGCCATCGTGAGGGTAAGAGGGGGTGAGGAGGTTTCCCTGAAGGGAAGCAAAGGGGGGTTTTGTTACTAGATGAAGAGGACATTGTGTCTGGGAAGGTGAAAGCCACCAGCGCCCGACAGCATGTGAATTGTTGCTGCCGTCGCCCCTAGAAGATCTTGCATTTCGGGGCCTGACACCTCACCCAGGAGCGCCTCCTACTCTCTCAGGCCCAGGGGGGTCCCACAGAGCTCACAGTGCTAGATAGTAGGTGCTCCACGAATGTTTGGGGTGTAGAAGCATCCAGTGGGCTCTTGCAACCTGGCAAATCATTGAATCCTTCTACCCTATACCCCCCAGGCTGTAGCGCTCACCCTTGAGGAGGGTCCATGTCTGCGCGTGAGACAGATGGACAGGAGCAGAGGGGTGTGCACCAGGGTCTACCCTCAAAGCGCCGTCCCCGCCCCTGATGCTGGGGTGCAGTGCCCTTCAGGGGTCTGGCTTGGAGATCCCCGCCCCCCGCCCCATACACGAGTTACCTAAATTCTTCTCCCTTCCATTCGCATCAGCCGCAGGTCAGGACCCACATGCGTTTGACGCTAATGGAAAATCTGCCTTGTGACTCGTGGAGTGGCCTGAGCCATCGGGCGTGTGACAGTGAGGGGGGCCAGGCTGAGCTGCCTCTCCCCAGGGGGGGCTGGGAGGGGGCACACTCGGGCCCGCCACGCCCGCGAGGTTGGCCTCTGGGCTCCAGGACGAGGACAGACAGGGAAGGTTGTGGCAGAAGGGCCCACCCAGCAGCCAGCTTAAAGGGGGTCAGCCCTCAGCCGGCCCTGGCTCGGCTGGGTGGGAACAGTTCCAGAATTCCAGGCATTTGCAAATGGAACAGCTGCTGGGACAGCCTGGGGCCTCAGCGTCCTGCCCCCACCCCGGAGCCCCCTTCCCCTAACCCAGCCTGTCAGATCAGCGGCTTGTGAAGCCCACAGGCAGGAGGCGTGCAGGAGGTATGGGGAGATTCGAGGAGGGAAAAAAGAGTGCCTTAGCCAGCACCTCAAACAGAAACCCTTCCCAAACCCCGAAAGTGAGGGCTTTCTTCTTTGCAGATCTGCCTGTGTTTCTGGGTTTCCAGGGGCCTGGCTGGGGCTGGAAATAGAAATGCATTCCGTGCATTCATTCACTTAGCAAATATTTACTAAGCACCTCCCATGGGCCAGGCCTGGGCCAGGCCCGGCTTCCTCCTCCTCCTCCTCATCGTATGTCAGTGAGCAAAACAGACAAACCCGTGCCTTTACGGAATTGGTGCCCGAGTGTGGGAAGACCAGGACAAAAGCAAAAGGAGGACAAAGGGTTAAAGTAGTCAATGGAGAGGTGCTAAGTGCTACATGAAAAGCAGGGCAGGCAGAAGGGGGACGGTCTGGAGCAGACGGTCACGCTTTGCCTGTGCGGGCCCATCGAGGCAGCGCGGGGCTGTGAGCGGAGGGCCCACGTCGCCCTCGAGTGTGGTCAGGCTCCCCTTAGCTGCGGTGTGGAGCACAGATGGTGGCGAGGCGGCAGGGGAGCCGGTGGGAGTCCGCTGCATGATGCAGGGGTGGAGTGGGCAGATCCGGGGTGTGTTCTGAGGATGGAGCCGGTGGGGTTTCCCGGAAACGAGGAGAACTTGGATTAGGTCTGCATCATGTCCGCGGGGGATGCTGTGGTGCTGGAAGGCGGGGGCGCCGTGGCTCAGCCTACCGGATACTGACGAGGCAGGTGCAGCGGGTCCCGGTCGAGGAAGCCGGTCTACCAGCCTGGAGGGGTGCAGGGAGGCATCGGGAGTCACGGGGACGGTTTGCTCTTGTGAAAAATGTATTTAGTTCAGAGACGTGTGCCACAATGACTCAACATTTACCGAGCAGCCCCACCGTGCCCCCTGGAGAACCGGCCCCCAGCTGCCAGGGGGTGTGCGGCACCCGGCACCTTCTAGAGGCTGGGCCTGGCCCCTCAGAGCCCCTTCCAGAGCCCTGACTGCCGCGTGGGGACAGGGTCTGAAAGTGACGTTGCGTTGTGACCAACATCTTGTAATGCAGCAAGAAGTGACGAGGCGAGCTCCCCCCCCCCACTCTCCCACCACCCTCCAGTGGGGCTGCCCCTCGCCTCAGGGGGCAAAAGGAAGATGCAGAGCGTGTGCGGTGCGAGTATGTGTGAATGTGTGTGTGCGAGCGTTGCAGGTGTGCATGCGTCTGTGTGTATCTGTGTGTGTGTGTGCACGTTTGTACTGGTTTAAAAAGTGACCAAGTGAACTCATGCAGAAAGAACCCAAGGTCAGGAAGGGCTCTGCCGTGTGGACTTGGAATGTGTGAACCCAGGTCCTCGGAAGGAAGGGAGCAGAGTGCAGGCTGCTGCAGGATTGGGCATGGGCACACAGCGGGAGCTGGCCCATCCCCTCACCCCCCGCCCTGGGGTCCCGGCCCCACGGCTCTGCAGTGGGCAGAGAAGCTACTCACTGACCGGGACCAGGGCGGAGAAGGGAGACCTGAAGGGGTTGGAGGGCGAGAAGAGGAAGTACATGTTGTCTGGGTGGGGGGGCATCGGGGGCAGGAGGGACCCTGTGCAGAGGCCACTTCCTCTGAACAGCCTGGTGGGACCCTGGAGAATATGTAACCCAAATAAGAGGGGGTGAGCTGCGGGCACTGGAGCCTCCCCAGGAGAGTGACCTGTGCTCAGTGGTTGAGGGTGGCTCAAGGGGGCAGCGCCAGTCAGTGGGAACAGTGGCTAGGTGGCGGATTCCCAGCTAGCAGGACTGTCCTGGCCAGCAGCGATCTCCTGTGGTCAGGCAGCCTCCCTCTGTGTAGGCAGCCAGCCTGACGGCGGCGGGGAGGACGGCCGATCATTTGTGTAGAGTTTCAAAAGGAAAATCGGAGCTTGATTGCATGTTGACCTGACAGCAGATAGCAACACACCAGCAGATAGCTCCAGACGCTCTAGGGAAGGGCTTCCCTCATTCCCAGTGCTGGGAACTTCATTATCACTGCCATCAGCACCACCTCCACCTTCGTCTCTACCTCCATCTTCACCTCCCCTATCACCTCCGCCACCTCCACCTCCACCACCTCCATCACCTTCACCATCACCTCCACCATCACCATCACCTCCTCCACCACCATCACCTCCTCCACCTCCGCCACCTCCACCTCCACCACCATCGCCTCCACCTCCACCACCTCCATCACCATCACCTCCACCATTACCATCACCTCCACCACCATCACCTCCTCCACCACCTTCACCTCCACCATCACCATCACCTCTACCTTCACCTCCACCATTACTTCCACCACCACCTCCACCATCACCATCACCTCTACCATCATCTCCACCACCACCTCCACCTCCATCAGCACCTCCACCATCACCTCCTCCACCTCTGCCACCTCCAACACCTCTATCATCATAACCTCCACCACCACTTCTACCATGACCTCCACCATCACCATCACCTCCACCATCACCATCACCTCCTCCACCTCCGCCACCTCCACCTCCACCACCTCCAACATCATCACCACCACCACCATTATGATCACTGTCTAATTGCTACTATTTGGGGGGTAATGACCAGATACTTGTTCACTCCATAAATTTTCTCATCCCAGACTTTACCACCCCTCCCTGCCCTGCCTACACTGTGCCCCGGGAGGCTGCCCACCTGCTAGGTGACTCTGCCCAGCTGACTCCCTCACCCTCTGGCTTTCAGCAAGGGCTTCCTGCTGATTGGAGGGCGCGGCAGGACGTCAGATGGAGGAGAGCAGAAGGGAGGGACACTCGTTCTTCTTCACCGGGCTGTAGGAGCACAGATCCCACCAGGTGGCCCTTCCTGAGGCCCTGGCCCTGGCTCTGGTAACCACCGCCTTCCCACACTCCTTCGGCCTGGGGGTGGTCACAGGTCCCTTGATGCCTCAGCCGCTCTGGTGGTTCCCTCAATCCTGCCAACACCTCTGAAAATGCTCTTTTCATTAACAAATCTCGTTGCCCCCCCATAAGTGGGCCATCTGTTTCCTGTCCTATTCTGAGAGATGCCAGTCTCGTGGCATGCCAGGCACAGCACGCACATCCTGGAGAGTCCCAGCAGCACCTGCACAAAACCCCCATTAAAGTGGCTGGCAGCACCTGTGCCCGGGGCATCTGGGCTGAGGCCAGGGACACAGCCTGCCCCGAGGAGCCCCCGGGGGCCTACAAGACAGCAAGGGCCCCAGCCTGACAGAGTCCAGCTCCAGGAGCTGGGGTGGTGAGCAGGTAGGAGGGAGCCTGTTGGACTCAGGCCTGGGTGCAATGGGGATTTGTCCATGACTGGAGGGGAGATCCAAAGGGGCCCCTGGAACCTGCCCTGGCCCCCCCCCCCCCGGGGTGCTGGGAGGCTCTGCTGGGTGGGGGAGACAGGGAAAGACAGACCCCTCTTCATGGGGAATACCATGCCCTCTCCAAACAGTGCTGCGGGGTTGGGGGGAATCACAAAGCTTCTCCTCTTTCTTCTGCGCTAAAGCCGCTCTCTCTGCTGACTTCCCTTCCTGCCTGGCTTCCCCCTTTGCTCCCCCTGCCCCCACCCTGCTTTCCCCTTTCCCCTTCCCCACCAGGGCTCTGCTGTCAGCCAGTCCTGACCTTCCAAAGAGAACAAGCCCTTGGCACAGGGTCGCTAGGCCCGTCCTCAGCCTCTCCTGTCCCTTGGACTCTGGATGGGAGCCCTGCGGGGCCTGTCCAGCCCAGCCCATCTGGAGGATCTGCAGAAGCAGGACATGCCATTTCCACGTGTGGGACTTTGTCATCTATCTGGGCCTGGCTCCTTTGCAAAGTGTCCTCATTCCTGAGCCTTGGGGACAAAAGACTTATCAGACTGGGACCTCTGCTGGGTGGGGGAGACAGGTGCAGTCTCAGGACAGGCTGAGAGTTGGCCCAGTGAACAGGTGAGGGCTGCAGAACCCATGCAGCTGGGAGGGGGGCTGGCCCAGGGCTCAGGGCTCTGCTTCCCTTCCTCTGGGCTCCAGGCTTCTTCCGCAGCCCACCTGGCACCTTTCAATTCCTTCCAGATCCGACCCTCAGTGTGACAACAGTGATAGTCACGTTATTCCCCACAGGGCCCCTGCCCTCAAGCCTGCCCTCCCCCTCCTCCCTCTCTCCCTCCTTCTGTCCCCCCCCCACTCGGGTGACAATAGTGACGTCAACAACTGAAAGCCCCAGCACCTGCTGGCCACCAGATCCACGCAGCATTTGGGGGGCGGCTCCCTTTCCTTGAGCACACCCCTCACCGTGGAAGCCATGGGCTGGGCCCCATGGATCTGGGAGAGGTCTCAAGTACCCATGAAAAAATCACGTCTTCAGAATCTTGTGTTTTCGTTTAAAACAAAATTCATTCACATATGGCACGCTCCTCCTTGCCAATCGATGCTTTATAATGAATGCTCTGCGGAGGCTCTGCTGACCCCTCCCCAGAGCCTCCAGGCCCGAGCATCGTGCCGCATCTGGTGATGGCTCAGGGCACCCATGTCACGGTGACCAAGTGATAGCACATCGCCCAACAGGCAGGCAGGGGAGCCAGACCCAGAGTCTGGTCTTGGCCAGCCTAGGGCAGGGTGGGGACCTGGCTGCCCGAAAAAAGGCCTGTTTACCCGGCCAGGAGGACGCCAGCCGCAGGCATGCCAGGCCCTGTGGGATCCACCCACGGAATCACAATGGGCAGCTTGTGCCCTAGCCATCCTCCTGGGGCCACCCCGGGCCTGGCACCGTGGACAAGGCAAGGGGGGGGGGGGGGGGACGGGCAGGGAGGAACCTTTGTGTCCTTGGCAAGGCCAGATGCTCATGCGTGCCTATGGGTCAGCTGAGACAGTGCGGGCAGAGAGGGCCCCAAAGCTGTCCACATCCTCATTCTGGAAACTGGGAATGTGTTACCTTCCACGGCAAAGGGGACTTCAGGTCGCTGATTCCCTGACCCGAAGGTGGGAAGGTGTCCTAGATCCTCTGGGCGGGCCCCAGGCTGCCAGGGTCCCTTAACTGGAAGAGGCAGGAAGGAGCATCAAGGTCAGAGAGATGCTGGCTGTGAATGGGGGGAAGGCCACGAGCCGAGGGGTGCAGATACCTCTAGAAGCTGGAAAACAGATTCTCCCCTGGAGCCTCCAGAAGCAGCCAGCCCCACCACACCTTGCTTTTAGCCCTGTGAGACCCTGCAGGACCTTGGACCCAGGAGACTGTAAGAGGAGAAATCTGTGTGTGCCAGGCCACCGAGTGAGTGGTCATTTGTCACCCCAGCGACAGGAACCATGCAGGAATCGGTTTCTGCCCTCCACAGCGGCAAGCCACCATGAGGCAGTTACCCCCTGGCTGAGCCTGGGATTCTCCATCTGAATCTTAAGGACAATAACCCCCCTCCAGAAGGGTCCGGGACCATGCACGCGGGACACTTAATGCCGCGGCTGCACACAGTAGGAGGGTGTCCCCATGGTCAGGCCACCTCCTTCCTCCCCATGGCATGGGCCCCACACCCTGTTTCGTCCACTCGTGTGGAGTAGGGCTTATTGCTGGGGCAAGGGGGGACGGGGAGCCTGTGGGATGGGCAGGGGGGAGGCAGAGGGGATGGGCTGGGGAGCTTGGAAAAGAGAGCGTGTCCCTCCAAGATGACTGAGGGCGTGGCGTATGGTTGAACCAGGGCCACCTGCGCCTGTGGCTCAAATGGGTTGGATCCTATCTGGCCCAGAGCTGCACGTGGGGGGTGGTCAGATCAGATCCTCTGCAAGGAGCCCAGGAGTAGCCAGGGAAACCTGCAAAGATGAGGGTTTTCTTTTTTCTTTCTTTCTTTTTTTTATTTTGATTTCCTTATTTTTTTATTTTTTTTATTAGTTTCAGAGGTAGAGGTCAGTGATTCATCAGTCTTATGTAACACCCAGTGCTCATTACATCCTGTACCCTCCTTAATGCCCATCACCCGGTTACACCATCCTCCCCACCCCCCTCCCCTCCAGCAACCCTCAGTTTGTTTCCTATGATTAAGAGTCTCTCATGATTTGTCTCCTTCTCTGATTTCTTCTTGTTTTATTTTCCCTCCCTTCCCCTATGAGCCTCTGTGCTGTTTCTTAAATTCCACATATGAGTGAGATCATATGATAATTGTCTTTCTCTGATTGATTTATTTCACTTAGCATAATACCCTCCAGTTCCAACCACATCGTTGTGAATGACAAGATTTCCTTGTTTTTGATGGCTGCGTGGTATTCCATTGTCTCTATATTCCACGTTGTCTTTATCCATTCAAGAGCAGGATGTGGAAGGGTTTGGAAGCAGGGACAGTAGGGAGGGTGGCAGGGTGCTGGGCGGGGGTCATTGGGGGCAGCTGGAGTGGAGGGGTGGACACAGGGGCAGAGGAAAGGAAACCAGAGAGGGCCTCTCTGGAGTAGGGGAGGGTGGAGGGACAGTGCCAGGGGTGGTCAGGGCCAGCAGGCCGGGCTGGTGGTTGGTGTGCGGCTGGACCCCGAGCGGGGCCCTCCTCAGCCCCACCAGGCACCCCCTGACCAGGAAGGGGGTGATCCCCAGGTGGAGACAGCTGCTTCTGGGTATCTCCCCATCTCTATCAGTGTCCTGGGGCCACCACCCAGAGCACCACACACCGAGGCGTAAACAACACTAACCTGGCCGTCTAGAACCAAGGCGTTGGCAGGGCCGTGTTCCCCCTGGAGGATCTCCAGGAGGGACCATCCCACGGCCCTCTCCCAGCTCCTGGTGCTGCTGGCCATTCTTGGGGTTCCCAGTCTCTGCCTCCATCCTCACATGGCTTCCTCTGTGTCTGTGTGTCCTCTTCTGTCTCTGCTCAGGACACTCTCCATGGATTTAGGGCCCACCCTGCTCCAGCCTGCACTCATCTCAACCCAAGGACATCCGCAGAGACCCTGTTTCCAAATAAGGTCCCTTTCAGAGCAGCGGGGGTTAGGATGTGGACCTATCTCTTTGGGGGATACAATTCAACCCACAACACCATCCACACCCCAAAATGGAGCACGATAGCTGAGAGCCAGGCCTGGGGTCCACACACAGGGACACTGGGAGGGTCCAGGTCTGCGAGCCGACGTCCCTGCTGTGGACCCAGGTGTCCCTGAAAGCCTTCCTTGTCCTCCCACCGTTGGGGTTGGGCCAGCTCCCAGCCCAAGGCTCTCTGACCCTAGCCAAGAGGGTGGGACCAGACCCACGAGCGGGCCCCAGCCGCCCCTCCCTGGGCCTGGGCAAGCCTACGCTGGAGGGAAGATCTGAGTCTTGCTGGCCTCCACGGAAGCCGACAAGTGAACCCCCCGCAAGCTTCAGCCTCAGGGCAGCGAGCACTCGGCCTGCACGCTAGCAGACAGGAGAGCCTGGGGGGCAGGGCACGGGGACTCGTCCCACTGTCATGGGCGTGGGGTACTCCTTACCTGGAGTACAGGGTGGTGGACACAAGGACAAATGCCCAGAGTCGAACGGCAGGTGGAGTGCAGAGCCCGTGGTAGGGGCGGGCACCTGTGTGTCCCTACGGAGAAGTTCACAACCTCACGACAGATTCGGGGCCACCCTCACGCCATGGGGTTGGGACTAGTCTGGAGGCCTTCAAGGACAGTACTCTTCCCCCCTTCCAAGCCCTCGCAAAGTGCAAAGGGCAGGTCAGCCATGGGGCAGAGGCCTGGTCACCAGGTGTCCCTGTGGGAGGGCCTCCCGCTCCGTGGCGCTGGACGGCGTATCCACGGGCTAAGCGAGGCAGGAGCAGGCTCCAGAGCGAAGGGCAGTATCTGAGGGAGCTGCCGAGGCCGCGGGGACCCCTCCCACACAGAGCCGCTGGCTGCGGGGCCCTCTGTCCTGTGGAGCGGGCCTGCCCGCCACTCCCATGAGTGACGGGCCTGTCCTCTGCGGCCCCCACCTGCCTCCCCACCCAGCCCCATGGGTGCGGAGCTTCTCCGGCTCCTTCCACCAAAGGAACGCGACCCTGAGAGCTGGGGCTTCATCCGGAGTTGTCCCTGGGACAGGGTCCCGAGGGGGGGGGACCTGGGGATAGTCTGCAGAGGAGGCCCGTGGCCGGGGTGGAGCCGCCAAAGCCGAGTCTGCTGCTTCTCAGCCTGAGAGAGCCTGCCGCCCGAGTGGGCCCCGGGCCCCCAACCTGGGGGTTCTCCTGGGGAGAAGCCATCTTAGAACTCAGCCAGCAACAGGCAGACGACACAGAACCACTCACCACCGAAACCACCCGGGCCCTGCGGCCCCGCATGTCCCAGAGTTACAGGCAGAGAAGGACTTCTGTCCCACGGGGAGCCCTGAGTCCGGGCAAGGTCAGAGTGTGTTGGGGGTCACAGCGGCCACCAGGCCCTTCCCTGCATGGCAACCTGCTGAGCCCTAGACTACTGCCCAGGGGGCCACGTCACCGCCCCCACCACCAGTGATCAGAAACGTGGCCTTTGGGGTTGGAAGGGCTACCCCTCTCCACGCTGGAGACTCAGGTCTCTGCTCTGGTTTCCCTCTGCCTCTCCTAGGGGAGTCTGGGGGCTCCCCTTGCTGAGACCTGCTCCCCAGACTCCCAGAGGCCTGTGGTGAGCATGTGTCTGTCCCCAAGGACAGCCCTATCTGTCCTGCTCATGTCTCATATTGCCTTAGGGGAGGGAGGGAGAGAGGGCCACGTCGGGGCCCCTCCTGGGCGGTGGGCGCCACAGCCTGCCTTTCCATAGCCAGCCCGGGTACCCCCTGCCCAGCCAGGGCCCCCCACTGGTTCCAGGGTGGGGGCACCCACCCCGGGGCCTCCCCCTCCCTCTACATTGTAGGGGCTGCGAGCTTAGCACGTGTGCAACTATTTGTGGCCAGATGCCCTTCCCACCTCCTGTCAGCCCTCCCAGGAGGCCTCGACCATGAGTCACCAGCTCTGCTCTGGGGTCAGGCAGAAGCAGCCTCGCCCATTCAGACTTCGGAGGCCGCACCCTTGTGAAGTGGGGCGCCAGCCTGGCTTGCAGCCTGGACCGGGTCAGGAGGGAAGGGGGATCGGCTCTATTCCTGGGCCCTGCCCCTGCTCCAGGCCGTGCAGACGGCAGCCCTCATGATGGCCGATTCACTCATAGACTCCATCCGCCGTCCCTGCAGGCCGTGGGCAGGTCATGCTGACAGAGGAGTGTCTGGCCAGGCCTTCGGATGTGTGGCTCTGTCCCAAGTGGCTCAGCTGTCAGGTTCCACGCCCGGAATGGCCGGTCCCAGGTCCCTGCTGACCAGGAGGAGGCAGGACAAGCTGGCCCTTACCAAGGCCACACGTCGGGATGCGGAGCCACCCACGGTCACAGGGCAAGCCAGGGGGCAGTACGGCAGGGGAGGCAGCAGGAAGAGGAAAGGCCTCTCAGGGTCTGAGGTGCTTGGTGAGGCCAGGGCAGACCCCCACAATCACACAGGAGCCCCCGGCAGGGGGGAGCAGCTGTCCACTTTCTTATTCTGGCCCTGCCCTAACCGAGCTTGGCCTCGGCCGGCCGTCAGCCTCGGACTCAGTTTCCTGATCTGGTCCCAGGGCACCAGGTTGGACCCATTAAGTGAGCTCTTATTCGTGAGAGGGGACTGTTCTTCGGGCTAACCTGGGATGGCGGGCTGAGCAGTGGCCCCGGAGACACGTCTCCCCGGACCTGTGAGCGTGACCATCTGTAGAATGAGGGCCTTTGCAGACAGGATTGAGGGAAGGGGCAAGATGAGACCATCGTGGCAGGGGTGGGGGGGGGGCATAAATCCGATGACAGCAAAGAACAGATGCAGACATTCGGGGACGAGGCCGTGCGAGGGCGGGGCACAAATCAGACTGATGGGCCGTCTACAGGCCCGGGAGCGCTGGGGAGCTGGGCAAGGCGCAGAGGCTGGGAGCAAGCTGGGAGCAGACTCCACCCCTGGCCCTGCAGGAGCCCTCAGGAGGACCCAGTCCTGCCCACACCTCGAGTTTGGACTTCTGGCCTCCTCCCCCAAAGGCCCCCAAATTGGGAAGGGATTTCTGTGGTTTAACCCACCCAGCTTGTGTCAATGTGTTCCAGCCACCTGGGGCAACAGAGCCTGTCTACAGGTGGCCCGAGCGGGTAGGGTGCGGGGCAGACCCCCAGGCACAGGGCCCACAGGGCTACGTAGCAGGAAGGGGCCCGCACATGGCCCCAACCATTCCCAAAACTCAAACCCTGCCTGGAAGGTGTCCACCAACATGGAGGGAGGGCTTCCCAGCAACAGGCAGCCTGGGACCCCTCCCTCCATCCTCACAGACTGCAAGCCTCCGGCCAGTGGGCACAACCCAGGAAACCCTGGACCCCCACGTCAGCCTCTGCGGCGGGGCCCCAGGAAGCACAGATGATGGGGCCCCGAGAGCGAATGTTCCTTTCAGGTGCAGGGGCCCCCAATCTGCTTCTCTGCGGGGGCTGGACAGTCGCCTGGCAAGGATGGGACCCCCAAGGCCCCTCCGGCTGGATTCTCGGGTTTTCCGAGGAGAGGAGACAGTGGACCAGCTCTCCTTGTAAACCAGGACGCGGAGGCTTGAGCCGCAGAGTGGACGAGCGCCAGGGGGCAGGTGTGTGTCTCATGTCCTCGGTGCCCAGCCTGGCACTTGGCATCATGGACAGCATGTGGGGTTCAGCCTCCGACAGCCACGGTGTGGCTGGGGAGACAAGACCTCCCACCGAGGGCCGAGGTCACAAGGCAGTGTGAGCTGGTGCAAGTGGCCGCAGTGGGGCCAGGGCATTGGGAGTTCTGGGTGAGCATGGGTCCTCCTGGCTTGCTGCTTGGAGGAGGAGGCATTCTGAGTGGATAAACTGAGGCATGCACAGGGAGCAGAGGGTGTGTGCAGACAAGAGCTGAGGGGAGTGGGATTTAAGCTGTTGAGGGGGATCCCTTTTGAGAGGCATTGGGAGCACCCTGTTGAAGGGACACCCCCTGGAGGGATGACAGGAGGACACGCTAATGCTTGAGTTCAGAGAGGGCTCAACGGAATTAGGGGGCCACCTTCTCAGAAGGCCTTTGCAAGGATAAAGTGTCAAATCTCTGAGGGGACTCACACTTCCCTGCCCCAGAGCGGGAGGGGTCAGGGACAAACGGAGGGCTGGGAAGGTCACACATGGGAGGTGCGAGGGGCAGTGGGGTCACACAGATCAATTCAAACCCGGTGGGAGCCGGAGCTTCCACGGGACACCAAGGAAAAGGCATCAGGAAGTGAGCATTTTTTTCCATGAGCTTCTAGTCCCTGTGTTTTTGATTAGGGTCCTCCGAGGCTCTCTTACCTCCGTGAAATTGCAGGTTTGAGGCAGTGGCCGGGCCCCTGCCAAGTCCCTCAGTTAGTTGGAGGCCTCTGGTGGCCGCAGGATGGCAAGCCGCTACTCTCGGGAGCCCACTGGGGGAGAGAATCCAGCTTCCGCTCCCTCCTCCTGGGGCCCGACCAGGGGATGCTCGCATCATGGAAACTGCTTCTAGAAACCCCGTTGCCTAAGCTGCCCAGCTCTTGGGGAGAGAGGGATGCAAGCTCAGCAGGCGGCACCAGGGTGGACGTACCCCCTCCTCTCCCCTGGGGCCCCCTTTGCCCTGCAGGGCTGGTGACCAAGAGCTGTGATGTCACCATGACCCTGAAGGCTGCCGGGCGCCCAGCGTGAAGGCCCCTCCCGGCCAGCTCGGCACTGACGCAAATCAGAAGCTTCCAGCCCTGTGAGAAGCGGCCGCCCGCCCCCGAGCCAGCAGCCCTGTGGTCCGCCACGGGGGGAGGGGGGTGGCAGAGGGCTCCAGCAGGCCTGGCATTTGAGATAATCAGCTGCTCTTTAAAGGACGGCCAGCGTGGCATGTGGGGTTCCCTGGAGGTCAGGAAGAGCCGGCCACTCTCGCAGCTCCTGGCAAAGTCGGCCGCCCCGTGGAGCCTCAGGTTCTGCCCGCCAGACCGGCCCCTGCCCCGTCCCCCCAGCCAGATGGTGCCCGGGGGCCTTGGGCTCTGCTCAGGGCTATTTGCCCAGAGTGGCACAGAAGCCTGGGGGGCAGTCAGGCCAGATGGACGCACCCCAGGGCAGATGGGGGCAGGGGACAAGGCAGCCCCCGCATGGCATCCGGCAGCCTGGGGATGGGTCCTGTTTCCTCTGGGTCTCCTCACGCCCCGGGCTGTCGCAGCCGCCTTCCTTGCTTCCCGGAGCTGATGCAGTCTCCCTTTTAGATCCTCCCCAGCGCAGTTTGCACACTCATGACACGTATCGGGGGCTCCTCCAAGGAATGTGGGCGCTGGGCTTGGAGATCATGAGGACCAGGGGCCCTTCAGGGCACCTCTGCCTGGGAGCCCCGTCATGGGCCCCTGGATTACACTGGGGGAGGCCAGCCTTGCCGAGGGTTCTGTTCTTCCTTAAAGACACACACGCACACGCACACACCCACACATGCGTGTACACTCACACGTGGGCACACACGTGCACTCACACGTGGGCACACACACACACGGGGGGTTCAGCTGCTTTCCGTGTTCAGAGCAGCACGGGCTGTGACTGACAGGGCACCACTTCTTGTGCCACACGAGGACCCTCCCCTCTCTCCCCGCCCCCACCGACACTGCAGTCGGGACCACGGCCCTCTGGCCTGGACCTGAAGGACACGGGAGGACAGGATACCCCAGGGTCGAGGACAGGCACCCAGGAGGGCGACAGGGAGGCAGCAGTGCGGGGTCCAGGCTGCAGGACCAGGCAGAAGCTGAGGACAATGATGCCAGCCCCCACCTCAAGGGCACCTTTGCCCTCGACCGTCACTGGGCTGAGAAGAGCACAGTCCCGACACCTTGGACCCGCCACCACCCACAATCCTGGGGCGTGGCAGATGTGGGCCGCGTGGCATATGGAGCAAAGCCCCGTGGCACAGCCCGAGCTCACCCTGGGGTCACACAGTGGGGTGTAGGACGCAGCAGCCCCTCACCTCTCGGCTGCTGCTGATGTCACCCTTGTGGGTGGCCCTCGGGGGGTGGGACCCCTCCCCGAGGGACTGCCTGCTGGGACGGTGGCCTGTGTGGTCCTGCCTTGAGCCCCGAACTGTCGGGCACCCGGCGCCATCTACGTGGGGCCAGCTGGGCGTGCTGGGAGGCCGGCTTTCTCCCTCTCGTCTGAGGTGGAGACACTGCGGGGTCCCTGGGGACCCCTGGACCCATGGCCTATGCACAACCTCCAGCCCTGTCCCCGAGTCAGGGCCACAGGACACGGGGTCACTCACGAGGTCAAGAGCTGGTGACTCCTGACTCTGAAAACCGAAACTGTCTGTCTGTCCGCTTGGTCCTGTGGCTGTTTTCCTTCCTGACCTGCACCATCATCCTGCTGCACTGTTTTGGAGGTTTCCTCCATGGGGACAGTGGAGGTGCAGACCCAGAGCTGATGGGGACCGCTGGTGGAAACACCCAGAACAGTGCAGCAGGACTGCAGTGGGGATCAGAAAGGAAGACCACCGGTGCTCCACGCAGAAAGACACAGGGATGGGCTGGGTCCTGCAGGAGACCCCCAGGCTAGCCCCCCAGGCTAGTTGGCGTGTGGCTCGAGGTCCCTGACCTGGATCGCCCACATCCCGGTCGGGGTCGGCAGATCTGCACGCTTCCCTGGCAGCCCTGTGTCCTCGGCCCACCGGAGCAGAGCCCCCCAGGGCAGCGGCAGCCCACCGACCCCTGCGCCCAGGGCTCGGGAGGAGGGAGCTGTTCTCCGCAGGCTGAGCGCCCCTCCCACCGGCTCCCTCTGGCTGCCCTCTTTCTGCTCTCGGGGCTGAAGCTGGCCTTTGTTTTGCTTTGTTTTGTTTTAATAACCTAAACAATTGGCACAGGGCGCATCAGCCCACGGGCAGTCGGCCTACGGTCACGCTCTCCACGTGGCTGGGCTGGTGGCTGTCATGTGCACACGGGGAGGGAGGAGCCTAGCAGGGGATCCCCCAGGCCCAGCACAGGCACCCCAGAAGTGGGAGGGCCGCACCCCACCTCACTTCTGGTTTTCCAGACGGAAAAGCCGGCAGGAAAGGGGTTGAGCAGGCCCACCGCCCCCACCCGCCCTCCCTCTGGGCGCAGCGACCCGGGCGCCCGCCCGGCCCCGCGCCCCCTGCACACGGGGTGTCTTCGGTTCCTTCGGGCTGAGCGAAGGCAAGCCGCCCGCGGTCTGGGTTCCCGCCCACTCTCCGCGGAGCCAGGCGGCGGCGGCGCCCAGACTTGGTATTCCCACACACTCCAACCTGCCCTTCAGTTTAGAAGACGCAAATGTTTGCTCTTCCATTGAGAAAATATCAGAGGCTCTCCTTTAAGTGGAATGTACACACCGGCGCCCTCCAAAGCACATGCTGCTCTTTCTAAATGGTGGAAGGAGGAAGCCCGGCCGGTGGCTCCGGGAGCACAGAGCAGCCCTCCTAGGTCGCCCCCACCGGCCGAATGTTCTAGAAGCCAGGGCAGCTGGGAAGGGAGGACAGCAGGAGCCCCGGCCTGAGGCAGAGGCCAGGCGGAGGTAGACGGGGCAGCTGTCTCCACAGGCCTCGCGGCCCTCCCGGCACGTAGGCCTCATGGCCGGCTAATGTCTGCGGGGGCCTGGGCAGCCCGTGGGGACGCTTCTGTCTGCAGGGGAGCGTTTCTGGGCTCCGAGCTCTCACAGGACCTTGCTGGAGAAGCAGTTCTCGGGGAGCGGAGGAGAGACCGAGACAGGGACAGAGCGGGGGGCCTGCCTTGGCACAGAAGGTCTGCATGTTACAGTCCACATCTCACTGGACACCTGGCCTGGGCCGCCTGCTTACCCTCTCCAGGCTCCACTTACGTGTAGAAGAGGGGGCCCCAGGCCCCGTGCACGGCAGCTGCGGCTGGTTGTCCGGCTGTGGTGTGTGGAGCCCACCGCACGCACCTCTCCGTGGCGCCGCATGGGGGGCCCCTCGTGGCCACAGCGGGCATGGTGACACCGCGGACATCGGCAGACGCTGCCCTTCTGGGCTGTGTCTGGGAGCCGGTTACCGGCTCACTGTCGGCTCTGGTCTCAGGAGCCCCTCTCGACCCTGAGCTGAATCAACGCCTAGAAGGACGGTATGTGAAATGCCAGCACACAGTAGGCCCTTTCTAGCTGCGTTGGACAACACATGAACCACTACACGGTCTGAGGGGCCCCAGGCATCCAACAAGTGGGAAGCGAGGCTGCCCGGTGCACGTGGTCCTCCGTGTAGCCACTTCCAGGACCCCCAGGAGCCCAACCGTGCAGGAGACTCTCGTGGAGATGTCACAGAGAGGTGGGCAGCCTGCTGGTGCGTGCAGGAGCGTGACCTTCTGGGTACGGCCTGCTGCTGCGTCCTGGGGCCCCCAGCTCTCCCCAGAGCCTCCCCCTTTGCTAGCCCTACTTCCTCTTCAAAAGTGGTGCCCGCAGGACGCGCTGCCTGCCGAGGCCAGGCCGATTTCTGGTTGGAAGGGCTCAGGATTTGGGACTGAACACATGAGAACCCCCTAGATCTCAGGTCCGGGGGCCAGGGGAAGGTGCTGGGCTGCCCGGACCCTGGGACCTCCTTCAGGACATGGGTCACCCTGCTGAGCCCAGGTTCCCCATTTCTGGGAGTCAGTGATGGGAATTACCTGAGGTAAAGTCGTCGGTAGAAGAGTGTGCTTGAAGCTCTGACAGTTCTCCGCGGGCCCTCTAGAGGTGATGTGAGCTTTCCTGGGCTGGGTGGGGGAAGGGCTGGGGCTGGGTGGGGGAAGGTGGTTGCTTGTTTCTTTTTCCACAGCAGGAGCAAAAGATTAGGTAACAGACGGCCTGGGGGGGGGGGGGGGGAGGGCACATGGTCAACCCCATGGCAATCCCGTGGCCCCAGAGGAACCAAGTGGTGGCCACGGGGACAACTGGGGCCCTTTTAATAAGGAAACCCTTGGGTCTGATCACATGCTTGTGCGTGTGCGGGGCCTGTCCTTGTCTTTTTCTTGCTAGAAAGCTCTCCTCCACCTGGACCCCCTCCGGGCCAGGCTCTCCCTTCTTGTTTGTGCCCCTGGCCCCCCACCGCCTCCTCCAGTCCCATCCTTCACTGTCTGGCTTGTTCTACTCGGGTCTCTAGTCTCCAGGGGCCCCAGTCAGCCCGGAGGACTCATTTCCACCTGTCGGGAAGACAGGGCCACTTCTTGACAGGCACTCCTCTGCATCCCACATCCTGGAAGGTTCCCCAGGGCAGAAAATGGCTGGTGAACGGAAGGCCAGCCTCCGCCGGCTTCAGGGGTTTCCAGCTGGCAGTCCCCTCTCTCCTCCAATGGGCAGTCACCCATCCCCACCTTGGAGCTGAGTAGGGCCAGGAGATGGCAGAGTAGGAAACCCAGAGAATGTTCTAGGTGGGCCTGCCGGGGACAGGGAGTGAGCAACCTTGGCCCCAGGAGGCCCTTGGGAGGCTATTTGTCCAACGGCACAGCCAGAAGACACGCCGTGTGTGGATCCGAACTCCCAAAGCAGACAGCTTCAGAGGTGGGCCACGTGTGGCCACCGCCTGCCTCCAAGGCAGCTCATTCTGTGCCCATTTGCTTCCTGGCCTGCTACGTGTGCACAGAGTCCCCCTGCCAGGAAGGGCCGAGCCCCTTGGCTCCATGCTGGATGCTCTGATGTCTGCACTCCATGGTTTGGGCCAAGGTAGAAGCCAAGTGGAATGTTCCTGAGATGGAATCTCCTCATCCCACAGTCCCGTGGTACCCAGGCCTCATCCCACAGTCCCGTGGTACCCAGGCCGTGTTGAGTGGGTCAGAGAGCTGTCCCTCTCTGGGACGTCCTACCCCTCTGGGAGCAGCAATGGCATCGTCTGCTGTTTGTTTTAGGGGGAAAGTGGAGTCCACGGAACTCTCTGGCACGCAGGAGCGGCGAGGTGAGGGCCTCAGGTAGTCTGAGCCTGGATGTTCTCGTGGGTGCCGAGGACCTGATCTCCCACCGCCTCCATGGGGCCATACCCACCCCAGCCATCTCCCAACAAAGAACTGGTGACCCCCCAGCTCAGGCTTTATGGCTGGGACCACAGGCCTACCCCCCCCCGCCCCCCCCACACCTGCCAGGACCCAACTGCGAAGTCAGGAAACCTTGGCCCCATGCCAACTGAAACCCAGATGCTCAGACTTAGCCCCACTGACTTGCCAGAGGAACAGACTTCCTGCCCCCACCGCACCCTATGCGGCTCCCATTCCGTCAGCCAGAACCCAGGGAAGGAGGGTGAGGTCCTCCTGCTGTCTCCCCAAAGAACACAGGAAGAGGTTCTCCTTTCGTACTCCTCAGTCCTCGGGCCCCAGCCCCGACGCTGACCCACAAGGCTAGACACCTGCTGGGCTGGTGACCGATGTGGCCACAGGCAGAGAGGGGACATCAGGGCCGGAGGAGCCAAGGATCCGGCGGGAAAAGGCCTCCAGATCGGCGGGCCACTGGACGCTTTGTGGGTCGGGAGGGACGGGACATAATGTCGGCTTTTTTAAAGTCAAGTATGGATTTTCTTGCATATCAGCAAAAAGTGTAGAGCATCAAAGCCTTGACTGAGGGATTTCATCACTTGTGGCCAAGACAGGCGGGGGCTTAGCCCCCTGCCTGCCTGGAGGAGAGCATGGAGCCCATCGTGGGCCTGGCTGGAATTCCACCAGGGCCGGTGGATGGCAGAGGCGTGGGGAGCACTGGTCTAGCCCGGGGCTCTGCAAACTCAGTCTGGAAAGGGATGGAGAGTCAATATTTAGGCTCTGTGGCTGCCTGGCCTCTGTTATGTCCTCTCTGTCACAAAACCCACAGCAGACGCCATGCGAACAAGTGGGCATGGGCCTGCCACGATGAAATTGTATTTATGGACATGGAATTTGAATTTTGTGTAGTCTCCGCATGTCCCCTCCCCCCCCATTTAAAAAATGCTAAAACCATTCTTAGCCAGGGGTCGGACACAAACAGGCCAGACCTGGGCCGTGGCCTCGCCGCCTATGGTCACAGTGCAGACTTCAGAGCGTTAACGCTCTTGTTTACAATGCGGTGACAGACCAAGAGGCAGGGGGCTCGCCAAGCGCAGGGTCCGCAGTGGCAGAGGCGAGTCTGGGGCCTGTCCCCATGCTCGGGCGCACCCACTGCATCTGTTTTCTGGGGCTCTGGGGGGTGGTGGGCCCCGGTGTGGCTGTTAGATCTGTATAACACCCTCTCTGACCTCACAGCACCCTGTTCCTTTAGGGGAGCAGTGAGTCTGACTCTGAGTGGTTCTGGGGGCTGCCCAGCTCAGAACCAGCCCCTGTGGACCCCAGAAGCCTGCACGCAACCCCAGGCCAGCCTCCTGGCATATGCACTGGCCCAGGGCTGGTGGCCCGGCAGGACAGTCGGGGCCCTCCCAGGACATGGGGAGGCAGGGGCTCTAGTTCCTCTGGGGTCTTGAAGCTGGACCACCATGCAGGCCTTGGGGTGCTGCGGCCAGGACCCCTCCTCCAGGAAGCAGAAGGAGTCCCATCTGCACAAGGAGAAAACGAGCCCCCCCCAACCCAGATAGGAACGGGGACAGAGAGGGCAGAGAGATGGGGACTTCTGTCCAGGGCTGCCAGCAAACTCTGTTGTGCCTTAAGCCATTCTGAGTTGGGATTTGTTTTCTGCAACCCCCCACGCACCTGGGGGAGCAGATGACATGCAGGGTGCTCCCCGTGTGGACCCCGCCTTAGAGTGCCTCCCACGGAGCCCGGACTTCACCCCTGCTTCGCCTCCTGCGTGTGGCCCGGGCCTTGGGGACACCTTCCCACTCACCCCAGAGGCTCTCATCTCAGCGCATCTGTGACTCAAGGCCCCAATCTGCCCCCCAATCCCTCCAGAGGGTGCGGAGCCACACAGGGCAACCTGTGGCCGGACCACGATGGGCCTGAGGAACTGGCAGCCATGCTGGAATATTCCAAAGGCCCCAGAGGCCATCAGAGACTGTGACGTGTGATAAAAATCCCCAAATGTTCCAGGACAGGAAACCCGTTTAACACTTAGCGCCTACCCTGCTGATGGCTACTGGAAACCCAGCCGCCACACAGCCGCTGACCTGCCGGTGTCCCGCACGCGGCCGCCCGCAGATGGTCTCTGGGCAAGCGGCAGGTGACAGACACATGAGTAACAGATGGGTTTTCCAGATTAAAGCCTCCTTTCTCTAAGGCAGGCCCTGTTCCACCCCCGAGGGGCTCGGGAAGCCCGACGAGTAGGAGGTCCTGCCGGCACCGTGCGGACACCGCAGCCCCCTGGGACGGTCGGTGACCGCAACCTAACGGGGTGTGGGGGCTCCCTGGAAGCCGAGGCCGGCGCCCCCTGCACAGCACCCGGTTACGGGGCCGGCGATGGGGCTCCCACGGGGCAGGGCCGGCTGAGTCCCTGCAGGTCATGTTGTGCCTGCCAATGAGGGAGGGACAGGGGGGTGGTGTCTCTCAGCCTCTCTGGAGAACCTGAGGCCAAGGGCCGGAGCGCCTCGGGCACTGCTGACACCCCTCCCCCGGCCTCCTGGCTTTCCCAGGGAGGTGTTCTTCCTGTGCCCCAGGAAGGCTGGATGCGTGATCATTCTGGAATGTGAGCCGTGTGGCTCGTGCTCACGCCCCCGGGGCCATGGGCGCACACAGAGGCCACGTCCCCGAAGACAGCCCCTGGAGGCCGATTCCAAGGGACGCAGGAGCTGCCCTCGGGAGCGGTGGGGCGCAGACCTCGAAGCCCCGCGTGGCGGGCTCCTCCCGCCCGCCTCCCTGCCTGACACGTGGAGTATCCCGGAGAGCCCTCGGTCAGGCAGGAAGCCACGAGCCCGGCGGTCACTGAGTCGGCGCGGGGGTGAGGACGGGCAGCCGGCTCTGCTCTGGCCCTGAAAGGCCGCGAGCCGAGGGGGTCGTTTAGATGTCTGGTGTTTCCAACGGGACATTAGAATTGTGTGGCGAACGAGTTTTCACCACAGGTACGCATGTGGGCGTAGATCCCGCACAAGTGCCGTGAATCAAACTGCTTGGCAAACATGTATTTTGCCACAATTTCTCAACAATGCCCTGTATGTAATGTGGTTTAAAATGCCTGAAAAAAATGTTGACAAAAGATCCGAGTCCTCTGGCACCTTTAGTGACCTCTTGAAGGTCACAGCCGAATTGAGGTATGGTCTGGAAACAGGAGGTACCTGGTCACTCGGATATCACCCCAGAGTGATTCTCCTCACCCCCAAACTCACCCCTGCCCCTCCGCCCCTTCCCCCTTTCCCCTCTCCCCTGCTCTCAGGGCTCGGGCCCAGAGGGGAGAACTGGGGCCCTGGGACTCTGTGACCAGCCATTCCAGAAGAATCTAAATGGCAAGAAAACACAAATCCAAACTCAAAGAAACTCACACACCCTCTCACACTGTCTCTCACACACTCACACATTTAATTCTGTTTTTAAAATGCACAGAAACAGGTAGGGCTGGAAAGAAACAGTCCAAAAATGTTGCTAGTGTTCTCTGTGTGGTGAGGATGGAGGGGATGGAAGGGATGCAGGACTTTAATGCTGAAACCAGGACTGTTGGTCACCAAGCCGGGGGAAAGTCACACCCTGGGACAGTCACAGGACGTGGCCGCTCTGGTTGGGATCCTGATAAAGGGGCTTGGACGCTGAGGTCCTGGCTTCCCTGAATGTGCCCTATACCCTGGCCCCTCTCCCCCGCCGAGGCTGGCGGGCCAAGCCCTGGCCGCATCCTCCTGCCCGAGGAGCAGGAGAAGGACTCTGGGGGCACCTGGCCCCCTGTGAGCGTGGAGCCTGCTGTCCTCGGGGCTGGGTCTGCGGGGCCCCCCACATCATGTACAGAAGAGCTGATCATTAGTCACCAGCATGATCCAGGCGTGGTTCTCCATCTTATGGCTAGCATCTCGCCCCACACTTCTTATACTTCCTTCCCTCCTAGGGCTGAGATGCCAGCACCGTGAATCATAGCTGCTTGAGCGACCGCAGGGCTTGCCGGACCACGGGGCTTGGGGCGTGGAGGGGAGGCTCAGGGCCAGGGCTCAGAGGCCCACCGAGGCCCAGCGCAGGGGCAGCTGCATACGTGGTCTAAACCCTTTATCCCGACTTTAAAAAAAAGATACTGAGTTATCCACACGGGATTTGAAAATTAAGACAATTATAAGAACGTGAAGGAAGAAAATACCCTTCGACCCACCACACAGAGAACACTAGCAACATTTTTGGCATGTTTCTTTCCAGCCCTACCTGTTTCTATGCATTTTAAAAACAGAATTAAATGTGTGAGTGTGTGAGAGACAGTGTGAGAGGGTGTGTGAGTTTCTTTGAGTTTGGATTTGTGTTTTCTTGCCATTTAGATTCTTCTGTTCAGCATCCTTTCGTCCCAGGGTCGACAGCCTTACCTCCATCCCCTGTTTTCTGTATCCTTGACGCCCTGCTTTCTGTGCCCCTCCCCAGGCTGGGGATGGACGGCACTCCCAGGGCTAGACAACTCCTAGAGACAGCCGGGGCTCACTGGAGCCCATCCTTCACACCCAAACTAAGCAACCCCAAGTCCACTGCCCCAAACCCCTCCTTATCTATTTTTTTTAAAAGATTTTATTTATTTATTTGACAGACAGAGAATGAGAGACAGAGAGCATGAGAGGGAGGAGGGTCAGAGGGAGAAGCAGACTCCCTGCCGAGCAGGGTGCCCGATGCGGGACTCGATCCCGGGACTCCAGGATCATGACCTGAGCCGAAGGCAGTCGCTCAACCAACTGAGCCACCCAGGCGCCCCAAATTTTACATTTTTTTTTAAAAGTCTTTTTTTTTTTTAAGATTTTATTTATTTATTTGAGAGAGAGAGAATGAGAGACAGAGAGCATGAGAGGGAGGAGGGTCAGAGGGAGAAGCAGACTCCCTGCCAAGCAGGGTGCCCGATGCGGGACTCGATCCCGGGACTCCAGGATCATGACCTGAGCCGAAGGCAGTTGCTTAAACAACTGAGCCACCCAGGCGCCCCAAACCCCTCCTTATCTAATTCCCGCACACCAAGCCAGGGTTGCCCCTGTCCGAAATCAACCCAGGGTGGAGACCGGGCCCCTAGAGACCACCTCTACAGCCCAGAGGCTGCCAGAATGATTCAAACTGGCCAGTCCTAAGCTGGTTCCCCTGCCCTGCCTTGCCCTTCCTGCAGAAAACCCAATAAAAACGGTAGCCCAGACCGTCCCCTTGCTCCTACTTCTGCCTCCTGACCCAAACCTGACGCCTCCCAGTGGGGCCCTGGGTGGCACAGTGTGCCCCCTTCTCTTGGGCAAACATAAGTAATAATGCACCTGCTCCCAACAGCGCTGGCCTCTCCTTGTCATTCATACCTCCATAAATTACATCCCGGGTACAGTTTTAATACAGTGTGTGTGTGTGTGTGCGCGCGCACACCTCTGCCACTTAACAACGTAACATGGGTATTTACCGAGGCCATTACTTTTCTTCTTCAGTGTACTTTGTGATGAGTGCATAATATCCTCTTCTATGGCTATACCAAAATCTCTCCCTCTTTTGCTGTATTTGGTTTGCTCCTATTTATTTTTAATTACCCTGAGATGGACATTTTTGTGCATCAGTATTTCCCCGGGTTTTGGGATCTTTCCTTAGGTCAGATGATCAGAGACAGGAGCACTGGATCAGAGGGACATTTGCAGGTAAGGCATTCATGTTGACAATGTCCGCCAAAGTTGCCAGCTTGTTTGTTCAAACGTGGCCGCCCGGAGGATTATGGGTTATATGAGAGTCCACTGGCCCCACGGGGACAATGTGGTGTGGAACTGTTGTGATTCGCATTTAGCTCCTGGTAAGGGAGAACGGTCCTCCTTGTGTTTTGGGGTCATGGGTATTTGCTTTCTTGGGAAGTTCCTCTTCCTGTTCGTGGCCTGTCTTGCACATCATGGTCACTGAGACTTTTTTGTTTTTACTCAGAGACGCTCTTTGCATATGAAGGGGATTGTTACAACTTGAATTGCCTCCCCCTTAAAGCCTTCCTCTGTTGAACACTTAACCCACTGTCTCAGAAATAGGGTCATCACAGATGTCATTAGTCACCATGAGGTCGTGTTGGAGCATGGGTCCTTAATCCAATATGACTGGTGTCCTTACTAAAAGGGGGACATTTGGACACAGACACGCATCCAAGGAGCACGCCATGTGAAGATGCAGGCAGAGACTGGGGTGAGGCATCTACCAGCCAAGGAGTGTCAAAGATGCCAGCCAGTGCCCAGAAAGAGGCTGGGGGAGAGCCTGGGACAGATTCTCCCTCCCCACCTCAGAAAGAACCGGCCCTGCCACAGCTTGATTTTGGACCTCTGGCTTCCAGCACTAAATGATAGGCGTCTGCTATTTGTAGAGCTCTGTGTCCTTCATTCCAGGAGTCCCGGCAAAGTCATCCAGGGAGGAAACCCACATCTGCACCGCCTGCCCACACGCTCTCTGATTTTCCCATGTGGAGGAAGAAAGGCATCTCTGGTCATGTCTCCCCAGGGGCCTGCATGTCTCCGGGGCTGGCCCTGCATGTCTCACGTCACGGAGGGGCCGAGGTGCCCCATCCGCTTTCCTCCTGGAGAGGAGCCCAAGATGACATGACGCCACTGGCCCTCAGTCCCGATCCTTTCTCCCCTGGCCCCCACCGTAGCTGCTGCCCTGCTGACCTCAGGGAGAACGGCCCAAGGGGACTTCCAGCTCCGGCACTGATTCCTGTTTTTTCTGGAAACGAATCTTGGGTAAAGGGCTGCATATGCCCGGTTCTAGCGAAGAGTCAAAGATGGAACTGCTTTTGCCCACCAGGCTGGGCCAATTCCCTGGATAGTGAACAAGGACCCCAGAACAAGGAGTGGCTGGCTCAGCGCAGATGATGCCGGAGGAGCCTGGTGAGGGGTGGGGGCAGGGGACGGCAGGGCACGGACACAGCATGTTCAGACCAGCACAGGCCCAGGCAGCCTCGGGAAACTGGAACGTGCAGGATCAGGGCCAACAGGACCGTCCACACTCAGGCCAAGGTCAACAGTGTAGCAAGAAGGATGTGGTTTCCATCCCCTGCACATCATCGCCCTCTCAGCCTCCCTCCCCGTTGGTGCCCACCCACGCCATGTTTCCTAGGGGCCAGTGGCCACCAACTCCCTTCCCTCTCTACCAGCTGCTGTGGGCTCTGCCGTGGGAGAGTCTGCAAGGCTGGGAGAGGGGAGTGAGCATCAACTCTTCCTGCTTGAGTTGGTGTCTGTGGCCGCTAGAAGGGTGTCTCTGCCCTGTTCGGGGTGCGCCCCCCCCTGCCGTCAGCACTTCTAGAACCTTCCAGAACCAATGGCATCTCAGCTCTAATAGCCCAGCAGGGGCCCGGGCTCTGTGGCGGAGAGTAGGGTCTGCCGCTGGGAGCGCCTTGCCTGCCTTCCCTCCGCCAAGCCCACCTGCTCCTCCCTGCTGCTCCAGCACCCTGGTGGCCAATTCCTGGTACTGATGTCCCTCTGTCGGAACAGCTGGGCTGGCTGGTTTTCCTACAGGACCCTTAGCACGGCCCCGATCCACGGGGTAAGCAGAGCCAGAGCCTGGGCCACCCGGCCCCTCCTGAGCGTGGCCACCGCATCTGCTTGCAAAAGCTGATGTAAGAGCATGCACCTGCATCGCCCCTCCCAGGCCTCGCCCTGCAGACAGACCCACATGCCCACGTGCAAGCGGCATTGTTCTTAATGGCCAGCTCATGGGCTCGACCCAAATATCCACGCTTGTTATGAATCACTTTGCAACGGAGAGGGAGGGAGTATTGCCTAGAAAAACAGAAGTGATGCCACCGTCTCTGAAGAAAAGGGGTGAGACGATACATGTGCCGATTTTCCCCCGTTTGCTCATTATCGCATGGGATATGCATGCACAACGGCCATACTTCTGGCTCTGCAGGGTAGAGGGGTGAGGGGAAGACTTCACTAAGTAGGTACCCCATTTTGACTTTAGAAGGGTAATTTTTAATTTTTTTTGAAGTTAAGTTCCATGCCCAGCATGGAGCCCAACATGGGGCTTGAACTCACGGCCCTGAGATCAAGAGCTGAGCTGAGATGAAGAGTTGGACGCTTAACAGACTGAGCCACCCAGGTGCCCCTTGCTTTTAGAATTTTAAAGCACTGCACGAAGTATGCATAAAAAGGTGCTGTTTGTTTGAGGAATTAAATTGGAGTAAGATCCTGGCACCTGAGGTGGGTGGAGGTGGGTAGGCGGTGCCCGGGGAGTGTCAGGGCAAGTCCCAGCCCACGGCAGGCCCCTGTAAACCCAGGGAGCTGGGTCCCAAGTCCCCCGGAGCCCAGGGCCCACGGCCTTGCTGCTTTTAGGGGCGCTGGCGAGGGAGGCTCTCGCCACCCCAGAGGCCCCAGGAAGGTCAGCCGGGGGCTGGCAAGTGCACCTGCTTATTTGCTGTAATGAGCAGTTGCTGCCGGGAGTGGGTGAACCTAATGACAGGCCGGCAGGGGCCCACTTCAAAGCCACACGCCGGCCGCGAGGGACCCTGGTGATCAGGGCCATCTGCACTGCTCTTCCCCAGCGTGTTTAGGCCACCCCGCCCCCCAGCCCGCCGAGGAGTCTGGTGGGAGCCCATCTGAGCCATGTGAAGATGCCCCCACGAGGACAGGCCGCAGGGTCGCCCAGAGCAGATGTGCCCACACCCATCGGTCACCATCGGGAGATGGCTGTGGGGGAGGGGGCACCGCCGGGCCCCGAGCTGAAGGGTGGGCTGGCTCCTGTGCCTGCCCCGGGCTTCCGAGTGAGGTTCAGATCATGGACTGACCACCATGCCTTAGGGAAATGGGACTGTAGATTTTTCATTTCGAAACTATGTGCATCTTGCCTGGATTATCTGTTGGACGCTTGTTTCCGCGTTTCTTGGCCAAAACCTTTGGTTGAAGCCTTGTTGATGGGCCGGCATGAAAGCTGCTCCAGAGACCTCTCCCTGTCGGTTCTGGCCTGCTGTTCCCAGCTCAGAGCCCCGTCCATGCCCCCTGCACCTTACGGCCAGCACGGCAGGGCAGGGGGCCCTTCTTCCCAGGCCCACTGTGACACCAGCTCGGTGGCCTCCTCTGCACAGACAGACCCTACAGCTGCCTCTGGGGGCCGTGGCCCGGTCTCCTGCGCTGACCCCCCAGGCCCTGGGCACACACTTCAGAGGGCCAGCTGGGGTGGGGGGATGCCACTTCTAGGAATTAACCGACGGCCTTCAAGCCCAGAGTGTGCTTCTGGCCGCAGCTCGGGCGTGTTTGACTCTGGGAGCGAACTTGTGGACTCTGCCCTGTAGACGCAGCAAACAGACAGTGCCTCTCGAATACTGAGATTCATCCTCCGGAAGTTTCTTCAGCGGCATGTGTCTTTCCCAGCCCAGATCATAAAGAGGCAGGTGCAGGGCGCCTCGCACAAACCGGAGTCTATCCCCAAATAAGTGAGTTGCAACACCAGCTAGTCACTACTAAGCACGCAGACAAGTTACTCATTTAAGAAATAACTCACCTGGGGCGCCTGGGGGGCTCAATCAGTGAAGCGTCCGACGCTTGATTTCGGCTCAGGTCATGATCTCAGGGTCCTGGAATCCAGCCCCACATCGGGCTCCGCGCCAGACATGGAGCCTGCTGAGGATTCTCTCTCCTTCCCTCTGCCCCTCCCCCATTTGCTCGCGCCTGCTCGCTCTCTCTCTCTCTCTTAAAAAAGAAGAAAGAACCTACCTGCAGAGAAATGAGTGAGGTGGTGGCGGCGGGACGGCAGACTGGCAGGTGCAGGCTTGTGCCCCACAAAACCGTGGCGGGCCAGAGCCAGCTCTGGGAAGCCCGCAGTACAACGAAGAAGCTGCCGACACCCTGGGGACAGCTGTGTGGCCGAGCACAGCCAGCATTCGTCCCCGCCGCCCCAGCCCCAGCCTGGCACCCCCCCTTGGCACGACCTCCCCCATGGGACAGAGGCAGGCCGGCAAACCCCTGCAGCCGCCCCTGCCACCCGGGGCTGGAGCCCCCACCCACACCCCACAGCCCTGCCCCACAGCTATCCTGCACGTTCCAGGCGCTGCTACCACCGTGTGCAGCCTGAGGGACCCGGCACATGGAGGGGCCCCCTCGGCCGCTACTCCCCTCCGCGGGGAAAAGGAGCACAGAGACCCCAGCAGCCTTCGCCGTTGACCACCTCGACAGCCCCTGCTGCCACCATGGGCGCCCACCGCCTTAGCGGACAGCCAGCTCAGCCGACACAGCCCCACAGAGATGGTGCCCGGCGTCCGCCACCCGCCGCAGCTGCGTCCCCCACGCCTCCCTCGGCCGTGCCCGCCCGCTCCCCTGCGGGTACCTACACTCCGACCGTTAGAACGGCCGCTCCCGGCAGGCCAAGGACAGCGAGTGTTGGTGAGGACGTGGAGCAAAGAGAGTCCTGTGCTATGGGCAGGAAGGCAAGTTCTGGAAAACAGCATGGGGAGTTCCTCGAGGAGTGAAAAATAGAACAGCCTTATGACCCAGCCATCCCGCTGCTGGGTATGGATCCAAAGGAAAGGAAATCAGGATTTCAAAGCTGAAATCTACACTTCCACGTTGATTGCAGCTTTATTCACAACAGCCAAGACATAAAACCTAAACGCTCACCGAAGGAGGAATGGATAAAGAAGACTGGGTTGATGCATACGCTGGAGAATCACCCACCCTCACAAATCCTGCCATTTGAGACGGCGTGGAGGAACCTCGAGGGCATGACGCTCACAGAGATAAGCCAGATGCAGGAAGGCCAATGAGGCATGAGCTTCGTACATGTGGGATCTAGAACATGGGAACGCACAGAAGCAGCGAGTACGATGCTGGTTACCAGGGGCCGCGGGGAGGGAAACGGGCAGATGGTGGTCAGGAGAACAGAGTTTCAGTCATGCGGGGCGAATGAGTTCTGGAGACTTAATGCACAGCAACCTGACCGTAGTCAACAATACCGTAACCTTGAAATCTGCGAAGAAGGTCAATTTTAAGTGTTTTCACAGAAGGGACGAAAGAAAGAGAGAGAGAGAGAACCTACTTGAACAGACAGATATGTTCCTTAGCTGGACTGTGGTTCCTTATTTCACAGGACTACCCAATCAAATCGTATGCCTTAACTATATATCATTTTTATTTGTCAAATATTCCTGAATTTGAAAAATTAGCAAGGGCTTGGTCTTACATGCAAAGCTCTATCCCCCCTGAGCCCCTGCTGTCTTCGAGAAGACACCCCTAAAGAAGCAGAACGTCAAAACACGTGAGGACATGAGTCGACACTTTCACTTGGGGGTGGGGTGGCGGGGCGCGCCCAGAGTCGGTGCCACGCGTGGGAGAGCAGAGGCGTGGGGCTCTCTCACACCTGGGCACGTTTTCTCCATCCAGGGCATCCTTCCGCTGGAACCAGGGCCCATGGTATCAGGGGAGACGCACCGACAGCACCCGGAAGTCTGAGTTGACTCCTTTCTTGCTCAGAACAACTGAGCACAGGTATTTCCCATCCCAGGCTCGGAGGTTTGTCAAAAACAGATGCGCCTGTCTTCATGGCCTCCGGTGGCAGGCATTCTGAGCTCGGCTTCACAGATGGGAAAGCGGTGAGGTTAATTAAACCATTTGTTGCTCCACGTGCTGTCAACTTTGGGCTGGGAGCCACCCGGAGACCAGCTCCTGTCGACCTTGGCTGAGCCGCAAACAGCCCGAGATCCACAGCCTGCGGAGCGGCCTCCCAGCCAGCCCCAGGAAGAGGCCGGGGTCAAAGCTGCACATCAGAGTGCTTCCCTTCTTTCATTTTAGGATCACCGTGTTCCTCTGAGTTCCCAGGAATAAGAAATCGTGCCTATCAACCAAATTTAAGTGTAGATTACATACCTTGTTAGAGGGCCCCAGTTATTGGAGAAAATCTTACACAAGGACACATGGGGCATGCTGTGAACAAAGATCATTTAAAAATGCTCAGAAGAATGAGTGAAGCCCGTCCCAGGCTCACACGCCTGCTTCCAGCTTGCCCTGTCCCCCAGGAGCGCCCACGGCTTACGGTCCGTTCTGCCTGAGGCCGCCGTGAGCAGGCAGCGCACTGTTCTGCCTCCTGTCTTTGAGGAGCAGGATGCTCGGTGGGGCCTGTCTCAGGCTGGCTGTCCCAGAAGCAAAGCCTGAGACAGAGGTTGGTGATGGTGATTTATGGCGAGGCTGAGCACAGAGCGTTATAAGGTGAATTAGAGCCTCCAAATTCATGTGCCGAAGTCCCAAGTCCCAGGACCTCAGGATGCCACCGTATTTGGAGACAAGGTCTTTAAAGAGGTGACTACAGTAACATGGAAACATTAGGAGGGCCCAACTCCAATCTGACCAGTGTCCTTATAGGAAGAGATGATCAGGACATCCAGAGGAGTGTCCTGGGCTGATGAGGCACAGAGAAATGGCTGTGTGAGGACACAGCAAGAAAGGATCTGCAAGCCCAGGACGGAGGCCTTCTCAGAAACCAACACCGGCAGCACCTTGACCTTGGACTTCAGCCTCCAGATTGTGAGAAAAACAGACTCTGTTTTTTTTTTTTTAAAAAAAGATTTTATTTATTTATTTGAGAGAGAGAGAATGAGAGAGAGCAAGCACATGAGAGGGGGGAGGGTCAGAGGGAGAAGCAGGCTCCTCGCTGAGCAGGGAGCCCGATGCGGGACTCGATCCAGGGACTCCAGGATCATGACCTGAGCCGAAGGCAGTCACTTAACCATCTGAGCCACCCAGGCGCCCCAGACTCTGTTGTTTAAGCCCCCAGTCTGGGTTTTGTTATGGCAACCTCAATGACTGATACACATGGGGAAGGGAGAGAGGGAGACAGGACGGGGAGACGGCTAGGATGTTGGCTGGAGAGCCCTGTCCCACGGGGGCTCTGGGTGTGAGCTGTCCCTTGGGGAGGACCCCTTTGCAGGGCTGCAGCAGTCCTGAGTCCTAGCAGCTCACCGCTGGGGTGGGTGCCCAGGCCTGGAGAAGGGGGTTGCATGGGGCACCCACAGCACCCACAGCCTCACACGGGGAGGCTCCAGCTGGCGTGATCAATCCCGGCTGCCTTGGGCACTAACGGATCCCCCCCCTTCCCCGAGCAGGATGGTATTACCACTGGGACATCAGCACAGGGAGGGACGAGGCTGAGCACAGAGCGTTATAAGGTGAATTAGAGCCTCCAAATTCATGTGCCGAAGTCCCAAGTCCCAGGACCTCAGGATGCCACCGTATTTGGAGACAAGGTCTTTAAAGAAGTGACTACAGTAACATGGAAACATTAGGAGGGCCCAACACACCGGTGAGGGGAAGCCACGTGCCCGGGCACATCGGGACCTTGTGGGAAGCTGAGACGGCACCCCAGCTCCTGGCGGGGCTCTCTCACGCCCCGTTGTCCCTGAGAGCATCTGCACGTGGCTCTGGGCTCATTCTGTTTCTCCTTCAGCGTTGTGTCATCTGGGGAGACTGGCATTTGGAAAAGCTTCCTGGGGCTGGAGAGGCTCCCCTCATGTGGGACCGAGAGCAGGAACTGGAAGTGGGGGCAGAGGGCAGCCCCAGGGGATCTAGAACCACGGCCTCTGGGCAGAGATCCGGGGAAGCCGGTCCTGGGCATGGAGCACAGGTTCCGCTGCCCTAGCTGAGAGCTGCCTGCACACCCCGACTTTCCGGTGCCCCCAAAGTGAGATGCACACCCGCGGACCTCTCTGTGTCCTGCTTCCCATGGACGGCTGTCACGGGCCTCACACACGTCTCCCTGCGTGTCTCACCTCCCCAGAGGGGGGCTTAGAACACAGCAGAACCTGAGCTGTAATAACACGCGCACGGTTCCCAGCGGCGTGCACGGTTCCCAGCAGCGTGCATGGTTCCCAGCGGCGTGCAGCGCACAGGGCAGGCAGACAGAGAGCGTTCGTGTCCCCCTAAGTCAGGGTAAATGGGGAAGCAGTGGGACCGCCACCTCGCTGGAGATGGTGCGTGGGCTGCCCGCGATGCTCTGACGTCCCTCGCAGATGTGAAGGGGCGGCTTGTCTTCGGGAGTGGCCTCTTGGGAAAGACCTCATGCACGTAGGCAGACACCGCGCCAGCCCGGCTGCCCAGCTCGCTCTCCGTGTTTAGCGAGTCCCCTAACTGGGTCGGGTGCTTTCGGTCACAGCGGTTTGGGCGGTGGCCCTGCCTGGCGGGACGGGACAGTGGCAGGTCTGGCCCTGGCTGGGCGAGGTTCCAGAATGGACACTGTGAGGCCAGGCCCGGCCAGATGGTCGGTTCACGGCAGCCCATGTTCGTGACGGCCGGGGAGCGGTCCCATGTGTGTTCCGGTGGCAATACACATATAAGTAAGTTTTAGCAAGAGTAGGGTGAGGATGGGGAAGGTCAAAAGAGATTTCCATGCCAGGAAGCAGCGTTGATTTGTTTGGCATTGCGTGAAAGGTTTCCAACCCCGCCCGCCAGACCTCTCCCCCTGCGCTGAGAGAACGTTCTAGACAGCTGGACTGAGCTCGGAGAGCAGAGGAGTCCCTGATTCCCGCCCCTGAGCATCGAGCTCTGGGGTATGTCCCAAACCGTTCTCTGTCTTCCCTGGGGGAGACCAGCCCTGCCACTTGAGACCCGGTGGCCGAGGGACACACAGGACTCGCGGCGGCAGCGAGCAGATGTCACCCACCCCGGGGATCCGCGCACCGCTTCATTTAGGCTCAGTGTGGAATTCTGAACCACCACTCAGACCCAGCTCAGAGAGGTCAGCTTGTTTTTCAGGCGAAACATGTCCCCGGGGATTTCTCTCCATGCGTGTTTTCTCACCACCCCTCTCCTTCCCTCCGTGTCCCGTTTCACGATGCGTCCCGTCTGCCGCCCATGTGGCGTCACCCCCCCCCCCGTCACCGTCAGCTGCACACGCCCCTTCCCTCCCATCTGCCGCGTCCTCGTGACCGCCGTGCTACTGACCCCAGGGAGCCACTGAACCCCGGGCGGCCACCTCAGCGCCTCGCTGCCAGCCGGCCCTCGCCCTGCCTCTCGGGGCTGCTGGAGCTCGAAAGCATCCTTCATTCGATGCACTGGACACGCTCCTAAAATGCGGTCTCTGTTTGAAAAAATGAATCACACAGTAAATGCACTTGGAGAAGTGGTTATTCGTGCCTCTGGCAAATTAAGGGTGTTCTTTTCTGGAAAGAAGAAGAAGGAAAAAAGGTCCTTTGGAGAGTGAATAATTTCTTCCTAATTTCCTTGATTTTGCACGTTGGGCTTCTTGCAGGGAAGCCACCGCCTTGGGACTGTGCTTACAACAGAGCAGGACCAGGACGGGCCCGCAGTTTCTCATCCAAGCCGGGCCCCTTGAGGACAACGGAGGACCTCGGACACAGGTACACTGGGCAGCAGGGGGCAGTGGGACCCGACGTGGCTCCTGACCTCTGTGGTCGCCCCGAGCACAAAGGCGTGGTCCTGACCTGCCTGGGGGCCCGTCCTTGCCGCTGTGTTCTAGAATCACTTCCTGGGTCACAGGCCTCTGGGCCCTCAGTCCTATTCTCAGGCTATGGTGTAGGATCTGCCAGGACCTCATTTCTAATTTAGGAATCTACCAGCTCAGCAAAGGTGGGGCGCAGGGGTCTCCCTGCCGTGCCTCTGTCGGCAGGACCTGCAGGATCAGGAATGAACACGGCCTTATAATGACTGATCCAAGCCCACTTCCCCGCCCCCTCCCACCCTCATCCTGCTCTGGTTGAACATTTTCTGTCCGATAGCAACCTAGCAAAATGGGTGTCCCCAGTAGCGGGCCTGGCCAGTGGCGGGGTGTCCTTGGGGGACTTCCCGTGCTACATCAGGGCAGGGGCCACAGAGGGATCTGGGCTCTTCCAGTGGCTGCACCCGAGAGAGCCCCCCAAGGCTGCTGGCCTGTCCTAGGTCCCCCCCACGGCAGGACTGGGGGTGGGGGGCTAGTTACAAAGGAGTCCGCGAAGGCACGGCATTCAGGCAACCTCCCTCCGCTCCCATGTCTGGATGAGAGAGGCAAATGGTTGACTCAGGCCAGGTCAGCTTCCCGCAGCCTGATGGGCCGCTTCCCTGTGACCTGCTGGAAAGAGGAACCTGGAGGGCAAGCAGCCCGCCCCAGGGGCATGTCGCTGGTGGACGGAGACACTCAGCATGCTCAAAACACTTGATCTGTTTGTATCAGGGATGAGCCCACCAGCATCCTGAGGGTTGTGGACACTCCTGGGGGCATGGCTGCGAGATCACTGGGCTTCGTCCCCAGCTCGACTGCTGGTCCCGGGGACGGTCAGAGGGCCCAGCACACGTGTTCAGCAGGGAGTCCCACACTGAGAGATGACAGCCCCACTGAGAATGCGCCCCTTGGTGGGGGTGGGGGGCAGCGGTGCTGTCTTCCCCAATGCTCTTTGCCTCCCCTCGCCTCAGTTCTCAGCAGGGCTGGTTGTCCGGGGCGAGGAGCCCACAAGGCAGGTGGGCGGGTGGGACGGGCCTCCTGCTCTTAGCCTGGGGGACGACTGGGCTTCCGGGCTGTGGGCGGCTTGGCTGGTGGAGTGGATATGGTGAGAGAGCCCCCAGCACGAGTGGACGCCTCGAGGGCTGTTGGCAGCTCCGGGGGCTCTGCTCCCTTTGCCATGACCGTGAGGAGGCGGCCCCCCGTAGGGGTTGTGCCTTTCTCCAGGGTCTTGAAGCCAACCCCCAGGGCAGGCACGTGGGCAGGAAGGGGACCTCCTGTCGAAGAGCCCTGTGAGTCTCTGCCCCTACAGCGTGGCCTGTAAGGCTGACTGAGTGAGGGCCTCATGGAAGAGGAGGCTCAGGGGCACGCCAGCACTTGCTATCCAGTAGCCGTGGTGGGGAGGCGCGGCAAGCATGGCCGTGGGCTCAAGCTGCTCACCCCAGGCGGGACAAGGGCGGCCCAGAGCAGGCCGAGTGCAGCCCTCCAGCTGGTGAGGCACCCGGTTTCCCCTTGGGAGCCCCCCATCTCCCCGTCAGTGGGGCCCGGGTGGTGCCCGTCCTGCTGCTGGGCTCTGGGCTAGGTGCCCTGCTGGCCCCAGGCCAGCCACCCCGGGAGAAAGGAGCACCGTCTGCCCTTCTGTCGGCCTTGGAGGATGAAGGTCCTCAGAGGAAAGAGCCGGCATGCGGCTGCGGCTGCTGCCTCCTGGGTCTTTTCTCCATCAGTGGAAATATTTCCCTGAGGATTGGAGGGCCCCGTGTAGTCGCGATCATAGATTCGTCTTTCTTTTTGCATTTTTACAGCCTTTGGGAACTGTGCAAACACCACAGCTCAGGGCTGTTCTCAGACATGGACCCCTGCCTCCGTGAGCCGGGAAGGCCCTCCGTCAGCGACACACGAGGACAGTGTGCGGACGGCGCTCCCGACAGCTGGACACAGCTCGAGGCCCTGAGCTGTGACCGGCCCTGCCTCCCTGAGGCCCCGCAAGCAGCCGAGCCTCTGCCCCAGCGGCTGGCTGCAAGAACCAGCCGAGAGAGGCATATGTCCTGGTCCGGAAGGCTCCCCGCCCACTTCTGGGCACAAGCAGAGAGCAGCTCAAGGGCAGCGGGCGCCAAGCCAGGCCGGCCTCGCCAACCCCCTGAAAAATCACCTGGGGGCTGCGCGGAAACTGGCAGAGTCCTCTCTGCCGTGAATAATTCATGAGGATGGAGGACTTCCCAGGCCGGGTGCCAGGTCCTCCGCCAGCCTAGCCGCCAACCGAAGGCCAAGTAACAGCCAAGGTGGGTGGAGAGGAGGAGGCAGGGAGAAGAGGGGGGCAGGGTGGAGCTGGTCTAGAGCAGGACAATGAGGGTCAGGGTGGCCCCAGTCTGACCGGTCCGGGGGGCTGCTGCGCCCCCCGTGGATGACATGGCCATTGGCCAAGACGTAACTGATGCAGCGTGGGGGACGCCAAGGCCGTTCTGGACCCTGGGGGAGGAGAGCCCTTTGCTTGTGCCTGGCTGGGGCCGGCCCGGATCCAGCTCAGTGACTCCGGAATTGATGCTGTCCCTGTTTAGGGAAGTCTGGTTACGCTTCCTGGGAGTAAAGGCTGCCCTGGGGGCTGTGGGGGCTGTGACAGGTGCCAGACCCCTGTCTCGGGGTCTCCGGGTCAGGCAGGGGTGGCCCAGGGCTACACAGCACCGTAGAGAGACCCCACCCACCACCCCAGGGTGCATTCCAGAGACTGCTGGGTTTTGTTTTTCCTGTTCTCTTCTTCTTTCATTACTTTCCAATCAAAAGCTTCATTTAAAAGGACACTCTGAACTCCGCGGGGAGCAAAGAGGTCAGCGGCTGGCGGGTGGGGGTGGGCAAGCAGGCGGAGTGCAGAGGATTTGGAGGGCAGGGAGGCTGCTCTTCATGGCACTGCGATGGTGGACACAGGTCAGCAGACTTTCGCCCAAACCCACAGAACTCACACCTCCAGGAGCGATCCTGACGTAAGCCCCTGCGTGCCAATGACGTCAGTGGGCCCATCCGTCTCCAAGATCTCCACGTGGCAGGTGTGCGGCTTTGCTGGGGGCAGGGGAGGCTGCGGGTGGGGGGCACTGCACTGTGCTCAGTTCTGCTGGGGACCTAAATCTGCTCTAAAGCATAAAGTCTTTCTTTTTTTTCTTTAAAGCATATGCCTGCCATCCTTCAAAATGCATCTTCCCCTAAAAATTCAAATGCATTTCATTATTAAAATACCGTATATTTATTTTAATGTTTAAATCTTTGCAACATGCCTCTGGGACTGCAAGATTTGTTCCCTTCTGTTTGAGCAGAGAAATAAGCCCAAGGAACACCGACATGGTTCCTCACGTCCTTGGGGACAGCCAAGTCAGGGGCCACTGGCTCGGCTTCCTGCAGACTCCCTGACACCCTCTTGTCTCATTCTACCTTCCACCCTTCCAGAAATTTCCTTGACTCTGCTGTATCACTCAGGGCCTGCATAGCGGCTGATCCAGGTTTTGTGGGCCTGAAGCTTTCACACTTTGGGGCACCATTCCAAGAAAAAGAATACAAAGTTATAACCACAAAATGTAGGTGTAAAAGTGCCAATTTGGAATGAGAAGAAATCATAGCAAAGGAGCATATTTTAAATTCCATATACATGACAAAATCAAGAAAAAATATTGATCTCTTGACAAACCTGTTCATTCCCTTTTTTCTCTCCTTCAGCTGGATACCGAGGTTGTCTCTTCATGGGCAATGATATCATAATGTTGTAGCATTTCCTATAAAAAAACATCTCCTACAAAGAGAATAAAAAGATAATTCAGGCATTCCTATTGCATGGTTGATCAAAATTTGTTTCTAATTTTTTATAGGAAAGCTTCTTTCCTGATGATGCTGAGCACATTTTCAGGATAATGAAATATAGGGAACCCTCTGCCGGGGTGTTCTGCTTTGTTTTCATACGAGCCGTCAGGTTTGGAGAATGTTCCACAGACTAGCTCTGGCCGCATCCCCAAGCTCACACACTCCCAGAACCAGGACCCACTGGACGTGCTGACGTCCGGACTCGACCTCTCACCCTGCGGTCTATGTGGCCTGGCCACTGAGGCCAGGGCAGCAGAGGTGAGAGTTTCTGGGTTGCCACGAACTAGGTGTGCCACCCAGAGGTGAGCGTGAACCACCAGCAGAGACGTCCACTCTACGCAAGCCAGATGTGGCCCCAACTCTATGCCCCCAAATGCCCTAGAGGGGTCATGCTTGGGGTGGGGTGGGGTCCAGAGTGGAGAGACCGAGGTCGTAACTGGTTGTGACTGGAATGTCTCATTTTTGCAAAGTTTTTGCCAGCTTGGGAGGGGCCAGAGCCCGTGCTCCTGCTGTTAGAGGCCCTGCCCTCTGGGTGGGTCTGAGCCCGCATGCCAGACCAGGAGGATCACCCAGAAACAAGCAGCTAAGGGAGTGTTCCCGGGGTGTGGGGACAGGCCGATTGGAAACTGCCTGCAAAGCACAAAGCCTTGGGCCTCTCCGGGCTCTAGAGGACTTTGCTCCCGGCTCTTCAAGGAAACCCCAGCCCGGGTCTGTGGGTGGTGCAATGTGGGAACGTCGAGAGCCCTGGTCTGCTGACGACGGATGAGGGTGGTCATGACAGGCGGGTCAGTCCAGGACGTTCTCGGGAAGCTCCACTCTCGTCCCCCACCTGGCATCCTTTGAACAAGGGTGATGGTCACCCACACAGAGCGTGAGAAGCTGCTCCCCACCCCCGAGAGCAGTGTCCCCTGCCCTACCCAGCAGCAAAATGGTACTAATTCCCTAGGGTGATGGGGAAAGATGATGTGAGATGGCACCGAACAGAGAGAAAACTTGAGAAAGAGGTGGGGGCGCCTTCATGGGCCTGTCACCCCAGGCTCGGGGACAGCGTCTGAGCTGGGAACGGAGGGGCCGAGGTGGGCTCCATGCAGTATGTAGGAAGGGATCCCTGGCCCAGTGGCCCCGCACTCTGGTTGAGATGCTGTGAAGCCGGTCATCAAAGTGGTGGCCATGGTGCCTTCCCCCCCACCCACCCTGCCCCAGAGAGGAAGGGCGGTTTCCTCCCCTCCTGCACCAGGCTTGTCGGCGACAGCTGCCCTCCCTGGTCCACCCCACAGGGCCTTGCTCTCTGAACACCACCTGCTGCGAAGGCAGATCCTGAGCAGGTGACGGTCCCGCCCTCTGTCCCCACTGCCCCGTGCAGTTCGGTCATGTGCACTCCTGGGCGTCAGCTTCGGGAGCTGGGGGAAAGTTATCCCAGCCACTCAGCACAATGAACACGTGCTCTTCTTAGAGCCTCCACTTACATATTCAATCAACAAACACGCATCGTGTGACTTACCTGTGCAGGTGCGAGTGGTAGAGCAGTGAGCCGAGCAGGGCCCCTGCTTTGGAGCGTCCATCCAATCACAGAGCAGGCACTGACCCCCAGATGGCACGCACACGCACACGCACACGTCATTCCCAGCTGTAAGAAGCCTCTGCTCAAGGATGGAAGACAGGGCCCGGTGCTGGGGGGGGGGATCAGTTACAGTTTCCCAGTGCCTGACACTTGAGGTCGCAGGATGGGGGTGAGTTGGATGGAGACCAAGCGTGGTGGGGGCAGAGGGTGCAGGAAGGGGAACCCACCCTGGCAAAGGCCGTGGGGTTGGGAGGTCGGGCTTGTCAGGGGCTGAGAGGCTGGCGGCCCGCGGGCAGAGAGAACCCATTGTGTAGGGCCGTGAGGGGCTTTACCACCAGCGGCGTGGGCAGCCGTCACATCGGTAGGCTCCGAACCACCTTTCTGGATGCCTGCGGAGCTGCTCTGTGGACGTGCTCAGAAGTCAGGGAGCTCCATCCTGTGTGCCCCGGCTGAGAGAGCCCCAGAATACACGGTGTGGGGTGGGACAGCGAGGGCCTGGCCAGGCGTCAGCAGTGCAACAGGAGAGCACACAGGCTTCTGTCTGTGTGACCTGGTGTGTCCTGGGTGGCGGGTGAGGAAGAGGAAGGGACCAGGATAAGCCTCTGCTTCTAGAACAACAGTCTGGGAAATGGGCAGCAGAGCCCTCATCAGTCACAACAGGTAAAGTCATGCTAAGGTAACAAATAGCCCCAAGACCTCCAAGACTTAAGGCCCCCATCTTTATCTCACTCATGGAACCTCCCAAAACATGCGGTCGCCATGGCAGGGAGGCTGAGGGAGATTCGGGAATGGTGCCGACTTCCACAGGTCGTCCCCCGGAGGTCATGTGTTGCTCACTCACTCCCATTGGCGAGATGAGTCGCATGCCGTGACAGAAGTTGGATGGACAGTGGAACGTTTGGACAGGCCGCCCCTGGGGTTGGTGGGGGTGGAGAGAGACAACCCCAGCCCATTTGGGACACTCAGGGGAGGGCTGCTGAGTGGACTGACCCCAAAAGGCTGGTCAGAGCTGGGAACCCCCAGATCCTGATAGCCACCACGGAGGCCGCGGTTGGAGACCCCAGGTTCAGAAGTGGGCAGGGATTTGAGTTGGCAGAGGACTCAGAGAAAGTAGGAGCCAAGCAGCAAGAGGGAAGCCAGATGAGGAGATTTGGGGTTTTGCTCTTTTGTTGTCGAAATTGTCTTGTTGTTTTAGGATAAAGAAGGCCTTTACCGCCTGAATGGACCAGAGTGATCAGCCCCTCGTTTAGCTGCCTAACAGAGGAAAGAGCGCATGCCTCTGGGGGAAAGCAATACCCCACTGTCTGCAGTTCTTTTAACCATAATGCCCAGAAGACAATAACAGATTATGAGACATGAGAAGAAGTAGGAAAATGGGACCCTTAATCAAGAGGAAAAATTTGGCATGAGAAGCAAACTCACATATGACCCAGGTGTTAAAGTTATTGAACAAGGACTTTAGAATAACTATTACAAATATGTTAAAGAATTTGGAGAAACATATAAAATGAATTAAAGGATGGAGAATTTCAACAGAGAAATGGAATCTCTGAAAGAGAACCAAAGGCACTCTACTGCTGAAAGCTCGGTGTCTAAACCCAAGGATTTGTTGTATGAGTGTGAGAGAGTGTAGCCAGAAGAAAGAATGAGAAACAAAACAGCATTCTGGACGTGTGCTTGAGTGACAGAGATTAACTATGAACACAGGGCATCACATCGTTTATGTGTTAGATTTATGTGCGTTCAACAATACAGTTTGGGCAAACACAAGTCAACAGAAATTATCCAAAGTGAGGCATAGACAGAGAAGAAATGGGGACAAAAGGGACAGAATTTAGGGACATATGAGATAATCACAAATAGTCTATCATCCAAGCTTCCATGTAACTGGCATCCCAGAAGGAGAAGAGATTGAGAATGGGACAGAATAAATATTTGAAGAGATGACAGCTGAAGATTTTTCCAAAACTGATAGATTTGGAATAGATCTATTTGGATAGATAGACCCCATAGATTTAAGAAACATTGCAAATTCCGAAGAGGATAAAGTCAAAGGAAACCACGCCTAGGCACATTATAGTGAACCTACTAAATACTAAAAATACAGACAAGACCTGAGAAGCTTCCAGAGAAGACGATGCATTGCCTCCTGGGGAAGAGCAGTAAGAATGATGAGTGCCTTCCAGTTAAGAATAACGGAAGCCAGAAACAATTTAATACATCTTCAAAGTGCTGACGGAAAGAACTTTCAACCTAGAATTCCATACCCAGTGAAAACATCCTTCCAAAATGAATATGAAAATGAAGGTATTTTCAGACAAACAAAAGCTGAAGGAATTTATCACCAGTTGACAGACCTACGCAACAAAACAACAGCAGAGGAAGCTCTTCAGGCTGAAGGAAAGCGATCCCAGCTGCAAGCATAGATCTGTAGAAAGGCAGAGACAGAGCACCAGAAAAGTGTGGAAAGGGGGGGATGAAGGATGAAAGAGAAGGTGGAATGAATGAAGAAGCAAATAGCAAGGTGGAAGGTCTGAAAGCCAACCATATCACTAATTACATTAAATGTAAATGGACTAAACATTCCAGTGGAAAGACAGAGCTTATCAGACTAGATAAGAAAATCAAGACTCAACTGTAGGCTCTTGCCAAGAGACGCAGGTTAAATATCAGAACACAGAGAGACTGAAAGTAAAGGATAGGGAAAGACACAGCCTCAGACTCTAACCATAACAAAGGTATGGCTGTGTTAATACTGGACAAGTCCACTTCAAGATAAGAGCAACCCCCGAGCTAAAGAGGGATGTTTCTACCTGAGCAAGGTGTTGACTCATCAGGGAGATGAGGAAGAAGAAGTGCTCAGGATGTTTGCAGATGTAGGCAAAGAGCCTGAAGGCAGTTTGTAGATGACAGAAAGAATGAGTGGTATGGATCAGAATCCCAGGGAAGAGGGAGGCTTGGAAAGGAGACAAGGCTTACCTCCCTTCAATAAAGGAACGAGGAAGAGACACAGAGAATGACTAGCAGGTGAGGAAGCACATCAAAGGCAGAGAGTGGGTCAGCGGGGGGCTTGAGTAATAATTGTGGTCTCGTTTACAAAGTATGTGCCAAGGTCGTTTTCTGGGAGAGTGAGGTAGATGGTCCATGGGGTCCTTCCTCGCTGGGCATAAATAGGAAAAAGGAGGGAGGATGTCAGAACTCCATCCAATAGCCCTCTGCAAATACATATTGGTACCCACCACCTGTCCAGCCACGGGCTGGGGCCCGGGACCCAGGATGAAAACCTGGACGTAGTGCCCACACTGATTCTGATTCATAAGCTGAGTCCCTCCACCCCCAGGCCACGTGCAGAAAGGAGCCTACGTGAGCTGTGTGATCTTGGGCAAGCCCGGGCCTCCCTGGCCTTCGCTTTTCTCATCTGGGTACAGGGGTATTTCCCCTGGCCGGAATGGTGCCCACATGACTACCTGCCCAACAACCTTTGATTCCACCGGGAAGGTCTGAGCGTGTCCCTCAAATGGCCCATCCAGGAAGCGGGTCGAGTCCCTGGCCTCACACCTCCTGGGACGGCCCTGGTCAGGCAGTGCGTGTGTAAGAGGGAAGCCTAGCTCTGTGTGTGTGTCCGTGGTGAGTGTGTGACACGTGTGTGTGTGGTGCACACACATGCAGGGTCTAGCCGCGCACAGGCTTCTCTGTCCGATGCCCTTCCTTCTCTCAGCCCTGCCAGGGGCTTTGTGGGCTTCCATCTCCTTCTCTGAGAGGGCAGCCCGCTCCTTGCAGAAACCAAGCAGGCAGGAGCCTTTGTCCGCGGGACACGCGCTCTGGTCCCTGTGGACTGCCTGCTGTCGGGTGGGGCAGGTGCCCTCGGGGTGGCCCTGAGCCTAGTCGGCCACTTACATGACGGACAGTGGGCAGCTTGGAGGTCCCGCGGGGCGGCCGGGGCAAGTATTGCTGCCTGCCTCCCCCACGCCCTTCCCTTCTGGTGGCCGCCTTGGCCGTCCCAGAGCTCGGTTGCAAGGCCCTCAACCAGGCCGATGGAGAACATCAGAAACTGGAGCCCACCATTTGTTCCCTTTCCAGGGGACCCGGTCCCAGGAGACTGGGGAGCTCCACGCTTTGGAGTGACCCAGGGGCAGGTGCTGGGCAACCTCAGACAGGTCACTGAACACACCGAGCCCCATCCACACGACGGGGGTCAGGAGGGTGGGGGTGGCCGACAGGATGAAGCCCCCAGCACATCACCAGGTCAAGGATCATTCGCTGCCCCTTCCTCTATTTATCAGATGGACTAACACGGGCCCCAGGGTCCGAGCTGGCAAGACCTGGCCCAGCCTCTTCTGGGAGGATCCACAGTGACCCTCAGGCCTTTCCTGCAGCAGAAGCAGCCTGCCGGCCAGAGCACTACCCAGTCACTGCATGGGGCGGGGGCTCAGGAGGGCAAGCAGACGGACAGTGGCTTCTCTGTGTCCCTCCAACGGCCTTCCTGCTGCGCCAGGGCCTGCTGCCATGCAGCGTCTTGACCGGGGTGGGTCAGGCCCCTTATGGGTACTGCTGTTTATTGGGCTTCTGCTGGGGTCTGCCAGGGGCTGGCACCGGGCTCCAGTGGGCACCGAGTTCCACCTGCACCTGCCCACATGGGGTTCAGGCTCCGCGGGAGATGGCCCTGCTCAGATGACCACAGACACCCAGGCTTTCCTTGTGTGTCACATCACTCAAGGGCAGAAACCCGACACCAGCCTTAGGGCACAGCGAGGGAGATACTCCTCTTGGTGCAAAATTTAAGTGGGAGTCACTAAACACCTCACTCATCAAGATCAACCCTACTTTAGGGCAATACTCTTAAAAATCAAAATGAATTCAAAATTCATAATGAACAAAATATCAGAGTTTTAAACAAAGGCAGGCCCCCCCTTTTGTCCCTCACTGCAGGGGAACGGCCCCCTCTGTGGCTTCCCCAGGGAGGCACCAGCCCGAGCCCTGGGATTCCCTGCCAGGAAGAGAGCATGCCCCTGCACGCCCTTCCTTCCGAGGGAAAACATTCCAGGGATGCGGTGAGGAAATCCCTCCTCCCGGGGCTTTCCCCGGAGTGCAGGGGTGCGTGGGCCCCCAGGGCAGGGCCCGACCCCCTCTGCCCTCTCTGCCTGCTGGAATGTGGCTCCCGGAGCCCCCGGAGGCTGCACGTCCCGCCGGTGATGCTTGACCTGAGCACTGTCTTCTCACATGTTGGCCCCTTGGAATAATTATTTATGGGGGTTGACGATCAGTCATAAGAAAGCAGAAAGTAGTTTCAGTGCGTTGGATCGCATTTTCTTTGTTAATTGTCCTTGCCAGTCGCTGGTGGTGTTGTGGGTAGATCCGAGGAGCAGGTGAAAGCTGCCTCCGGATTCCAACAGCTGGGAAAGGCCTGGAAAGTCCCTTCCAACGGCTGTGGGCGGGGTCTTGGCTTGGGGTGGGGGTGGCTTTGCCCGCACCGGCCCGACAAGAAATGCGTTCAAACCTGGGTCACTTGAGAAGCGTTTCCTAAGGAAGCCATGTGCAGGCGTGTAGACAGATGGGGGGTGTCCTGGGGGCTGGAGGGGCCCAGGAGGTCGGGGAGGTGACCTTGGGAGCCTGGGAAGGCGGCGTGCGCGGCTGCTGTGTCGGTCAGGGCTCTCCAGAAGAATACGTGTACGTGCACACACGCACACGTGCACACACATACACACAATGCACACACATGCACACACGCGCACACACACAAACGCGTGCACACATGCACACCGTGCACACGCGTGCACACACATGCACACAGTGCACACGCACACACACAAACACGTGCACACACACGCACACAGTGCACACACAGAGACGTGCACACACACGCAGGAGAGGAGTCCGCTATGGCTGTACAGCGCTTCACCGCAGAACTTTGCAGTTGAAAACATCAAGCGTTTATTACCGTCCGATTCTGTGGCTCAGGGATTTGGGAATTCTGACTCAGGGCTGATCCCGAGCTTGCAGCAAAGATGTCAGACAGGCTTGCGTCATCGGACGGTGTCACCGGGGCGGGAGGGTCCGTTCTCTGAGCGCGGGTTCCACGGCTGCGGGCGGGGGCTGCAGTTCCTTGCCGCGTGGCCGCTCCACGGAGCGGCTTACAACGTGGCAGCCGGCCTCCCCCGGAGTCAGTGATCCAAGACGGAAAAAGGTGGAGACCACTGTGTCATTTGTGACCTAGTCTCAGGTGTCCCATACCTTTGCACAGAGCAGCCCTGACTCCACAAGAGCACCAACACCAGGAGGTGGGGGCCCCGGGGGCCGCCTCGGGAGCCAGCAATGGCCCAGCGAGTACTCTGGAAGTGCACGTGAGAGTCTGTGTGAGGTTCTCACCAGAGCCCTGGAATTGGGGACCAGGGGTGCACGTGGAAGTGGCACTGAGCCACCTCTGACCCTCCCCCTCCCCCCACACACTGCACACCTGTCCCGAGAGGCCTTCCACGGACACACAGCTCCCTGCAGCGCCTAATGCAGATGACTCACCAGGACACACACCGGGGCACTCCCCTGCCCAGCCTGGGAGGGAGGCTGGGGGCGTCAGAACGGCTGACATCCGCGAATGGGGGGCAGCCCAGAGGGTGGAGGGCAGACACGCCTGCACCCCTCCTCCGAGCCCCACGTGGCGCAGCCTAGCTCCGGGGGCAGGGCGCGCTGGGTGGGATGAGAAGCTGCTTTGGACGGTGGACAGCACTGGGACAACCCGAAGTGACCGGGTGGTGTGGGGTCTGCACAGGGGCTCGCACGGGGGTGGAGGTGGCAGCGTGCTTGGAAGGCACTGCGGGCCCAAACGAAACCGTTCCGTGTTCACACTGAGCTGAGGCTCTGCAACCGTCATGCACACAGAGAGAGAACGGGGACGTCGTGGGCTTACAGCTTTCCTGCAGAAACATACCTCACCAAAGCCAGGACAGTGGGTGGGAGTGCCTTTGTCTGCGGTTTAGGTGAAGAGGAGAGGGTGAGGACAGAAGGGAGCTAGAAAGGGAGACGCTGAGGGGCAGAGTGAGCTGGAGGCCTGTGTGAGTACCGCATGCCCCGCTCCACTGTTCCCTGGGGTCAGAGAACCCCCGGCCAGATGCACCTCTGCGTGGGGGTGGGCTTGGGTGCATCTGCAGAGCAGGGAGGGCTCCCTTGGCCCTTGAGGAGGAGGGAGGGCCTTGGAAGCAGCCAGCCCACTGGCGGGGGGTGGGTGGAGGGGCTGCACAGGAGACATGCGCTCATTGCCCATTAAGAACCAAATCCATTTGAACTCCTTCCCCACCCCTGAGAGCAGGATGGTCTTGTTAACAATGGTGCTGGCAGGGGAAGTCATTTTAATGCACATTCTCACAAAGATCCAACCCCCTTCTTCCAGCGTCCGGGACATGGTGATTTGGGATACGGATTGTTTGTTGGCTTCCATACTGCATCACCCGGAGCAGCCTCAGGCATGGTTAGATCCAGGGCCCCAAATAATGACCTCAAGGCTCTGACTCTGCTAAGGCTCGCACTGGGTGTCCTGCCGGGATGACCGTGGTAGACAGTGTCCAGCCTCCATTTCGCATTTTCCATCCCACCGTTGCCAACCTTGTAAGCCACTGGTTTGGATTTGGAGTTGAACAATGCATCATTGTGAGAAGGGTCTCAGGGGCAAGGAAAGCCTGCCCACCCTTTCCTCCTGTCAGGTCTGCTGCAGTTTAGCCCTTCTTCTTGAGGCCACCAGAGGAGGGACAGCCAGACCTGGACAGCTGAGAGGTTTCCCAAAGATGACCTTTGTCACTTCATAACTTCCCCAGAGCACATGTGCTTCACTCTCTAAGGCCAAGAAGCCCCTAAGGGGGAGAGGGGTGGTTGCCAGTCAAGAAAGATCATACCCATCTATGTGCCAGGCATGGTGCAAGGGGCTGTGGGTACAGAGACACCTAAAATGCACAACGCTCCTGGGAGGAACTCACCCATCCTGCTGGGGATACTGCCCAGCCTCCCTCTCCCATCCGCCAGGCAGCAAACCTCCCTCCTTCCTACGGGGCTGACCTTATCCAATATAAGGACAGATGTGTACCTCATCCGCCAGCCACAGTAGTTGGCTCTGGGGTGTGCACCTGACCCAAGCCATACTGTGAGAACCCCCTCTGGGACTTGTTTACAGAGTGACCAGAAAATCAGCCTCTTCCTACTCGGGGCTGCTAACTTGGTAGGAGGCAAATGGATTGTCAAAGGCCACCTCCATCCCGTGGGGACAGAGTTGACACCCAGAATGAAGTCAATAAAAGACGAGCAGAACCAAGACCCGGAGAGACAGGCAGAGCCTTGAGACCATGATTTGGGCTCCTGGACCCAGCCAAGCCTGAAGCTGCTCCTGAGAGATGTATTAATGTAAGCCTATGAACTCCTTTTTTATGTTCATTTGAATGGAAATTCTGAGTCAAGAGCGTTCTAATATAGAGAGATAATACTCATGCAGGAACACCAGCTTAATACCTATGTGCTCAGGTAGGGGGGCGTCAGGAAGGGGGGTGTCAGGTAGGGGGGCGCAGAGACACCACGGAAACAAGGGGAAGGGCAGGGCTGGGTCTTGAAGGATGTATGCTGGCACCCAGGCAAGGGTTCTCAGGGTGTCCCGGCAGGAGAGTGCGTAAGCGTCAGAGAGGCTGGGGGCGGGCCACCACAGGAAGGACGGAGGATGGGCAGGGAGTGGTGAGGTGAAGGCCAGGTGCTGCAAAGCCACGAGGTGGGTGCCTGTGCACGGTGCTGACTCTTCCCATCCTGGAGCACCGTGGGGTTAAACACACACGGACGCACGCTCATGGTGACCAAACATAACTTGCAAATCCATCCTTGGCTTGCATTTCCTTCCATTAGCATGATGGGATACGTGGACCGCAGCATCTCTTCCTAAAGCCCCTGCACCCACCCACTTGCTGACCCCACCCAGCAGAAAGACACTGCCATGACTTCCTGTCCCCAGCTCCCCATGTAGCCACAAGGTAGATCTCTTCCCCTCTCCTTCCACCTCTCTGTCTCTCACCTCCTTCTGCCTGATTCACGGGGCCCCTCAAAACTCTTTGGGCAACACCCCCAGCCTGCAGCCTGGGACTCCAGACCCTGCCTGGTTGCACCCTAGGGCAGGGGAGAGCCCCAAAGCCCCAGCGAGGCCTCAGAGGGCACCTGGGAGTACAGAGCCGGGCAGGGACCTGGGCAGGACTCCTGACAGCCACACTGGCCTCCGTATAGGGTGGCTTCGACGCCCGGCGGGGGCCTTGCATGGGCAAGCTAACTGGATGCCTGCAGCCCAGGTCACGAGTAGGCGCTGGTATCTGAGGCTTCCCAAGCTGAGCGCAGCCAGGGTGAGCAGGGAATCTCGTCACGGCTCCTCACCTGGGTGAGTCACCCTGAGAGCATCTGCCCAGGGCGAAGGGGCCTCCCTTCCACTCTCAGTCCATCCCCACCTGGGTCAGGCTGGGGAAGTGGTCCCCAAGTCATCGCCTGAGTTAAACTCCAGCGTCCAGTCTCACCAGAGCTGTGCTTGGATGGGCCTAGAAGCCGGATCTGGCAAGAGCACAGCAGGCTCCTGCAAATGCCCTCCCTGTGTGTGTGTGTGGGGGGGGGTGCTTCGCTGAGCGGGGCCAGGGGAAGGGTGGGCGCCCCCACCCGCGGCAGACTACACCTGAACTCATGGGGAGGGGCCTCCTGGCAGGCAGAGCCTCCCAGGGCCACGGTGCCCAGAAGGCTCCTAACGGGTCCTCAGGAACTCAGAGGCAAGCCTGCGGGGCTCCTTGCATTTGGCTCTGAGTCTGTCCCCCAAGATAATCAAGATAAAGAAAAAGTCACCTAGGGCTCAAAGTCACGGATGAAATGCCACCTGAGGAGGCCTTGTGTTTACACAAAAACTTAGAATAACGTCTGTGCAGAGATCAGCCGAGCTCACACCTAGCGAGCCCATGACTCAGCACTGAGCCTGTGATTCAGCACTGGGCCCTGAGGCCAGAGAGCTGGCACCGAAGGCTGGGCGGCCCGGGAGCGTGCGCATTGAGCTGCGACCCCAGCCCCGTGGCCGAGGGCCGGGGGGTGGGCTTTATAGGAGCCTGAGCTGGGGCAGAGCGGCCCCTCCACCTCCCTTGGGCTCTGCTCACCTGCAGGCTGGGCCAGCTCTCCCCACAGGGCCTTCCTGGAAGCAGGTCTTTGTGATAATATTTGACAATAAACGAAGGCTACCAGGAGCCCTGTTTACAGTAAACTTTCATTTCCTTCTGCCTGGATGCACAGGATTCCACTGGGCCTGGAAAAGCAGATCGGCCTGGATCCGGGTTTTGGAGCAGAGATGACTTCAGGCTTCACCTCGCCCCGGCCCCCTCCGTCGCACTGGACAGACCCTCGGCCCCTGGACAGCAGAGGTCTCGGACTCAGGTGGGCGTGCTCGTGCGCACACACACACGTGCACACACGCACACATGCATGCACACACGCATGCACACACATGTGCATACACGCACACACGTACGCACACGTGCACACACACATGCACACACGCGCGCGCGCACATAGCGCTCTCCCTCGTGGTGGGGCTGGAGCAGCGTGGCACAGCCAGCCTGGACAGCGGCTGCTCTCAGGAGTCTCCAGGACCCCTGGAACACGGGGGCCTCGTGAGCACGCAGAAGCAGGGCGTGAGGGGGCAGATGCCCCTGGGGGGCGAGAGCCCGGCCTCGCGGCAGAGCGCTCCAGGCACGGGGGACTGTGGGCCGCAGCAGCAGTTGGTCCAGGCCAGCCGGCAGGCCCAGAGGGGACAGGGGCCTGCTGTCCACGGCCCTCCCTGCACAAGGGCACAGGGCAAGTGCCCTCCTCCTCCTCTGATGAAGGCCTGCTCCTTCGTCCTGCACTGCAGGGGGGAGGTCACCTCCCTGCGGTCTCCCTGTGGTCACACCGACCCCCACGAGACACCCTTCTCCTGCCAGGAGCTCGCCCACTTAGCCCTGCTGGCCGAGGTGCTGTCCCCAGGCTCTCAGGAACCCGGCCTGGAGTCACACAGGCCAGCACAATTGACGAGCTGGACTTGTCTGAGTCACCAAATCTCTCGAGCTTCCTCCTCTGCAGCTTGGGGACAAAATATTTGCTTTTTAAGCCTGTGGTGGTGACCAAGTCCGAACAAGTAGGGAGACGGGCTCTGTGCCTGTGTGCACCCGGGTCCGCAGCGCACGAGCACACGCGCGTGTGTGTGTGCACGCGCGTGCAAACATACATCACAGAGCAGCCCACTCCAGCTTAAGTTCTGTCCAGCCCTCTGGCCACCGCCTCCTGCCCCCGGCCGCCTCTCATAAAAGCCGGCTCGAGAACGCACGTCCTGCTTGGGGTGAAGCAGGAGGAGTCGGGGTGCCAGGGCCCGTGGAGGGACCGGGGCTGCACACACAGCACCAACGCCCTCTCTTCTGCTTCCTGCAGGTTGAGCCCGGGGTCCAGCTTCCTCATCCGGGCACTGGAAACACCAAGCTTGCCCCACCGAGTGGGCGTGAGGGTGAGTCACCGAGTGTGACAGCCGGCGTCTCGCCAGAGGGCGTCTGGGGGCAGAGATGAGCGCGGGGGGCCTGCACCCGGCTAGCTGCCCCCGGCTGGTGGTGGCCCCACAGCCACTCCTCCCCCTCTGGCCTCGGGTTCCCTGCAGCTCCCCAGGCCTTTCCCGAGGAGTCCCCTGCTGTCCTGACCCCTGCCACCTCCTGAGGGCGGTCTCTCCAGCTGCCCTGGGCTCAAGGAAGTCGGGGAAGAAGGCTTTCCTTTTGGAGCGACAATAATGAATGTGTTTTCAGGGCTGCCCCCCAGGAGCAGACGGGCCCCACTCACTACACTCCATTACCTCTCTCTGCCCGTCGTCCCCTCTGCCCCAAGTCCCACCCCAGGTGCCCCACAGATGAGCAGGCTCCGTGGGGCCAGCATGGGGGCCCCAGCCTGCCCGTGGGCAGCATCACCCGCTTCTCAGGCCCTTGCGCCTGCCCCGCCATGGGAAGCCCGCCGCACAGGGGAGCCTGGAAGCCCAGGGCCGATGTGATTAGGGGGTGCTGCCCCGAGACGCTGCGCTGGCTCTCTCAGCAGCCCAGCGAGCAGCCTCCATGTGTGTCCACGGATTTGGCTGCAAGAGGGCTGGGGGCCCATGGGAGGAGCAGCCCGGCGCCCGCTGCCCCCACCGCCACCATCCATGCCCCCGGCACTTGTGACTCTGCCACGTGGGAAGCCACTTCCTTCTTGCGTTTTCATTTCCCCTTTTCCCAAGGAAGGGAAGACCACCTGCCCTTGGCCCAGCACAGGCCCTCCCCAAGGACAGCCGCGTTCCCAGGCCTGGCTTGAGGGGGCCTGGCGCCCAGGGGCAGCAGGGAGCTTTTGGAACTCAGTATCCTTCTTGTATACAAGTCAAGGGATGTGTCACCGGCCCCCAGAGGGGAAGGGACTGAGGGCCAGTGAGTGGCCATGGAGTCTGGCTGCAGGGGTCCCACAGCCGTGGAGCAGCCTCCCCCGTCCGTGGTCTCCCCACAGCCTCTGCACCAGGAGGCCGCCCTCCCCTCACCATCCCCAGGTCACCCCAGCAAACCGATGGGTCCCTCTGGCCAGCCCCTGCGCCTGAGCAGACGCAGGCCGGCACCCTCCCCGAGCCCTCCCCACTGAGGCCGGGAGGTAGCATGAGGTGCCATGGCCCCCGATCGGTGGCTGGCCTGCTGGGCGAGCCCCTGCCTCGGCTCCTGCTTCCTGGCCCCACACCCAGCCGTCCATAGCTGCTGGGGACTGCATTGGCTCCAGCGTAGGCCACTCACCCCCCACCTCCTTGCCAGGCCCCTTCTGCGGTTGGCGTGGGGCAGACCGTGTACCAGGCTCTGCACCCACGCTCCTCCTGGGTGGTCCTGAGTGGCCAGCTCTCGAAGCTCCACCCTCCACTGACCCCTCCACATACCGGCCCAGGCGCACCTGCACCCCCCCAGGGCACCCCTCGCCTAGCCTGAGCCTGCCTCACTGGTGGCTCCCTCAGCCCCTCAGCCCGGGGCCCCGGGAGCAAGGCTGCCCCTTGCTGGGTGGGGCAAGGCGGCCCGTGGCCAAGGTCCCTGTGAGCCCAGGAGACCCCCCGGGCCATTCCCCAGATCAAGCCTGGACCTCACGGGCAGCCAGTTCTGCTTAGCCAACAGCTCCACTGGGCTGGACACAGCGTTGTCCGCCCAGCAGGGAGCGGCGCCCTGTGTCCCCGGCTGGGGTCCAGCCCTCCGACCTGCAGCCAAGCCGGGGCACATCTGACCCCTCCCACAGGAGGGCACAGGACTGTGCCGGGCGGCCAACTGTTGACTATTGGTTGGAGGGAGGAGAGAGGGGTCAGCAGGGAAGGCGGCCTGCTGTGTCCCTCTAAAGTTGCCTCTGCTCTCCGCACAAGGGAGGAGGAGGGGTCCTTCCACCGCGAAGATGCGTCGGTACTTCTGGACAACATGGTCACGGAGGGGGGCGGGGGACGGGGAGCATCGAGGGGTGGCCGGCAGCCCCCCGGGAGACCCTGTGACTTCATGCTGGAGCCTGGGCCCTTCAGAGGTGGGGGCTCGCCTGATTTGGCCTCCGTGTCAGTCTCCCGGGGCTCTGGGAGCAAGCACCACGAAAGTTCTGGAGGCTGGCCGTCCAAAGTCAAGGTGTCCGCGGGGCCTCACGAGCTCCAGAGGCTCTAGGGAAGGGTCCGTCCTGCCTCCGCCAGCTCAGGCAGCATCTGCTGGCCCCGGGGTTCCTTGGCTCGTGGCCACAGCACACACATCTCCGCCTGTCTCCTCCCCTCCCTGCGTGTCCTAAGTCCCCCTTCTTGTAAGGACACCAGGGCTATGGGATTAGGGCCCACCCTGATGACCTCAGCTCAACTTGGGAGACAGGCTGGGGAGCTTGAGGGAAGGGCCGGGCGGAGTGAGCTGGGGGCCGCAGTCTGCAGCTCCAGCTCAGGGGGACGGGCTGTACAGCCTCCATGGTTAGCCTCGGGCCTGTGCCCCCACTTGCCACCCTGGGGGACAAAGCCTCTGTGCTTCCGGCCTTCCCCATGGATGGGGAGGAGGCTCCGGCCCTCTGAGCTGCAGGAGGAGCCTCAGGGACGGAAGGGGAGAAGGAGGGCCCAGCTCTGAAGGGGCCGCACCCTGAGAAACAGCAGTCCATCCTCCATGCCCCTCTGCACCCGCGGCTCCCGCACCAGCTGCCGCCAACCCAGGCGAGGGGAGAAGTGACCCTAAAACACCAGGGCACAGAGGGCCTCCGACGACAGCCCTGCCAGCACCCCTTCCCTGCCCCGCCGTGACCCCTCGCCACAGACCGCGGCCAGCCCGAGGCAGGGAGCAGTCCCCACGTCACCAGGCTCCAGGGGCTTTCTCTTGACCAGGGTGATGTCGCTGGGGTGTGTGTTGGGTGCATCCCCTCCCCCACCGCAGGACCCGGCTTTGCACTCCATTCAGAGGCAGCACCAATGCTTTACTGACCCCCTAGCCCCCCACCACACTCTGACCACCAGCCTGCGTCACCTGCCACGCACCTGCGAATCTTATGCGGCTCCTGACCCCGTGGCCTCCAGGCAGGGTGGCGGTGGCGGGCAGCACCTCCCCGACCTCCGGCTGCCCCTGACCCACCTCTGCACCACCCGGCAGGTGCGGGGGGGCTGTGAGCACTCGAGATTCCGGGGGCCAATGCTGTGCCACACCTGCGAGAGGCAATAATCACCACCCAGCTCAGACATGCAGACTGCAGGGCTGTCACGCCTATCTCAGGAAAATTAATTACACCCTCCACACGGAGGGAACCTGCCCATTACGTGTCTTAAGTGCACGGGCCCAGAATGCCGTGGGCCAGCCTGCCTGCAACTCCGGGCCCCAGAGAGGGTGGGCAGCGTCCCCAGGAGCTCTAGGTGTCTGGAGAGCTCCTGGGTGGTGGCCAGTGGGGCTCCAGGCCCTTCCAGCTGGGCTCCTATCCCCTGCATCCATCATCCTCTACCCAGGGAGTCCCCCTCCGAAGCCAAGACTCCGAGCCAGCTCGCTGCCAGGAGGGGCCCTGGTCGGGACTGACGGGAGGAACTGGCTGGCGCTGGTGTGCCTTCCGGCAACTCCGCACCTTGAGGCCAGCGATGGCCCAGGCTCGGGGAAGGCTGCCCCAATGCCCGTTTGGACGGTTGGACCCAACCCAGAACCCCTTTCTTTCCCCCACTCGCTCTGTGGGGCCTTCTAATCGCCCAGTGAGAGGAGATAGACAGCCGGTGCATCAAGGGACCGGGGCTGGAAGTGAGGCTCCGCTGACCCGGGCCTGAAACGCCAGCCCCAAGCCTCTGGGCCCGGCCCCGTCCTCTCTGCCCGGTGGGAGCCAGGCTGCAAATCGTCAGAGAGAAGCTTCTGAAGGATGAATAGCAGCAGCTCACATTGGCCCAGTGCCCTCTGTCACGCTCTGCCCGTCCCTGCCTGGACGCTCCCCCGACTGCCTGGGGCGGCCGTCAGCCGTGTGGCAGGTGGAAGACGGGGCTGGAGAGGCTGTGGCCTGGCCGGGCCACGGAGCATGGGGCCTGCTGCCTCCGGGCACAGCCGACTGGCTCCCCGGTCCTGTCTGAACAAGCAAAGTCCCACAGACGGACACAGCCCGACCTCCGTGCCAGGCTTGGACCAGCCCACCTGTCCTCACTAAGACTTCATCTCTGTATCCGTTGGTGGGAGCTGTTGTACTTTTCAAACTTCTGTCGTTGTTGTTATCAGAGAAATAAGTCTTATGCAAACACTGCTTTACAAAACACAATAAAAGTGGGCGGCTTTGTTGAAGCCCACGGCCTCCCCATGGGACATGCGGGCGTGTGTCCAAGGTGACCCCCAGGAGGTGGGCAGGGCAGAGGGGTGCCGCAGCCCCTCCCTGGGGAGACCAAAGGGAGCAATGGGGACAGCCTAGCAGAAGACATGCAAAGAGGACAGGACAAGGAGAGAAGACGAGACAGCCCCGAGGTGAGGAGCAGGACAGCAGACTGGGACCCAGCATACTGCTTATGTCCACGGTTAGAGGGGCAAACACCCCACATACAGAGCAGAGGCGGCCGGACTGCGTTCACCTCCAAGACCCCACTACGGGCTGTCTGCAAGAAATACGGAGACAGGCCGCGAGTGTGCAGGAGGTAAAGCATCCACCACACAACGCCGCCCACCAGGAGCTGGAAGGGCTGCTCAGGGCGGACTCCGGAACAAGGAGGATCCACAAAGAAAAAGTGGGGCAGTCCACGACTAAACCACGGTCAATTCCTCAAGAAGACGTAACAGTCCTAAAAAGCGCGTAGCTGGTAAGGGACAGCTCCGGAGTGCGTGCAGCGGGGACGGACAGAGCTGAAGAAATAAACCCAGGAGTGCAATGGTGCTCTGCACACTCCCACCTTAAAAACAAATAGAAAAGGAAGACAGCAGTGTCACCCACCATGCAGTCATTTACGGAGCACGCCTCCCGATAGCCGCAGGACGCGTGCTCAGCACCAGCACACCCGGATCCACCACGGACCGACCACACGCCGGCCGGCACAAGGCTCCGTGCGATGGGAGACGAGGCTCAGATCCCACAGACAGTAAGAGGAGACTAGGAGGATACTGCGAACCTCCGAGAAATAAATCGACAGCCCAGATGAAATGCCCAATTGCCTTGAAAAACACAACCCTCCAAAGCTCGCTCAAAAATGGAAGAGGCTCTGCATGGCTCTCAAAGCTGTCGTGAGACTGACTGAGGGTGACTTACAGCCTTCCCGCAAAGCGGCTCCGGCCCCACGCGCGCTCACTGATGCACTCCCCCAAACATACAGGAAAGAAAGAATACCAATTCTACACAAACAGAGACTCGGTGCAGACCGTGGAGAAGGACAAGCTGACTCTAAAATGTATATGGAAATGCAAAGGACCGGGAAAAGCAAAACTAACCTAGAGAAAGAAGCACAGAATGAGAAGATTTACCCTACCCGATGTCATCAAGACTTCAGCTATAATAATAAAATAATCAAGACGGCGTGGTATCACCGCTGGAGAGACGTCCCGCTCAGCAGAACACAAGAGCGTCTGGAAATAGCCCCTTCCATTGATGTTTACTTGATTTCTGACAAACGTTTCAAATTGATTCAATGGGGGCAAAGGAGAGACTTTTCAATAAATGGTTCTGGGACAACTGGATACCCACAGAGAAAGAATAAGCCTCAACTGTTGTCCCAAACCACAGGCAAAACGAATCTCAAAGTGGATCTACAGATGTGGACCAAAAGCTAAATGCATAAAAAGCCTCCGGAAGGGAGCACGGGAGATCCTCTCGGCATAGGGGGAGGCAGGGGTCTCTTAGGACACAAGATGCACCAGAAAAGATAAAATACATAGGACTTCATAAAAATTAAAACTTTGAACTCCTCTGTTCCGGTGAAAGGTGGGCCACAGGTGGGAGAAACATTGTGTGTGTGTTCGTATACATATGTGTGGATGTGTCTATGTACATGTGTGTAGATCTGTACGCACACATGTGTAGACGTTCATAAATACACATATATGCATATACACATACACACATATGAAAAACTTATATGCAAAATACATAAAGAATTCCTACAACTCAATAATAAGAATCCGAATGACCCAATTAAAAATTGGCAAAGACTTAACCTTGAGAAACAGAACAGCCAATAAGCACACGGAAAGACGTTAAACATTACTAGTCATCAGGAAAATGCAAAATAAAGCCATAATAAGACACCCCTGTACGCCTGTTAGAATGGCGCCAGGACCGCCGAGTGCGGGGGAGGATGCGGAGCCGCCGGAGTGCCCACACGCTGTGGGCAGGACCGCGAGCTGCCGCAGCCCCCTCGGGTCACAGTTCGGCAGCTTCTGATAAAGTGAGTAGCGATCGTGGTCCATGACGCGGCCCTCGTGTTTCCACCTCTCCCCGGGAGAAACGAAACACGTCCACACAGACTCGGGCACAGGTCCTAACGGCAGCCACACGTGGAACAGCCCAAACTGGAGATGCGGCCCCCACGGCCCCCAGCAGGTGTGTGCGGCGTGGCACAAACTCTCGAGCATCCACACCGGGGAGCGGGGCCGGGCAGGAAGCACCTGGACCGGCCGCCACGCAACCATGCGCGAGAGAGAAGCCAGACAGAGGGCACGCGCGGCATGGCCTGTTCGTAGGAAACCCCAGAAGATGCACGACGAAACCACAGTGACAGAGAGCAGGCCCGGGGAAGAGGAAGGGCCCCCCGAGGCCCCGGGGGCTTCCCGGGGGAAAGGTGTGCTGGTTTTGGTGGCGGCCGCACAGGTCCGTGTGCCGTCACAGCTCACTGAAGCACACACGTGGGAAGGGCGCGTCGTGCTGTGTGTCAACTGCACCCCAGCAGAGCTGCTCTGTTCTGGGGCTGCGTTTTTCTGTGGGGGGTTCACACCCCTGTGCTCCTCGGGGAGTCTTCGATCTGCAATCCAGGGGGACCCAGGAACCCTGGTTTACACGCGAGCCCTTGCGGCTGGAAGTGGACACACCTGGTGAAGGAAGACAGCTACCTGAACCAGCATCTTCTACGACACCCTTGAGACGAGTGGCTAAGCCTCGAGCAAGCTGGTCCTCTGACACGTCTTCCCTCCTGGGGAGCCACGGGCCCCGCACGCCAGGTCTACACGTGGTAGTCTCCTCCACCGCCGAAGCCACACAGCCTGCATTCAGAGGCCTGGCTGGGGACAGGCGCGGGGTGCTGCAGAGCCCGCTCGGGGGCGCACAGCGAGGCTGGGCCCCCCACCCCCCTCAGGGCCCCTCACGGCTCCCGCCGCCCAGAGCCTCAGCTCGGTGAGGGATGTCGTAGCTGCTCCCACGCGAGCACCTGCTGAAGTTGGTCAGGCGTGCTGTCATCCCCAGGCCGGCCGACAGACCCTGACATTTCCCGGGACCCCTGCGGGTCCGTCCCAGCCTGCTGTCCTCTGTCCCGCCCTCTCACTCACTGTTGCACCACGGGGACACTACTGTCCATGCCGGGCCTCTCCCCGAGAGAATCTAGACTTTACCTGTACCATGAAAGTCGCCATCCTAGCTGTGGTTAGGTGTCCATTCATGTTATTACATGGCCTCACCACCATCTGTCTCCAGAGCTTTCCATCGTCCCCACACTGACCTCTGTTGCCATGAAGCACTAACTCCCCCTTCCCCTTCCCCAGCCCCTGGCGCCAGCATCCCCCTTCTGTCTCTTGGGGGGGTGGGGGAGGAGAACTACATTAGCAGAGCCCGCTGCCCACCGCCCACCACCCCAGGAAGGCAGGGAGAACCAGCAAGGCCCAGGTGCCCTGAGCCCCAGGCCGCTCCTCCCGTGCCCTGACCTGACGCTCAGGGGCGGGTGAGTCCCAGCTCTGGGGGTGTGGGGTGCTGCGGCCGCTGCCAGGGGCCCAGGGGCTCCCCGTGGCCAGGCTGATGTGGGAGCCGGCACCGTGCCCCCTTCTTTAAGACGAGAACCCTGCGTGCGGCTGGAGGAAGCAGCTCGGAGGGGAAGATACTCCCAGAGATGAACCACAGGGAAAGGTCCAGGGTTTTCCCCCAAATATTTTATTTAAATATTAAATTAAAAAACATACACCCACTAATCATTTGGCATACATTTCTCATGTTAACATAAGAAACAAAATAATTAAATCAGTTATGGTAAAAAAAACAGACTATATACATCTTAGATCACGTAGTGCCTATAACCAGGCGCCCAGCCTGCCCCACAGCGCTGTGGGAAACTAGCAAACACACGTCGCACACACCTGCACACGAGACGCAGAGACACGGGACTCACAGCCAGAAAGAAAATCTCCGTGAAAGTAAAGTGCTTGTCATGGTTCTGAGGCCTTTGATCTGTGGCGTTAGGACAGCGAGGAGTGGAACAAGGGAGCCAGCCGCCTTCGTGTGGGAGTCAGCAGGGCGGCCTCTGTGGACCCGGAGGCCTGCGCCCTGGCTGCCCGCTTGCCCTCCTGCCCCCAGACCCCGGCTACGAGCCAGCGGGAGGCTTTGGTGATTTCTCTGCGGCCAGGCACGAGGACAGTCCCTTCCCCGAGGCTTGCGACGGCCACAGGGCAGCAGCGGCGGCGGCAGGGGCAGGGGGACCGGGAGCAGCAAGCTGGGCAGACGCACAGAGCCGGGCGCGCGCCCCGCGGCCTCCCTGCCCGCCAGGAGCCTGGGCAGTCTTTGGCTTCTACAAATGCCCACCTTTCCCCTGTTAATACTGTAGGTTGTAAGAGCCAAAGTGAGCTGAAGGCACCTGGGTCGGGAAAGGGTCGGGGACCGACGGGTGCAGGGGGGTGAGGCGGCTGCTGCCGGACGGAGCGGCCACCTGCATTCACCCGCCAGGGGAGGATGCACCTCGTCTCCCTCCTCCACGCCGACCCAGTGCTAGCGCTTTGTAACGTTACCAGAGAGGAAAATTCAAACCAGGAACACAAAAGTGTAGTAAAAAATATAAAAAATAAGTAGTGTATATTTGTCTCCTATTTATATACATGTACAACGTCTGCTTTAAAAAAGGAACAAAGCTTGAACAACACTGATCTGACCTCTCGTGTCATTCTTCTGAACGAAAGCCTACCAAGCGGGAGGCCTGGAGAAGGCAGGGCTACCCCCGGATCAGGAGCCGGCCGCGGGCAGGCGGGGTGGCCAGGCGGGGACCATGCCCCCCTGCTCCTGCCCGCCGGCCGCACCCCTGCCGTATTGCACGTCCCCCACCCCAGTCGGTTGTTCTTTCTGGACCCTGATAATGAAATGCATAAAAACTTAATTAGCAGCGGAAATAAGATGAGCAGCAGGAAGAAACCTCTCTGGGGCCCTCCAAGGCACGCGGGGGCTCTAGGCCACGGGCCCCGGGCCGGAGCCCCAGCCTCACCGTCACCCACCCCCCTCCAGTTTCTTCCTGTGCCTCCTCTGAAGAATCCTGGAAACCCGACGCTCGAGCAGTTGATCAAAGTTCTCATCTAAAATAGGGAAAAAACCGTCCTTGGGGCCCTGATTTCAGGGTAGAGAATTCCAGGAATTTGTAGATTACTTTCTCGTGGGCTGGCCAATAGAGCTTTTTAAAAAAACGGATGTGTAAAGCAGAAAGTTCACAGTTCTCACTCTGAAGTGTAAATGTTTCGGGAAGTGGAGAATTGTAACTAAAAAAAAAAAAGAATACTAAACACACACAGGCACACACATGATGAACACGCGGCTCACGCCATGGTTTCTCCCGAGGCAATCCCTCCGCGGCCCACGCCGCCCCCGTGGCCCCCTCCCGCCACCCCCGACCGACCGACCGCAGTGGCGCTGGCCGTCCAGCCCAGCCCCGTCGCCTCTCGCCCTGCCGCCCTCCGTCCCCTTCCCGTCCACCCACCCCGACGCGCCCCTCAATTATTATTTTTCTTCAGAAAGTTTCCAGGCCCTACTCAGAGTTACATTTGCTCAGTGCAAGGAAAAAATAAAACAAAAAATCAACTAAAAAGCCAAAACACCAAACGTATTGCTTGTTTCGCTTCTAGAAACTTATTGGCTTCAAGTCCGGAAACATCTTCACATCCTCTGAAATTATTGCTTCGAAGGGCCAGCGGCCCGAGCGGAGCCGGAGGCTCAGGCTCACTGCACTAGCACAAATGTGCCCAGCTGGCCCGCCGTCAGGTCCTCCAGCTCACAGTCCGCCTGCGGCAGCCCCACACCCACAAAGCTGGGGGGCAGCGTGGCGGCGGGATGGGGGGCTGTGGCGTGGCTGATGTGCAGGTGGGTGTCCAGCAGCTGGGCCGCTGAGGCCACTGGGGAGCCCCCGGCTTGCAGGAGATGGGGTGGCAGCAGTGGGCCGGGCCCCAGCCCCAGCTCCTTCTGGAGTCCCGACACGAGGAGCGCGCCGTCACACGGGGCGAGGACCAGCGGGGCCGGGGGCAGCTGGGGGGCCTGCGGACAGCTGGGCGGGCCTGCCGGGTGGTGCTGCAGCTGGAGCAACCTGGAGGGGCGCGAGGGGGCGGGGAGGGAGACCAGGTCACTGCCGCCCTGCCCGCTGCGCCTCCCAGCAAGTTCTGCCGCCCGGCCGGGCGCACGCACTACCGGGGTTCCCCGCCAACGGGCCGAAGGACCACCCCGCGAGCCGCTGGCTGGAGCCGCTCCCGACGCGCAGTGCTGTGCGTGACTAATCCCCTGAGCAATTCCTGACATTTCCATTCTCTGCCTTGCTTTTGCAGCAGCTCAGAGATGCCAACCGGACGTGACATTCTTATTCACTGCCCCCTCCGTCCCCCACTTACAGGCGGGCTTCAAAGCGAGGAAACCTGACTGCTCCCCGCCTCCGCCACTATCTACAGGGAACGAGGCCTGACCTCACAGCTCTCCCCACGCTAGGGGAGGTGCACTCATCTGATTACGCGGACAAGGGGAGGAGCTTAAGAGATAAGGTTCCTCAAGACACCCAGCTGTCTGGGAGTCCTCTCGCAGCGAGTGGGACGGGCGCCAAGCGGGCGTACCTCTGCTGGTGCAGGACCTCCTCCAGCAGGCTCCGGCCCTCCCGGCTGCTGGCCCCGCTGCCATGCAGGCCCGGGCTCTGCGCAGGCAACTGGAAGGAGCTCAGGCCACCCCTGGAGGCTCGGCTGGAAGAGGGCTGGCACACCTGGCGAGCCAGCCCCTTGATCTTGTTCAGGCCCAGGAGCCCTTTGGTCCTCGCGTTCTTCCTCAGCTGCTGCCGGAAGGCTTTCAGCCCTGGGGGCGGCGGGGGGAGGGTGCACAAGCAGGATGGTCAGTGGATCTCTGTGCCAAGGCTTGCTGGGTTTGCAGACCTCGGGGAGGCGTAAGGAGGGACCCAGTGCAAACATGATGGGATAGATGGCCAGCACGCCTTCCTGCGGGGGTTATGGGTACTCTCTGGTCACCCGGTCACTTCTCACTACAGCCCCCTCCGGGGGCACAGGTACACGTCTGGACAGAGGATCCTTTGGTGAAGGAGGGCATGAGCAGTGCCTTGGGAGAAGGGAGGGAGCCCAGGCAGATAGGCGGGAGCTGCCTCCTCCGGAGTAGGAGCTGCTGGGCATCCAAGTGTCTCCTGGGCTTTTCGGACCCGCCACCAGGAGACTGTGTGAGTCTGTCCCAGCAGACCGGGACATCTAGAACCTGGGAGCACTGCCACTCGGCCAGGCCTGGCTAGACACTGGGGACACACCCTCTGCCCCAGGACAAAGTGATACCCTCCAGGGGCACAGAGCATCTTCTGTGAAAGCGGGAAGTGTGCACCAAAGGGGAAGTCACCTTGAGTGAGCGAGGTGTCTGACGCCCTCCGGCCTTCCTGGAAGCTGATGGGGAGCAGAGTGACCCCTCCTGGGGCCCCCTGAGCCTGCAGCACTGGGGTGGCAGACTGGGCCCCCAGGAGCGGTGAGGCCAGTCTGAGAGGGGAGCAGGTGCCCACCAGCCCCTGAGCGGCCAGGCGTCCACTGAGCCCCCCGGGGCCGTCGCCCGCTGAGAAGGTCAGACAGCTGTCGGAGCTGGTGCCTTCTGAAGGGCTCGCGGCGGAGGAAGAGATGACTATACCTGTGGAAGGAGCATGCACTCTTGAGGGGGGCCCCTGACACTCGCCAAGGCCAGAAGCAGCCCTCCGGCACCCCACAGTTCTCACTGGAAACCAGAAGTGGCCACGGCTCCGGGAGAGGAAGAGGCAGGGACACCTTCTCCGTGCCTGGTGCAGCCTCTCTCCGGCCCATGGGTGGCCCATGTGGCCTGCGGACAGGGGCGGACAGCTGTACTGGCCTCCCCGTCCCTACCCTCAGCCGTGGTAGGGAGGGGTCCATGATGGCCAGAGGCTATCAGAGTCTGGGAGCCGCGACAGTGGCCAGCCTCCAGGAGGGGGCAGCTGCCCCTGTGGCTGACTTGGGGGGCCTGGACGGAGGACCTGCCCTCCCAGCACCCGGGGGCAGCTAAACCCCACACTTCTGCCACTGGAGGGCAACATGGCATCTCAGGGCATCATCTGCATGGCCTCGGGGGGTCAAACAAATGACAAATCTGGACACGTGTAATCAGACGCTTCGGTCAGAGCCTCAACCATAAACCCACCGCCCCGGCCGCACTCCAAGCCCACGTCCCTGGCCCACGGGGACACTTACACGGAGGGGCGCACGGGGAGAAGCAGGTGGAGACCTCGGCGAGCGTGTGCCTGCGGCCTGTGCTGCCGGCCAGGGCCTTCTGGGCCCCCCGCTCCTCCTCCAGGCCCGGGCCCTGCCTGACCTCCTCACTGATGGGCACGTCCAGCAGGCCGCTGGGGGAGATGGAGCGATGCCGGAACACTCCATTGCAGTTGGCGTCCAGGGGGAAAAGCAAGGGCTGAGGGGACAGACACAAACCAGTAACTCCCAGGGCTCTGTGGGGCTCAGGCGGGGGTCGTCACCATGGCTGGGAGAACCTCTCCCCCGATGGCCGCCCAGCGTAGGTCACACACCTGGAGCGAGCTGAGGGGATCACAGTCCGTGTCAGCCTGCAGGACAGACTGGCCCAAGGCCTGGGGCTGTGGGCACAGCAGGGAGGATCGGAAAGAGTCGCTGGAGAGGCCTTCCTGAGGCACCTGGGGGCCGGCAGAGGACAGATTGGCCCTGGGGACCATGACAAGCAGCATCCCAAGAAAGGCCCCACTGGCTTTGCTATGGGGCTGACAGCTTGCTGACTGGGCTCAGGACATATGCACCCTCCTCTCCAAGGCCACACTGCACTGGTCACCCTGGTGTCAAGAAGCCAGACCGGGGACAGTTAAGGAACAGGTGGCTGTGGGCTGGTGCTTGACCCTCAGCAGAGTGGCCAGCGCCCCCTCTGGTCCGTGGCTCACACAGGACGCCCCCAGGCCCAATGGGCAGGAGACGTGACCTGGAGACCAGCGGGCTCAGCGTCTCGCACCCCGGGCCTGTCGCAGCGAGGGATTTCTAACAGGGGGTGGGGGACACAATCCAAGGCGGAGCCCCGCGAAGGAGACGGCTCCCCCACCTCAAAGCCGCTGAGATCTGAGCTCCTGGGCCTCTGCGGCCGGGCCGGGCTGGGCCGCGCAGGGGGCTGAGTGTGTCGATACTCCTTCAGCCGCTCGACCAGTAGGTAATAGATGGCGGCAAAGTGGTTGTAGCTGCTGTTCTGCAGAGACTGAGGGAGGCGGAGAGAAGCGGGGTCAGAGCGAGGCCACAGGGAGCGGGGGCGGGGCGGCCGGGTCCTGCGTGGGGAGCGGGGGCGGTGCCTCGGACACTTCCCTTCCAGGGACTGACGCTCCCGACAAGACCGTTCCCAGGGTTATTCTTGGGTGGCCGAGAATATCCCTTAGAGGAGTGGACAGCTGGCCCTTCAATGAGCCCATGTTCCCGTTTTAACTCGACTGGCTGGTGCCTGCTTTTCCTCGCAAGGAGCACCTCGCCCGGCCAAGTGCACATGGGGCAGGGGGCGGGGGGTGGGCGCTCACCTCCACGGTCCTCTGTCGGTCGATGCCGAGGCTGTGCATGATGCCCAGCACCTGCTCGTCATAGTGGCCCAGGTTGGAGTTGTAGCTGAGCGCGGAGAAGGCCGGGCAGGCCTGCCGTGGCACCGAGGGCTCGGCCTGCATCCACCTGTGCTGCCGGATCTGGGCGATGGTGATGCGCTTGGTGGGGTCCACCACCAGCATGCGGCGGATCAGTGTCTCACAGTCTGGGGGATGAGAGAGGTCCGCTGAGCCCGGAGGGGGGACCACCTGTGGGCACGTCCCCGCCACCACCCACCTGGTGCTCGCCGCAGCCCTGCTGGGGACGAGACTCCCTTCCCGAGGGCAAACAGACGAGAGACTATCCTGAAGAACGCTGAGACCAGAAGCAGTGGCCTGGTGCCAAGGAGAGCCACCAATCCAGGGCTCGGCCCCCAGGAGGGACATGGTCCTGCTAACCTGCACAGAGGGCCACTTAGACTCCCCAGTGACCAGGCCAGCCTCCCCAGTGGACCCGAGACCAGGCCCTCTCCTGGGGACAGCAGGGCCAAGGCACCGCCTGCCCCATAACTAGGGCACGGAGAAAACACCCAGTGGGTTGGGTTTCTCTTGCAGGCAGCTCGTAAACACCCCACGGTAACACGGGGCTGATTCGCAGACCTGACAGCACACTCAGACACAGCCAAGCAGGCGTTTCAGGAAATAAATTCCTCCTCCCTCTCCAAAACTCTCATCCCGGGTGACCCAAGAGCTCGTGCCACAGGCTGGCAGCTGACGCCGCCGGGGGAGAAGGCTGGAGGCGCCTACCTTGAGACATGAAGAAGGGGATACGGAAGCGGCCCTCCAGCACCCGCTGCCGCAGAGCCGGCAAGTTGGGCCCATCGAAGGGGAGTGAGCCGCAGACGAGGACGTACAGCACGACGCCGAGGCTCTGCAAAGGACCACACGCCACGAGTCAGCGCCCGCGTCCCGGGCGACTTAGCCACTCACGAGATCACTGGCGGCCGCGGGCTCCTACCCAGATGTCGAGCTGGGGGCCTTCGTACTCCTTCCCCTCAAAGACTTCTGGGGCTGCGTACGGGGGGCTCCCACACCACGTGGACAGGGGCTCTCCTGCCTTGTAGAAATTCCCGAATCCGAAATCTGGGGGACAAGAAAACAGACGGTGAGGTCACCACAGACACGGCAGGGCCCAGGCTACAAAGCTGTGAGCACAGGCAGGCAAGGGGGCCCTGGGAGGCAAGCGCCCCACCCCTGCCCCATGAGCCGGCGTGGCCCGGGCCCCCTTGCCTGCCAGCTTGATGTCCATGCTGCCGTCCAGCAGCAGGTTCTCGGTCTTGAGGTCGCGGTGCACAATGTGGTGGTTGTGGCAGTAGTCCACGGCCGACAGAATCTGCCAGAACTTCCTGCGGGCTTCATGCTCGCTGAGGTGCCCGTTGGAGGTCAAGTAATCTGAGGAGCGACAACACAAAGCTACAGCGCGAACACCCCGAAGGCCAGCCGTCCTCTGGGGCACAGCGAAAGAACGCTGTAGAATTTAGGATGGGCGGACCCAGATGCTGGAGGAGCGATTCCAGACAAGTTCCACCGTCTGTTTTCAACAGGCACGAAAAAGAGGTGTGGCTTACCAAACATTTCTCCATTTTTTGCGAACTCGGTGACAATGTAAAGCATATCCTTTGTCTCCATAACCTAAAAACACAAAGACCTAACATTTAACCACACAGAAAGGGAACATACCAGTGGTATAAATAATCCACTTGAACCCCAGTGAATTTTTAACTTTCCCAGGATGAGTGCATCCATTATCTTTTAAAAGGAAAAGAAAATAAACACCTCTGCATTAAAGGAACAAATATGGGGGTTCCTATTCAGAAAAGAATTTAAAACAACAGAGGGGAATTCTTCACCAGCCCACCTGCCGAAATGCACAAGAACCCGCCCGCATCGCAGTGCTCACCCACCTGCCCCGCCGCCCCGAGGCCTCAGACCCGGACACCGGAATGCCGGGAGAGCGCGGCTGGGGCTTTCTGCTAGAAGCCTGGGAGGCAACAGGTAAACTACGACAGAATGCTCTTTGTACAGCGAACCGCTCGGCTTGTGTCAATAGCAACAGCCAAGGTCAAGTACACCCGCCAGGTTCATGTACTGACCGAGACTTTTATCTTGCTTTGAAAACAGTTTTTAAAAGACTTTAAAATATAGCTTATTGAGAAACAAGGCAGAATTAAAATCTGTGGTACGAAAAGAAGGAAAACCAACTCACATCCCTGTATTTTAAAATATTTCAGAGGGACACACAGAGACAATACATTGTTACAGAAACAGACTTCTTTAGGGTTCAAAATATAGTTGTTCCTTAAAAACAACACTGTAAGGACAACTGCTTTCAGCCATAAATCTAACAAGAAAGTGAATCCAGTGTGGGTCGGCAAGAGTTTTAACTGTCCTGGCCCTCAGTGGGTGCGGCAGAGTCGCGAGTAAGAAGACCACGGTTTATCCCTTTCCTCAATTCAAGAGCAAGACGGAGAAAGAACGAAAAGCCAACATGTTTTGAGTTTTAGAAATCCTCAAGGCAAGAGGGAAGTGTCTCCCCAAGGTTGTGGGTCCTGGGCGAGCTGGATGAGAATTACACACCAGGGTCGGAACGCGAGGAAGGACAGGTGCGGCTGTCCCATGAAAGCCTCTCTTGGAGCGGCTCAGCCACCCAAACACCCCCAGAAAGGACCTCGAACTCTGAGGATGCGGACCATGTGCCATCTAAGTGGGCTGCTCCACACAATGGGCCGGCAGAGGGACAGGAAGACCAGGAAGGTGCACCCTGGCTCATCCCTCCGGCAAAGCCAAAAACAGGCTTCAGCCCACTCCTGCGGAAACAGGCCAGGCACGTTTCTCAGGCACTGACATCAGGGACCATGAGGAAACTTCTTATCAAAGTAGCACAACTTACAGATGACACACACAGAAACAAAGCACAAACCAGAGTGGATGGTGACAGGAGCTCTGCACATAATGACTCTGAGTAAACGGCCATTCAGGGGGACACAAGCCCGATGACGCTGCTCCTAATTCCCTCTCCTACCACACTGTACAGGCAGCCTTGCCAGCTGCCCAGACACACACGCCGCGCCACATTCATCTCAGAGGCCCAGGCCTTCACGAGAATCACCAGAAGGAACTTACACCCAACACAACTGGATGGAATACTGAGCATTGGCAAGGAGCCTCTTCTGCGAGCAGACTGCCCCTCATCTGCACAAGCGGGCCGCTGAATACAAGACTGCTTTGCCGTCCTAATTAAATCAACGCTTATATTCCAAAGATATAATTTCCTAGTTTCAATACGATAACAAAAATAAAGTCACAAAACAAACCAACAGGCGGACAGGGTGAGGAATGTTCTTAACATGGATTAAATGACAAGTGCCCTATTCTCACCATGGCAAAAGTATTTTCATCTCTCCAGTTTTGATGGAAGAGTCTAAACGGGAAGACAAATGCTCACTGCTGCCTTTGCAAAGCTAAGTTTACAAAAGCTGGTAAGAGCTGCCGGTTTTAAAGTTTAATAATTATCTGCCAAGGCGGAAGTGTCTCGTTTAACTAAAATCTGTCCTTCTACACGAAAGGCTTGACTTGCGGCAATACATGGATCTGGTTGTTTGTTTTCATAGTAAACTAAATGTAACAACCGACCCCTCCCCATCTAAAACTGGAATTAACGACAATACTAACTCAAATTTTGATGAAGCAAATCTCAATTATGATCCAAAAGCAAGAAAATAATTGAAAATACATCTGAAGAGCTTACAAAAATCAATTTACCCTACACAACCAACTCCCTGACTGCCACATATACCCGAAGAGGGGCAAAATTCAGAAACTGCAGACTTATTGTTGAAAATAATACACTTGCTGGGAGCAACAGCAAAAGGCAAACGTGAGTCCTTACCTGATAAAGCTTTATGATGTGAGGATGATTCAGAAGCTTCATGATCTGAACCTCACGATATATTTTCTCCAAATTGCTTGAATCTAATCGAGTTTTATCTATTATTTTTATTGCAACCTACAGTTTAAAAGAAAGGATATTTTGTTTTAAAAAAATCTTTTGTTTACACATTATATTTTTTGCAGCTTAATTTCTAAAACGCTTTATGTCCCTAAAAGGTCACAAAAAGTTGGGGGAAAAAAATAACCAGAGTAACCATCAGTAGTACTTAAAACAGTAAAAGTTAAGTCTCATAAGTCTCTGCTGGCTCCCTTTACAGGGCTCCGCTGGATCCCCAGCACCGCACTCCTAGGTTATGTGGTCATTACCCTCCCTGCCGTCCCCTAATATTTGTACGAATTATTCAGAATCATAATATAAAGCATTTTCCCTTCACGGAACTAAAAGCTGTCAGCGCTGAGACATTACATGAGGAACCTTAAGGACAGGGATTCCGCCCAGCAGCCCCCAGGATGGGTCCCCCCAGGCCGGGCCGGGTGGCCGCCCCACGCACCTGGGTTTTGGTGACTCGATGCCGGGCCAGCTTCACCACGGCGAAATTGCCCTTGCCCAGGGTCCGCTCGACGTCGTAGAAGCCCACCCGGAGGGGCTTGTGTTGGCCCTGGCTAGAGCCCACGGGCGCCGCGCTCAACTCGGACATGATCACCATGGCTCCAGGCCGCACCTGCGGGCCACCGGGAGCGCGCTCAGCGCCGGACCGACCCGACCCAGCCCGGCCCCGGGGGACGCGGCTCCGCTCCCCGCCGCCCCCACGCTCTGCTCGGATCCAACCTCCTCACCCCGCCGGGCGCGTGCCCGCTCCCACGCCCGCCCCGCCGCCCGGGTCCGCTCCACCCCGGTCCCCAAAACCCTCAGCCCTGCGGGGCGCCTGGACCCCCTCCACCCCGCCGTCCGCGGCCGGCTCCAACCCAACCGCGGATCCCCCAGCTTTGGCGGCGCGTGGGCCCGCTCCCACTCTCACCGCCCCCTGCCGGTGCTCGGCTCCATCCCGACCCCCCAGCCCCGCGGGGCTCCTGGACCCAC
>NC_058403.1:2702927-2741200 GCF_002201575.2 Neomonachus schauinslandi | reverse complement strand
CCTCGGCCCCGCCCCGGCCCGCCTCTGCCCCGCCCCCGGCCCGCCGCAACGGCCCCGCCCCGCCGCAACGGCCCCGCCCCCGCCGCCGCCGCCGCCGGATTGATACATCCCCATTGACGTCGCTTTGACGCCAGAGCGACGCGCGGCCAAGCGCCAAGCGAAGGGAGAGCGGGAGATCGGGCCGTTGCCAAGAGACTGGCGGCTCTGACGCGCGCGCTGATGGGGCCGTCGCCCTGGCGACCGCGGAGCGGTGACGTCAGGGGCGCCGGCCGCCGGAGGCCCGCGGAGGCCTGCCCTCCCGCCCGCGCCCGTGCTCCCGCCGGCGCGCGCCCCCTACCGAGCGCCGCGGGCTCTGCAGGCGTCTTGACCTCCAGTGGCTCAGCCTTCCGCCTGCACGCGCGCGCACAGCAGCCTTCGCGCGGCGCCCCCTCTTTCGCGCTCCCCCAAAAGCTTGGTTCTAGGGCGGTTACCAAACCCCACGAAGTGCAGCACAGCGGTGGCTGAGTCCTCTTTGGACCCCTAGTCCAGGGTCCCCGTTTTCGGGGAACGGGGCCCATGTGTCTCCCAATTTCCAACGGAAGTGCTCGGCCTTGGCGCCTCTATTAGGAGAAGTAGCAGGTGGGGCATCGGGAAAGCTCGCAGACTCACAGAATGAGGCCACCCGGGGTGCCAAGTGACAGCACTCCCTGAATTGGGCCGCCCCATCCCAGAGAAGCGCCGCCAGCCCCCGGGGACCCTCTGGCGCTCGGCAGCTGCGGATCTGCAGAGTCTGCGGGCAACCCACCTCCGACTACTTTTGTTCTGCATGAATCGCTATCGTTTAGCTAGTGAGAAACTTAAACGCAGGGAACCGGAGCAGCATCTTCTGACCACCTACCTACCGACCCGCACAGGTAGCCGGCGGGTGGGATGGATCGGTTCTCCTCCTGGCAGTGCCCACCCGCGGCGCGGCGGGGGCCTGGTTCAGCTCGCCCTGCCCTTTTTCCATCAGATCTGCGGGTCAGCAGCCCGTGAGGACCGGAGGGGTGCTGGGACCTTTGTCAGGGAATCCACGGACTTTGATGACGGCACCCAGCAGGGTGCAGAGCCAGAAGGCCGATTTCTGGGAAGGCCAGAGGTGTAGGTGGAAGTGGGTCTTCAGGTTCTTGGGACCTGCTATGGGAAACCGAGTTAGCAACACCCTCAGTGAGGCGGTGGTGGTTCTTTTGTTTGCGGGGTCCTCAGACAGGTGCCCTGGTGCTGTGTGTCCAGACAAGGGAAGGACTCTGCTCCTTGGGGGAGCATCCCCCCTGCAGAGGGCCAACAGGTGGGGTCCACATCAGGCCAGGACTTCCTCCTTGCCAGCACTGGACATTTGCAGGTCCTGTGGGGTGGGTTACTTCTGTCTGCTGCCTGTCTCCCCAGAGTTGCTGGGGAGCAGTCCTGTGCCCCTCCAGGCTGGTGCCCCGCAGCCTTGTCCCTGTTAAAGGGGAGGCTGGACAGGATGAAAATGGCACTGGGCGCCAACCCCCGTGGGTACTGCTGCTCACTCCGTGTTCCTTTATGAAAATAAACGTTCTCTATGAAAATAAAACGTTCTCTAAGGAAGACAGAGGCTATGGGTGAATGGTATTTTTTGAACATTAGGCATTAGGAAGGCAGTGGTGTGGGATTTAAATTCCATATCTAACCTCAAATCATTTTCCCTTGTGTTACACGAAAATACTACTTCATAGGAGGGGCTGGGGAGCAAGAATTAAGTGAGATGGATGCAGAACTTAGAAGCCTTCTTCCGGAGGCTTCCATGTGTGGGCAGTCGCCTGGAGACGTGGCTGGCCTGGCAAGGGTACCACGTCGGACTCAGATGTGCTTCTCCTGATGCGCGGTCAGCAGCCTGACCAAACATTTCCCAATCACCCCTCCCTGGGCGCTTGGTCATGGTCAGTTCTGAAAGGCCTCTCAAGGATACCAATAACCCCGGAGTTTTCCTTCGTCTTTCAGAAGTGTGCTTACTATCTGTCCCGGCTTTATCCACTGAGAATTTGGAGGAGGATTTTTACTCTCTTCCAGCTGAATCATTTACAACTGCTTTTCTTCCCTTCTGGGCCGTCCCACTAATCTGCTCCTAGGAGAGCAAGACTCAGAGAGAAGAAACCAGGCACCTGAGTGCACTCACCTGCTGCCCCTCATCCTGTGACCTCAGAACTTTCCGCAGCTCATCCAGGGGACATTCAGCAAACTGGGCTCCTCCACCCCCTCCTACCCCAGGTTTAGCCAGGTCTTTTGAAAGGCCATAGGTGTTTGCAAACACTTGGCTGGCTGTTTGGAAACATTTTGTCATCGCTGAATAAAAACTGCAGCCGGCGCAGCCGAAGCTGCCTTCCTAGCGAATGTCCCTGCACCCGGGCACCCTCGACTCCCACTCACAGCCCGTCCTGAGCTGCCCTGCGTGGGGGCTGAGGCCACCTCCCAGCCCTTGGGTGGAGAGCGCGCTCTGCAGAGAATGCAGGCAGGGCCAGAGGAAAAGTCTGACCTCAGAATGGCCGTCATCTCTCCCAGTGGGGTTCCTCCTGGCACCCCCATGAATTTGCCATTGATGGGCCTCTGCTCCCAAGTGTCTTTGATTATTGTTTGCATCCTTGGCACAGGGAGGCCAGAATTGCTTCCAGAATGCTTGATTTCTTTTCAGATTTCTAGTCTTGCATGCTTTGCACATGTTATGAGGGAGGGAAAAAAATACATAATGTGTGCTTCAGGAGGGGTAAGCAAATGATCAGACGAATTCTCCACTTAACATAATGGAAGAAATGCTCTCAAAGTCTGAAAGAATGTGCTGTTGGGTGTGTGTGTGTGTGTGTGTGTGTGTGTTTTGTATATTGTTGCAGACAGGAGAAGCAGTAACTCAGATTTCTTTTCCATTTGGAATTTCTTAAGCCTGACTTATAATTGCAACATTTCTGGAATTCATCTTACTGTTTTTAGGTCTTGAGTTGGGGAGACCCCTAGCAAGTGGGTCTCTTTAATATTCACACATTCCTGGCTGGGCACCCCAAGGTGCAGAGCAAGAACAAGCCATAAAATTCTCGAAATAAGTCAATAAGTGCAGAGTGGGGTTTGAAGACAGCATTTATACAGATGAAGGAGTGCACCAGCCTGTCCCCAGTGGGTGTTCTGAACTTGCGCCCTCTGGATTAAAGGTGGTGGGGACAGCAGTGCCCCTTTCAAGATGGCTTTCCTTTTGTCACCAATAAGAAGACAAGGCGCTTTTCTTTCTGGACACTCTCCTCCTTCTCTGTCCTCCTGGCTGTTTCATTTGGTTTCGCATGGTTTATTTAAGGCATCAGCCCAATGATTTCAGGTATCAGAAGATAAGCTGGGCTGCCATCAGCATCCTCAGGCCTCGGGGTGGCCCTGGTCCCTTCTGCTGTGTGTTACATTTACAGACGTGTGCACGCTGCCCTGGCCTGGGGTTCGGCAGGTGGGAAGAAAGCACTGAGCCTCAGTGGACAACCTGCTCCAGCGGTATCAATTCCTACCTCACTGTTCCTCTGGGATGCATTTTGTCTGCGACTGCCTTGGTGGCAGTCACACTCCTCATTCCAGGCCCTCCGCAGGCTGGAGGGAAGGCATCCTGGGTCTTGGGGACACTGGGGCTGGGGTATGGGCCCTGGGGAGGCCTGCAGAGGCAGCCACGGGGCAGGCAGGGCTCCAACATCCTGGGCTTACACACATACACACACCAGCAAACACATCCTATTCTCGGACCAGTTTGCTCTTGAATGCAGAGTTCTAGGGCTCTGGTTCCCACTTCCGTCTCTGTCACCAGTGAGGAATCACCAATGTGGCTAATGGGCTTGCCTGATATTAAAGCAAGGCTAATGGGCTTGCCTGATGCCAGCAGGCCTTCGGATATCTGTCTCCCTAATCAGTGTTCTGTAGACAGCGGTCTTAAGGGAGCTGGGGATGGGAGGACACTCAAGATAGGGCGAGGGAGCAGCAAGGGCCTGAAACACAAGCATCAGTACTTATCAGGGGCTCGTTTAAGTAAAGCAACACCCAGAAACCTGGTGGAGGTGCTCACATGTCCTGGTCGCATCCCCAGAGTAAACCAGCTGCCCTCAGGTGGAAGGAACGCACACCTGTAAATGCCATGGTTCGCTCCATCTTACTGGCGGTCCCAAGCAACTGGGGAGAAAACTTCTGCTCCTCTGGGGTGCTCTGGCCTCGTGCAGACCAGGGACCAGGACCAGGAGCCCCAGTGTGGCCACATCCCTTATTCTGGGCTTTGCACAGGCAATGCACAGAGCACCCTGATTCCTTCTGGGAGTAGCGACTCTCGTCTGATTGTCTCTGAGGTATCCACTGGCATCAAGCATGGAATACTGTCTTTTTTATGATTTTCCACTCATTCAGAAACAACGTGAGTTTCTACTGTTTGTCAGAACTGTGAACAGGTGCACGCCCAGACTCCGGCGAGGACTGTGACAGACGTGCTGGCAGGGACGGAGTGGGCAGGGAGGGGCAGGTCTGCCAGGGAGGGGAGGTGCCCGGGTCAGGCGTCCGCCCAGGCTCATGAGCGTCTGCCGTGTGCCGGACACGGTTTGGGCGTGCGAGCACAGCAGGAAGGCAACAAGCAAGGTGCCTTCCCTCAAGGGCAGGCATCTAGTTGAGGAGACAGACAACAGGACATGAGATGATGGGCAAGATGCTTTCAGAAGCTGAGACCGAGGGGAAGAAAGTGATTCCAGGTGACAGAGAGGAGGGTCTGGGCAGGGGAAGGGGCCTTGCAAGGGGGGGCTCCTTCCGTGTCCCCCGAGAGAAGGCAGAGGGTGTGGACACTGGGCAGGAGGGCAGGAGGAGGCCGCTGAGGGGACGCAGGAGAGGGGGGGATCTGGGCCAGCTCCCAGGCTGGAGAGGCACAGTTGGTGGAAACGCTCGGCATTGTCGAGTGCGTGTTTATAATTTACTGCACAGGTAGCCGTGTGACTTTCTCTGGAGGTGCTTGGACGAGGACCGGTGTGGCCTACGTGGGTATCTGGGCTCAAGCAGAGGTGGGGCATTGCCAAACGAGGGTGGTGGCAGGGAAAGAGGCCAGGATGGGGAGAGGAAGGGAGTTTGGGATGTTTGCCTGGCAGTCGACCCGTCCTGAGTGTGGCTTCCCCACCGGGGAAGGAGGGAGGGAGCTCAGGGGTGCAGGTCTGGGGCGGCGGGGGGCAGTTTGGGCGGTTTGCCCAGCCCAGACCCTCCCCCGTCCAGGAGCAGCTTCCTGGGGGGAGCCATGGGAGGGACAGGCCGTGACAAAGAGGCGGGGACCCTGGGTCTCTCTGCGGCCCCGGGATGGATCCTAGACACTTTCAGCAGCACCAAGTGGCACAAAATCAGTAGAAAATGTTCAGTAGGAAATTTAGAAAATACAGAAGTACGTAAAGACAAAACAAAACGCTGGTGCTGCTGTCAACACTGTGGTATTTCTCCCCCAGGCTTCTCGTGAAAACAGCATGGACATCCTTTCCGCCCGCCTTTTGCACCAGCCGCACACAGGAAGCCTCTTGCCCTGTCATCAGCATCGTGGTTTTAGTGTTTTAGTGTCTGCCTGGAATCCTGCCATGCAGGGGGCTGTATCATCCCCGATTTAACCCCTGGTTGTCCTTCCCTCAAGGCTGACATCTTGGTCCCTCTGGCGAGGCTTTCCTCTGACATCCCCGGGAGGCCGGCTTGGAGATGATGCGGCTGTCGGAGAGGCGTCCGGGTCACGACTGGACACCCGGCCCAGCCAGCTCAGGACAGCACAGCCCCGACACGGGGCTGGTCCCTGGAGGCCAAGGGCAGGATCGCAGGAATCGCGGGGCGTGCAGACCCTGGGGACCTGCAGGCTCAGGCCACCACAGCAAGGCTTGGGGGCCACGGAAGCAGAGAGCACCTCATCCCTCCGTTGCCAAGGTGACGCGGAAGCCTCTGATTGCCCAGGAGGACACGTGGCTCCGGGCTCCGCACCAGGCCTTTTCCATACAGCCTGCAAAGGTGTTTTCATTCTTTCTGACCTGGTTTCCATGGTTTTTGGTATTGTTGTTGTGTTGTTCATTTAAAAGAAAACATGTAGGCTTATGTCATGAGGACACAAAGACGTCACAGGCATCAATGCGCAAGAATGACTCTAAGCTGATGCCCAGACCGCACACCTGCGATGACCTCTCCTAGGTACAGCGTGACAAGCAATGAGCCGTGCAGAGACAGGACGTGGAACCAAGTGCGACAGTGTCCAGTGGGGCTCGCACTCCGCGGTGGTGCTCGCGTCTCCATGGTGGTCCCTGCGAAGCCAGAAACGACAAACATTTGGTGGGGGAGAAAACAGACAGCTCAGTCCCAAACCACTCAGAACAGGTGAGAGTTTTCCGGTGGGCAGAGCATCTCGGGAGCAGGTGGACCATGAAGAAGGACCAACCAGGCTTGCCTCGGGGCCGGGAATCTCTGGTTCACTCCAAGAGCTGGAGGGAAGCTTCTAGAGCTTTCTTCTCACAAATAAACCAAAGACCTAAAACCAGCAGGCAAGGCTCAGGGCCTGGGCCACCAGGATCTGAACCACGGAAGTGTGAGATCGGCAGAGCAGTGGGCTGCTCAGAACCACTGTGCAGGTGCAGAGGACGCGGTGGGCTGCCTCCCAACTCCCCGGCCGTGTCCGCCAGCAGAGGGGACATGTGCCGTGGGATGGTGTGAGCTATTCCGAACCCCCAAGCGGGTTTAGCACCTCAAGAGCAGAAGAGGCCCCGTGTCCCCACCACCCCCCGCCCACTTCAGTGTTGCTTCCTTCCCGACAGAGGGAACCCCAGGAGCTCTCTCAGGGCAAATGCACTCTCCACGCGGGCTGCCAATAGCACGCGTGGTCTGGGCTCTTCGTACCACTGTTGGGAAGTCCCTCTTCCTTGCCACTGGCTGTCGGGCCCCCAGGGCTGGGGACTAGTTAGTTAGTGGCAGCCGAGCAATGGGAGGAAGCTGGGCTGTCCACTGCAGGCCGGCTCACAGCCCAGCTCCCGCTGTCCCCGCTCAAGGGTGTGTGGTCCCAGTGCCCTCAGGTTGGTGTGGGGAGTACGTGGGAAGCTTTTGAGAGCCCCCCAGTGCAGGGAAGGCCCACGATGGACGACTCTAATAAGGCAAGTTCAGTAGCGGGATATTCCAGAGAAGTTGGCAGCAAGGGACACCTGATGTGCGGGGCTCTGGGGGCTCTGGAGGCCGTGGGGTGAGGGGCAGACTGAGCCTGCGGCGGGGGGGAGGCTCAGCCGAGCAGGGCAGACGCATGGGTGTCAGGCAGCCGGGGCGGGGGCATGTGGCCAGCGGACCACGAACAGGAGCGTGAAGTGAGGTGTCTTGTTGTGCCTTGGCCTCTGGCCCCAGAACTGAATTCCCCCTGACCATGCCTGCTCCCATCTCTCTACTCCGGGAGTGTCCTCCTCCGCGTCCCCCCACCTAAAGCTGAGCCGCTCAGAGAAGGCGCCCAGACCTCCCCTCTCCCTTCCCGGTCCCTCCGCCCCTCCTGGGTGCTCCCCCCAGGCTCCTGGGCCCTGGGGTTGGTGCTGGGACCCTGCTCCTTCCAGGCCTGAGCCAGCGTCCTCCCCGAGTGGGACCCAGGGGCACTCCACTGCAAGCCATCGGGGTCAGATGCTCTGTCACCCTCTGCCCCCAAAACCAGGTGAGGGGAGGGGAGAGAGGACGAGGAAGGAGACATTCAGGTTCTAGAGAGAGAAGTCTTCCTTTGCAGGATTCCTACAGGTGTCAGGATGGGGTTCAACGGCTCTCAGGACACCCTTCCTCCCTGTCAATCAGGAGTCTGTCCCACCCACAGGGAGGTGGCCCCGTGCCCTGTAGCCCGTGTTTTGAAGTGTGGACGGCCAAGCAGGGTCATTCAGTCTACCTCACCCGCCTGTCCCGTGTGTCTGAGGATGCCTGCCTGGGTCAGGGGCCCACAGGTCTGAGGGTCCCCCTAGATATGCTCGGTCTCAGGCCTCCATTCCAGAGGCCCCTCTCCAGTCCCAGCCGACATCCAGTCCTGCTCTGAAGGGGGTTGACTCTCCTTGCCGGTGTCTTTAGCCCTTGGGTCAAAGGCAACAACCTCTGGGCCTCCTGGGCTCACATCTGAAGAGCCGGGGCCCTCTGTGCGCTGAAAACCACCCAGCTTCCGAGACAACCAGAAGGCTGGGCCTCAACCTCGAGTTGTTTCTGTATCGGCTTATTTACATCCATGTGTATGTACAGGGGTGTGGCTGGGACAGGCGTCTAAAGACTCCTACACCTGCCCCGAGTAAGCTGTTCTTCTGGGGAGAGGCCCAGGGCAGGGCAGGATGCTGGGGCCAAGCCCTGGACCCCGGAATTCCTGCTCTGGCCACATTCTCCTGACTCTGGGAAGCAGCCCAGGCTCGGGCAGGGGTAGGTCAGGAGCCCACTGAACAGAGAAGTAGGGACAGGTGGGCCAGAGCCGATCTGGGCTGTGGGAGTGCCACCTTCCCGTTCCCAGGAGCCCCACCCACTATGTCATCTCAATTCCCTTTAAAAAACCAGGTCCACAAAACCACAATGAGACATCCATTAGGATGGCGAGTACAAAAAACAAAAACGAAAACGACAGGCGTTGGCCAGGATGTGGAGATGCTGGGCCCTCGTGCACCATGGGTGGGAACATTCAATGAGGCCGCCGCTGTGGAAACAGTATGGCGGCTCTTCAAAAAGTCACACATAGAAACCCCCACACGACCTAGCGATTCCACTTGGGGGCATATGCCCCAAAGAACCGAAGGCAGGGACTTGAAGAGGTATTATTCAGGATTATTCACAAGAGCTCAAACTTGGAAGCAACCTGAGTGTCCCCTGATGGATGGATGACCTCCGCAGTGTGGAACACACACACAGTGGGATACAACGCAGCCCTGAACAGGAAGGACGTTCTGACACCTGCCACAACACGGGTGAGCCTCGAGACGCCATGCCGAATGACCTGAGCCAGTCACTGAAAGACAGATATTCTCCTGATCCCACTAACTCCAGATTCCTATAGCGGTCCGACGCCTAGAGACAGAAAGTAGAATGCGGGTTGCGGGAGGGGGTGGGGAGTCAGTGTTTCATGGGGACAGAGTTTCTGTTTGGAAAGATGGAAAGTTCTTCAGATGGCTGGCAGTGAAGGGTACACAACAGGGTGAATAGGCTTAATACCAAGGGCTGTGCACTTAAAAATGGTTAAAATGAGGGGTGCCCGGGTGACTCAGTCGGTTAAGCGTCTGACTCGTGATTTTAGCTCAAGGCATGATCTGGGGCATGCGAGATCAAGCCCCACATCGGGCTCTGCACTCAGCGGGGAGTCTGCTTGAGATTTGCCCTCTCTCTCTAAAATAAATAGAATCTTCTTTAAAAATGGTTAGAATGGTAAATTTTATGTTATTGTATATTTTATCACAATAAAACCCAAACACTTAAAAAAAAAAAAAAAGCAGTCAGGTCCAAGGGTCCAGCAAGAGCCCGCAGCAGCACAGGACCGCCCCAGCCCTCCACCCCCACCCTTGTAGAGCAGAGGCGGGCCCAGACCGTGGGCTCTGGGGTGCATGCTGGCCACCGGACTCTGCCTGCCGTGCTGAGCAGTCCCGGCACCTGCAAGGACTCTTCCCAGGAGCCCTTGCAGCAGGAGGACACCTTGGCTCGGTCAGCCCCACCTCACCTTTCCCTCCATCCAAAGTGAGTGTCTCGGAGCCACCCTATTCCTACAGTGGGAGGCACGGCTGTTCCCTGCTGCCCCGCCCCCGGCGCCGGGGTCCGGCTCTGGTGACCCTGCACTGAGGCCCCGGCACTCCCGGCAGCAGCTGGAAGGGCCCAGAACGAGGGAGGCGGGACATGCCGACCCGATGAGGCCGGGGGTCCCAGCATGCCTGCTGAAGGACCACAAGCTGCAGGAGGCGGGTGGCCAGGCTGGAGACACGGGCTCTGCTCCCGCCCTTCACTCTCTCCATCCACAATCACACTGGGAACCCGTGATCACGTTCTCGTGCAAGGCTCAGGCAGCGCCGACGGACCACGGCCCTTCCCTCCACCCCAGATAACACGCTTCTCTCCGGGGAGCGCCCGCACCTGGACGCAAGCTCCCGCGGACAGCGGTGTGTGGGCCCGTGGGGTCTGCCGGTCTGTGGCGCAGGAGTCTCTGTGTGACAGGACCCCACTGGTAAAGAGGAAATGATGGCTCTTGGGGTTACTGGACCTTGAACACCCCATGTCCAAAGAAGCAGGGCAAGGCTCCAGCCCCTGCACCCACTCCACTCACAGGGAGGCCCCCACCCCGGCCACGGCCACCCACGGTCCCATGACCTGCATGTGCTTGGTCAGGCAGACCAGCGAGGCTCCACTCCCTGGGGGATTTGGCTGCCGCTGGGCTGGGCCTCTCATGGCAGGCCAGGGTGTCCTGCCCCTGGCCTGCCCTAGTCCCCTCCGGCAGCTGAGATCCCCAACCCCGCACCCTTCCAGGGAAGGACGTTTCCTTCAGGTCCCCACATGGGTTAGGATTTCAACATCTCTTTTGGGGGAACAAGATTCAATCCATAACAGTGTGTGTGCATTTTAATGTGTGATTCTTCAGTGTCCTACTAAGATTGATTCTTGTTTTCCTGTTTCTTGGCCATTTGTATTTCTTTAGAGGGGCACTTCTTTCCTGCCCTGTTTTCTGTGAGTGGGTTTTAGCCAAGACTCCCTCGGTTGTGAAAACGAGTAATGGAACTTGAATGGCTTTCAGCTAAGAAGGAAAGTTTGTGGTTTCTGGGTAGGCTTCAGGCTGAGCTCGATCTAGGCCCTTATATGAAGTGTCTCTGTTCTCTTGCATCTCTTCGCCACCGTCTCCCAGCTCAACCGCCCTGTATGGACCTCGGTTTCCTACAGCTCATGCCGTCTCGTAGCGGTGACGGCAGACATCTGGGGAGCACATGCCTTCCTCTCAGTAGTTCTGGCCAGCGTGCAGCCCAGGGAGGCCCTTCATCAGCCAGGAGTGCTCCACACGTCTGACCTCTGGGGCGGAAGTGTAGCTCAGCTCACTGAATCCCACGGGCTCGGGGTGAGGAAGGGGTGGCTCCTGAGGCCTGTCACCACGGGAAGGAGCCACAGACGCCTGTGGGGGAGGGGTGGGAGAATCAAAGGATGTCCCCTAGTAGGGTGAATGCTTTTCTTATTTATTCTGAGAACTCTTTATATGTCGAGAATACGGATCCTTTACCTCTTTCTTCCACATATTGTTCTCACGCTCGTCTTTGTGGGTCTCTTCCTGGAGGCCAGCGCTGCCTTCTGACCCATGTCACTCCCATGGCGCCCCTGCCCTACAGCACCCTTGTGTAATGACATTAAATCAGGGGTTTGGTTAGGCCACATTCCCCGGGCGTGAATGAGGCCATCAAATAGAAAAGGAAAAACACCTGTGGCCAGTACGTCAGTACACGACGAAGCATTTAAAAGCTTATCTGGGTAGTACAGACGTCACGAAAGCAAGGAACCGTCCCTGTGCCTAATAAAAGCATGGCCACACCTACCCCGACTCCCGAGGTCGGGCGGGGAAAGGAAGCGAGTGCCAAGGGCTACTGCTCGGGGTGCGGGCTGTAGGCCCCCACTCACGCTCAGAAATGCGATAAAGGGCGCACTTGGAGCTCGTTAACCTTGTGACGGGCTCCAGACTGTGGGCAAACAGAACGGGCGGCCTGACCCTCCCAGAGGCTGGCACTGCCCGCACAGGAGGGGCTCCCAGGCAGGCCCGGGGCCAGGGCTCCAGAGGCGCGGCTCACAGCACCCTCCGCGGCACCCTGCGTCCCGGCCGCTGCCCGCTCTCCCCTCCCCCCCACGCTCCCTCTGATCCTTTCCAAGGGGTAGGTTCTAAAGCTCCGGGGAGGACACTCTGCTCCTCCCCCTCCACCATCAGGATCCCCAGCCCAGTCGTGAGGCTTACATTCAAGGGTAACAGCTGCGGCCGGGGCTCCTGATAAGGGGGCTGGAGCCTGGGGGCGCGAGGACAACATGTTCCCCTCTGCAAGCAGGTGGGAAGGAGCGTGCCAGGGCCGGGCCCGCAGCAGGGAAGGCAGCCAGGCGTGTGGGAGGCTCACGGGCACTTGTGGCCCAAGTTGCCGCCTGGAAGGAGGCGTCCCTGGACATGCCCCTCGGGGTGCGGGCCGCTCTGCTAAGAGGGGGCCGCCCCTTTCACAGCCCAGGAAGGCGTGTTCAGGGCTGACAGGGCAGCCCAGGGAAGTGACTGGAGGGACTGGGGCGGGGGCAAAGGCGTGCACGGCAGGGAGAGGGTCTCGGGGGCAGGCGGGAGTGTTGTGTTCTCAGGGTTCGCGAGAGGAGCAGTAGGGATGGGTGGGAGGAGGTGGGGAGGACCGGTGGCGAGACAGATGGAGCAGGGGGATGGGCTCGTGGGGTCATGGAGTGTAACCAGGCCCTGGGCCTGCCGTCTGCAGCCTGGAGAGCTGCGGCGCAGGAGCCCTGAGGTTCTGAGTCCCAGTCTGAGTCGTGGGCAGAAGGGGACGCCCCCCCTTCCACCTGAGGACTCCGCGCTCATTGTTCCCGGGTAGCCCCTCCTGCGGCTGACTTCTCTCCAAATGCCTGATTCCTCAGGAGGTGGAGCAGGATTGTCCAATCAGGAGCAGTCTGGGGCCTGCTGCCCAGGCAGGGGGCACAGCCAGGAGAGAAGGAGTGCCATGGGGGCTGGACCCACACGCCCACCCCTCCTGCTTCCTCTCCAGGCCTGCTCGAGGGGGTCACCACTTTCATCTTGGGGCCAACATGGGACAAGGCCCGGGGCTCCACGATGACGGCTTACCCCCACCCCACTGTGTGGTTTGTCCTGGATCCTGCACCCCCAGGGAGGGTCACAGAGCAGTGGGGGGGGGTGTGTCTATGATTGGGGGACAATCTCACCTTCCTGTCATTTTATTATATTCAGTACACATAATTAGTTTTCTTCCTTTATAGAGATTTCCGGTAACTTCATGAATCAGAAAAATGCTTGCAAGCCCTTCAGGGTCAATCTGGTTGGTAGGGACACGGCCCGGTGGCCCCTGCACACACTCACACTCTCCCACACACTGCCACACTTATGCTCACACGCACACCTACACGCGTACACACGTAGTAACATCCACACGACCCCCCCGTCACCCCCTCCCGTGTGGCCCGCCCTGCTCAGCCACCCGGTGTGTCCCCCACCCCCACGTCCCTTCCCAGCTGCCTGGCATCATTGCAGGCCTCCTGACCGATGGGACAAAAGTCATACCAGAGGTGCTCGGCTACACCCCGCGTGAAGGTGCCTGCCACCGTTCACTCAGCAGGTTGCCTCCCGGGCCTGCTGCACCTGCTTCCTGCTCAGAAGCCTGTTAGACATGGCCGGCCAGCTCAGCAGCCCTCAGCCGACTGGCCCGGCGGGCACGGTCCCCTGGCTGCAGGCAGGTCCCCAGGCTGGGGCTGGCCGCCCGCCGGGTCAGGGTCTTGGCCAGCACAGCAGGCAGGCCCAGGGGCAACCCCAACCCCGCCAGCCGAGGGGCATGAGCGCCCAGGAGGGAGATGCCGGGCAGCCCGAGCAGCAGGGCCGAGCCCACGGAGCAGGGCCCAGGGGCCCAGGCTGGAGGTGGGAGGGGGCCCGGGGCCCGAGGCTGAGTGAGAACCAGCAAGGAGATGGTCAGAGGCAAAAGGAGGGGCCCGGAGGGGCCGGGGCTTTCCTCCAGGCCTTTCCCCAGGTGGAGACCCCTCTGAAGAAGCCTCCACCTGACCGAGTCCCCGGGCCCACCGAGGCACATGCAGCCCGAACAGTGCAGTTTCTCCCAACCTGACCGTAAAAACCCCAGGAGAGGGCACAGCCGCCACGTGGGGCCCGCAGAGGTGTCCGCACACAATCCGGCTTAGTGGAGTGCAGGCGGCGGACTCAGAGGGCGGGCGCCCCCCCACAAGGACCCAGAGCCAGGGCCCTGTCCCTGCAGGACACACGCTTGCGGGGCAGCCGCTGAGGCTGAAGGCCGGTGGGTCCCGGCTCCTCGGTCCCTGTGTCCAGGCTCCCAGCAGACGAGCAGCCCTCCCAGACCCCCGCCATCTGACATCACCCCGCCGCCATCTGATGCCAGCTTCCCAAACTGCCGGCAGCCGCTTCTGCTGGGGTCATGGGCTCATGCTCATTTCACTCAGGGACGCGCCTGTCTCTGGCCTTGTCCCAGTTCTGTAGGTGCTCCCCATGCCCTCCTGAATGCCAGAGTAGGCCGCAGCGATGGCGGACAGCGGGCTCGCGGGGTGCAGTGAGGTCATTCTCTAGGACCCATGCCCTTCTGCGCTGCCTGAGGGCGTTCTCAGGAAACAGGTGTGCCCAGCCTGTCTGAACTCCAAGGGCAGAGTCCCACGGGGTGGGGACACTGGGGGGGGGGGGCTGGGACGTGGCTCCGTGGCCGTGGAGGCCCCATGTGGAGGTGTGGTCTATGCACCTGCTAGGGGCCGGTCCCTCTTGCATCCCCCCCTTCCTCAGCCACGGTGCCCCCTCCTCGCTGGGCTTCCTAGGATGGCCTCCAGGTAAACCACCCCCACCCGAGCCCTTGCCTCACGTCTCCTGCAGGGGAACCCCACCTGGAGAACGTGACTTTACCCCCAGCACGTGCAGGAGAGCGGGGCCCTCGATGCCCAGGCCACTTCCTCTCCTCCCAGTCCCAGCAGGTCGGAGCCAGGGATGGGGGAGCGGGGCACCGGTAGGAGTGTTGGCTCAGCCCAGTGAAGAAACACCTCCCAGAAGGACGCACCCAGAGCTGGGGCAGGGCCGGGAGGGCGAGGCGGGTCCCTCAGCCACAGCCTCGTCCTCCCATGCAGCTTTGGTAGCAAAGGCTCCTGGCCACAGTGAGGTCATCCTCCATTGGCTCCTTCCCCTTCTCAGAGCCCGAGAATCCCCACCTTATTTAGATTAGGTTGGAAATAACCTCTGCTGCAGCCCTTGGGGGATTCAATCAGGGGAAGAGGTGTGGAATTTACTAGAACACTGCTGGGAATGCTGTTCACACCTGCAGTTGGAGAGGCTCTCAGCCGCAGCTGCGACCTTGCGGGAGCTCAGGGGTGTCCCCACCTGAGCCTCTGCCAGGTCCGAGCGGAGCACGCTGGGAACACCCCGCCAGCGCTCCTGCACCTCCCCCGCGTGACCATCCCGGAGCTTCCTGGGATCCACCTTCAGGAAACCCGACATTTTCAAATACAAGTTTAAAGAAAATGCAAGTTACTGAGGAATTGTTTTCTTTGTATAATAAATTCCCAAAAGGGTTCCCTTGAGTGCGGCCTGACCGGTGAAGACTCTTTTACTCCAGCAGCTTTCCTGGAAACAAGTCACGCAGATCAGGGGTCCAGCAGCAGGAGAGGAAGCGGCCTGGGATGGCCCCAGACTGTCACGCATTGCGTCGAGGGCCGGGCACGGGGTTCTAACCAGGGCCGGGCAAAGCACAGGTACAGACTGCCCGCTGCCCTATGCATGCTTATTGTTGCGGAGAATCTGCTGAGGCCGGGGCGACAAAGCACCGTCAGGGCAGAGTGTGGGGGGTGCGGCCCAGAGGAGTCATGCGGGCCTCAGGAGGGGCGTGTGCCAGGCCCATGGGGTGGGGGGCCGCAGGGCTGAGTCAGCCACCTGGTGCACAGATGGGGAGCACTCTCCCTCATCACGCGGCCCAGCCCCCTGCGTTCCCCAGCCTGACCCCACAGTGATGCCCCTGGAAGGAAGGATGAAGGGCAAGGGGCTGGTGGCTGACTCCCCATGCCCCACGCTCCACCAAGCACTTCTGTCCTCCCTCCTGGCATGCGGTGGGACTGCAATCCCTCGTTGTGGGGGCGGGGGGCAGCCCCAGGAGCTGTGAGAAGAACCTCTGCCCGCAGCACCCCTGGGCCCCTAGTGAGGCTAGTGAGCGGAGGATGAGCGGAGGATGGGCGGGGCTCCCGGGCAGCCGGCCACGGAGGGCAAGCAGGAGCGATGCCCTAGCCCCCGGGGCTTGGGGTGCCGCCCCCCAGCATTGCTGAGCCCATCCTGTCCGGGATGGTCCTTGCCTAAAAATGGGGTATCTAAAAATGGCAGCCCCCCCGCCCCCCACGGCACCAGAGGGATGAAGGGAGGGAATTGCTTTGTAAACTGTAAAGTCTGCACGAACGTGTCAGTGTCCTGGGGCGGCCGTCACAATGCACAGCAGACATTCATGGTGTCCCCATCCTGGGGGCTGGCGTCTGAGATCCCGCTGTGGGCGGGGCTGGCTCCTCTGGGGCCTCTCTCCCGAGCGTGTGCACTCTGTCCTCTCCCTGTGTCCTCACGCGGTCTGTGTCCTCATCCCCTCTCATGAGGACACGGCTGGACAGGATCAGGCCCACCCTAACGGCCTGGTTTGAGCTCAGTCCCCTCTATAAAGGCCCCACCTCCAAACACAGTCCCGCTCTCGGGGGCTGGGGCCAGGGCTCCGATGGAGGAATTTGTCTCCTGCGTGTACCCGTGAGCAGGTCAGTCCATCGCCCCTGCCATGGATCCTGGCTGTGAGACCGGGTGCCGCCAACCCAGGGGCTGGGGTTGCCCCCCCATCCAGGAGCACGGAGCGCACACCCCGGGCCCTTCGCGACCGCAGGGACGTGCTCCATCTTTCTTAGAAAGGCCTGCCCTGATGGCCACCGCTCAGCCACGTCGTCCGTGCAAATGGTCCGGCCGGGCCAGTTTGCGGCCCGAGTGGAGCCCATCATTTGTCCTCACATCCCAGTGGAACATAAACACAACGCAGCCCCGGCCGGTCAGCAGCTCCGCTCAGCTTTCCCGGCAGCCCCTGCTACCCGGCTCCCCGCCTCGGTGCCCCTGAGTGTGGTCGGGCGACGGGGCCGGCAGTGAGCCCCAGCCCCCTCCACCAGCCTCCCGGGAAAGCCCCCAGGGAGCCCGGGCTCCTGCGACAGCAAGCCTGTGTCTCTGTTTTAAGAGCCGTTCTTTCTGCAACGGCCTTTAAAAAAAAATGTGAATGAGCCAGTGTATCAGCAGAAGACAGCGCTAGCCCTGGGGCCCGTGGTGACCAGGCCGTGGCTGGAGCCCAGGTGGGCAAAAGGGCAGCAGAGGGGAGGGCAGGGCCCTGGCTGCCCCACGCTCCCCAGCCCTGTGGCGGGTCTGGGGGGCTCCTGGCTTCCAGCTTCCCCCTGGGCCCCCTCTCCAGGCCTGCTCCTTCCACATGGTGGTGAGAAGAGCACCCAAGTCCCACAGGGACGTGGGGCTGAGTGTGTGTGTGTGTGTGTGTGTGTGTGTGTGTGTGTGTGTGCTGCATTTCCAGAAAGTTCTTTCCAAGTGCAGAGTGATATGGAAGCCCTGGGGATTCTCTGTGATTGTATCGGTTTTCTCATTGATTACCACGGAGGGGGGACGCTGTTGTCAGCAAGGTGCTTGGCTCCCGTGGAAGCAACTCAGTCCACTGCTTCCACCTGGGCTGTTCCCCGCCACCCAACCCGAAACATGACCTGAGCACAATTAGGCCTAGGTGTGGCGCAACATGTCCTTCTCAACATAGCCCTCCTGTGCGGGGCTGCACAAGCCCAAGGCCTCCAGGCCCAGACCCCACCGTGGTCAGGGGGCATGACATTGGGAAGAAGACCGGGGTGGCCCAGCAAGGTCTAGAGTAGCCCAACGTGACCCAGGGTGACCCAGGGTGGCCTGGTGTAGCCCAAGATGCACCCTCCCATGGCTAGGGTGGCCCAGATTGGCCCGGAGTAGTCTAGTGTGGCCCGGAGTGGCCCAGCATGGTCTAGAGTATCCTAATGTCACCCAGGATAGCCTGGCGTGGCCCAGGGTGGTCCAGGATGCCCCCCTGTGGCTAGGGTGGCCCGGAGTAGTCCATTGTGGCCCACGGTGGCCGGAAGTGGCCCTGGCTCAGAGGCTGCACCTCCTGCCGACTCGGGCCTCTCTCCTTCCCTCCGTGTGGGGCAGCCTCAGGATGTGCTCTGGCCTTGGGCCTGGCGAGTATCGGGTGAGGCCAGCCCATGGGCGGTGGTGTTTGTCCCCCCCAGCCATTTCCAGCTCTACACGGAGCACTTCCCAGCATCTTCCTCTCATTCACCACCCCCGCTGGGCTCCAGACGTGGCTCAGCCACCAACGGGTGGTATGGCCCCAAACGTGGATCCACCGCCCAGACGCCTCCCCCAGATGCTGGAGAAGCCCCAGGCCCCTTCCAGCCCTGACCCAGCCCTGCCCCCCACGGGAGCCCGTCTGAGGTGCGGCAGTCAGGCGGAGGCTGGGGGAGCGCAGTCAGCAAGGAGGCCCCCACGGGCTGCAGCCTGCGAGCATCTGGGACGCCACTCCTGGGGCACCTGGCAGGATCCGAGCCCGCCCGAGGTGGGTTCACGCCGTGCCCCTCGTATGCTGGGCAGGGGGCTTCCCATCCAGATCCTCTTCATCAAAAATGTGCGGCAGGCCCTTTGGGGGACAGGATGGAGCCACATAGGCCGCCAGGGTGCCCCCCAAGTGAAGACCTTCCAGCATGTGGACACACGAGATCCCTGGGGCCACCTGCATATGACTGGAGCCTCAGTCCGGCTTGGGTCCTTGTATTTCTCTTTTCCACCCTCGGTCCCAGGTGGCATTGCCCCTCTGCTTATATTCCAGCACATTCTGGTAGAAGGGCTGCCAGAGCCACACAGCCGACGCTTCCGCTGCCCAAGGTCCTGTAATCCCTGCTCGCTCCCTGCATTCCCTGGACCACCAGGAGCGCCCTCACCTGCCATCCTGTCCTGCCTCCTCCACCCCCGCTGCCGGCCGTGACTCAGCATCCCTAATCCCCGGAGCTCCGTCCTCCAGAGAGCGACTGGGCTCTCTGCCGGGGCTGGAATCCGGCTCCTGCGTCTTCAGGCTCCGGGTCACTCAGACTGCTCCCTGACATGCAGGAATCCCTGGGGTCTGCGAACTCAGCCCCTCCGTCTCCCCCAGCCCCAGCTTGCTGGCTCCCCAGGACACTGCCCAGCTGACTCTCAGGGACCGTCTCCCAGAACGTGCCAGAACAGGGAAGGCAACAGTGACGGCGGGAAGGGATGGGAGACCCAAGGGTCTGCCTGCCTGAGCGAGGCTGCTCCGGGGTGGAGACAGCACCTGCAGCCAGGCCTCCCCAGGGGCAGGACAAGCATGGGAGTCTCCCTTCAAGGAGAGCAGGCCTGGCGCGCCCGGGTGGGTCCGTCGGCTGGGCGTCCGACTCTTGATTTCGACTCAGGTCATGATCTCAGAGTCATGAGATCAAGCCCCGCGTCGGGCTCTGCACTCAGTGGGGAGTCTGCTTGAGATTCTCTCCCTCTGACCCCCGCCTCCCCCCATGTGCACACACATGCTCTTTCTCTCTGTTGCTCTCTCTAAAGAAAAAGAAAAGAAAAAAAAGAAGAAGAATGACAGGCCTGGAGGGGCCCCTTTCTAAGGGATTTCCATGATCTTCAAGAGCAAAGAGCAGCAGCTCAGGCAGGAGGGGTCAAGATTCTTAGCTGGGATCATGATGGGTCATGAAGATGCCCCAGTGGGCCCCTGACCCCAGTGCAGACAAGGCCATCCCATCCCGGCAGAGGACAGCCAGCGTTCCCGCAAACAGACATCAGAAGGAGTAGCGCAGGCAACGGGCTGACGCAGACCGGACTTCGCCCTGTTTGTGTCTCCCCGGGACATCCCGGCAGGACAGACCTTGCCAGGCTCCGCAGGGAGCAAGCCCGCGGGTGGGGGGTGGCTTGGGTTTCCAATCAGCAGATCTGACCTCAAGAGGGTGGCGGCTCCCTTTCCGGGGCCCTGGGAGAGTCAGGAAGCAGATGACCCCAAGCAGAAGCCACATGCCATCCTCTCAGAGCCTCTGCCACCTGCTGTGGGCGCTTGCTCTGGGGGATCAACCCTCAGGAGGGAGGGAGAGCCTGCGGCGCCCTTCCCAGCAGAGGGACGCCCTCCCCCAGGACCCTGACCCCTGCAGCAGGGCGGGGGGGGGGGGCTCTGGTCACGTGGGTCCGCTGGTTCTGGGTTGGGCACGAGACTCGGGCTCCCGTGGGTGGCGAGCCTGGAGGCCGTGCGGCCAGAGAGCGTGTCTGGACCTCCTCTGGGCGGGGCAGCTGGAGCACAGCGCCCCTCCCTCCGCTGCCCCCCCCGCCCCTCCTCCCGTCCACCTGCCGCCTCCCCCAGGGGCAGCCACCTGACGCGGACGTTTAGCACACTCCTCTGGGGGATTTTACCATGTGTGTAAAATGCACTGTGTGTGAAATAGAGTGTGTCATTTTGCTTGACTTGGAGCTGACGTGCCATCTGAGGCCTATCACGTTTTCGGGGGAGTTTTTGATCACAAAGTCCAGTAGGTTGAACAATGTCCTCTGCCCCCCCCAGATTTGTGTCCGCTCAGAACCTCAGAACGGGACCTTATTTGGAAACAGGGTCTTTGCTGATGTAACCAGGTTAAGAGGGGGCCTGGAAGACAGGGGCCTGCAGCTGGCAAGCAGACCCTCCGGGACCTGCCAGGGAGGCCCGCTGGTCTTACTACGGGCGGGCACTCCCCCTAGGGAGACTCACAAGCACCTGCTAGCTGTGGCGCGGTGGGGGGTGGGGGACAGCACCTCCCTCCCAGGCCTCCCCCTGTGGCTGCAGCAGAAGCAGGGCTGAGCTGGTCTGCCGTGGGACAAGGGTCGGCTGCGTGTGTGGCCGGGCTGGTGGCTCTGGGCTCCAGGGACCTGAAGCTCAGGCCACCCCCTCAGGTGCCCATGGCCCCTGGGGGACAGTGACCATGCTGCCTGATTGGCCAGGGAGGTGGATGCAGGTGACCCTCGACCTGGGAAGGGATCAAGAAAGGCCCAGCAGTGCACCTCCTTTACAAACAGGGAGGTAGAGATGTTTTCCTAAAACTGGCTCACCCATCCCTGGGCCAGCAAGCAAAGCCCGGCCTTTGGCAGAACCATTGGGGTTTTTCCATCTGTGACCAAGCCGCAAGCCCTCAGTGTCTGGGTGCTGATAAGAGACTCCCCGAGAGCCAGGACCCCCGCTGCCGTGTGCAGGGCTTATCTTTCCCACGGGTCCGGATGCCTTTCTAATTCAGGGCTTTCCAAGCAGCCTGGGCTTCCTTAAATGGTCAAACGTGGCCTGATGGCCACTGGCCTGGTCATCAGCTCTGTGTTGGATCGCCTGACACATGCTGCTACCCCCCGGGAGCCGTCTACAGGTGGGAGGGGTCACGGCCGCCCAGCCCGCGGCCGCACCTGCCCCCCGGCTGCGGCCGAGGAAGGAGAGCCCTGGTCGTAGCGCTGACAGCGCCCGCGGGACCGCACTGGGCTCCTGGAGCGCATCCCGGGGCCGGAGGCGCAGACCGTGCGCGCGCCTCGGCAGTCCACCCAGTGAGCGACCCTTCGCACTGAAAAAGTCGGCTCCACGCGCTGGTAAGGGAAGCACGTTTCTGAAATCAGGGAAGAGTCGAATTGGAAAGCACGGGTGATGAATCTCAAGGGCTCCAAGCAGAGCAGACGCAGGTGCGGCCAGTGTGGGGGGGACGGCCCCGAGCAGCCCCCCGTGCGGCGGCCGTGACAGCACAGCAGGGGCGGGGGCCGGGGCCCCGGGGTGCAGAAGGCGGCGGGGCGGCAGGCACACGGGATGAATGTCCACAGCCCCCTTCTCTTTCAAGAGTTCCGGTTGGGGTGATAAATCACAGCACCCCTCTGAGGGGGCCGCCCCCTGTGGGCTGCAGGTGCACACAGACTGTATGCAGGTCTCCTGGGGGAGGCGAGCCCACGCGGTCCAGCTCCCAGCCCGGCCTGGCCGTCTCGGGGTCCCATCCCAGCAGGGAGGTCCCTGAGCTACGGGGAGCCCATGCTTGGCTGGGACACCCTGGGTGCCCAGGGGCTTAAGAAAAATGGAAAGTAGGCCCTTTATGGGAGCTCAGGGGACCCCGCTCCTGAGGAAGAGTTCAAGTGCCCCCCTCCAGGTCACCCAAGGCCGGTTCCAGGTTTGCCCCCTCCATGAGAGCTCCTGTGCGTGGCGTCCAGATGTCCCCGAGGCTGAGCCCCCACTCTGTGGTCCCCGGAGCCGGGGTGGATCAGCCCCGCTCCCTGTAGTGAGAGCATCATCACAGCGGGAAGATCCTGGCTTGGAAGAAAGCGCCTCCTAACACCGCCCACGTGGGGCAGGGGCTGCTTCTGGCTGTGCCCCCCAAGGCCTTTGGGGGGCGGGGGCCGCTGACCGGCCTGTCTGGCCTTCACTGCTCCTTGTCTGTACCCCCATCCCTTTCATGGCCCCCAACCCCCACTGAGGGACATGTGTGCCCCCTCGGCTGACCCCATCTCTACCCCTGCAAGGGGAGGGGTGCAGGTATCTGCCTTCACGACAAGATGGGAAGACTTGCTTGCCCCCACATGTCACTGTGAGTGTTGGGGTCCTGCTGAGTGTGGCCCAGTGGGGTTCAAAGCCTGTCTGTCCATCCATCTGTCTGGAGTGGTGCCGTCCAGCCTCTCGCCCCAAGTTCAGCCCCTGGCCTGTGCAGGACGAAGGTCCACAAGACTGAGCAGCTTCTCCCCGCCACTCCTCCTCCCTGGCGCAACTGTGTCCCCTGCCTTCCTCCCTCCCCTGCCGTCCGCCCTCCGGTCCAGGGCGTGCGTCGAGACCACACTCAGGGGGCCATGCTCTCCTTGCTCACACAGCCACTGTGAAGCAGGGGCCAGGGCTGGGGAGGAGGATGGGCTGTCTCAGGTGCCCTGGGGCCTTGCTCTACCCTTCCCAGAGAGCCCTGGGAATGCACCTGCGCAAGGCCCCGCCCCCTGCCCTGCTAACTCTCTTGAGTTCCTCTCTCCTGTCTGAAGAAAGCCTCCCCCTGCAGCCGGCAGGAGGAGGCTGGTGCAGTGAGCTCCCAGGCAAACTCCCCGAAACAGAGCCCATTCCCTCTCTGCTGAGTCTGCCCCGAAACTGGCTCCCCCGGCCAGGGAAGCCCGCTGAGTCTTGGACCTTTTCTTTCTGGAAGCATCTTCCCAGTGGGGAGGAAGAAAGCCGTGTCATTCATCAAAGCATAAGGAAGGAAGAGGCCTTCGGACCGCAAGGGCTCGGAGCTGGCCCGGCTTGGAGGGGACGGATGTCCCTGCAGGTGAGTTAGCTCCGTCCCCACCATGCCAGATGGCCAGCAGTGAAGGGTTGGGGCTTGAGCACATCCACCGTGTTCCAAGTGCTGTGCTAGAGGTGGGGGTGTCCCAGGAGAACCCAGACACCCCGTGTCCTCCAGGAGCCTTCAGCCCAGCAGAGAACACCCCTGGGCCTAGTTCTGAGCAACTGCAGCACGGCCCGACATGACCCAGCGGCTCTCTCCCCATGGGCCACTGCCCCCACCTTGCCTCCCGAACCCCGGTGCCCAGCCCAGGGCCTGCATCATGGCTGGAAGGAAAGGGGGTCCCGGGGACCGGAGTCAGAGGGGCGACAGCAAAAGCTAGAGAGAACAGGGAAGCTGCTGTTTTGTCTGTTCTCAGGCACATCCTTCAACAGGGACACATGCGTCCTGGGAGCACAGTGGACACTATCCCAGGGCCCTAAACACAAACCGTAAGGAGCCGAACTAAGAATCCTGGATGGGCACACACCAGGCGTGTACTTCAGGTCACCTCCAATCAGGAAGGGTCCCAGGAGACCCACCTGGCCCTGGCCCGGCTCTCCGGACAGGCGTCGCCTCCCAGCGACTCGGCCCCTCCTGTGGAATATGCTGAATTGGGTGGAGAGAGCATGGGGCAAGGGTTTTTGGCCCCATCCTGTGACTGGGGCCTCCAGCCCCATTGCTGAGTGCAAAGGGGCCCGCTGGCCTGCTTGGGGGGCAGGGGTCTAAAAAGAGCACCGTTCCACGCACCAAGGTGGGTGGAGCTCCTGCTCTTGCAACCAGGGGAGCCCCCTCGGAAGCCCCGTGCCACATCCCTGGTGGTGCGAAGGGGCCGTGGGCGCCCCCCTGGTGTTGCGAGTCCCTGGGGAGGCCCGACGGCCCCATCCTCCCCCATGCTCAGGACCGTGGCAGAGGCTCCCGGGACCCACCAGGGCTGGGTGGCCTGCCCGCTGACTATTCCCTGTGGGGGCACAGAGGGGGACCCTGGCCCAAGTGTGGCGGCTCAGCACAGAGTGGAGTGGAGGTGTCGGGGGCTCCCCTGCTTGCCAGTTGTTCAAGCACCCTGGGGGGACGAGCAGAACCTTTCGTGGCTCCCAGCACGCTCAGAGCCGTGGCCACCGAGCGCCGCCAGACAGAAGGTATTAATAGCATTTCCCCGAAGACCTTCTCCTCCATGAGCTCATCAATCACAATTTCTCCATCAGGGCTTCCCAGTTAGAGACGCAGAGCTCCTGGAAATTGCCCCGAGCCTGATGTCAGCTGTTTGCTCAGTGCACGCGGGAGCAGCTCCGCAGCACGTTTCTCTGGACCCGATGCTCCTGGGGGCAGGTTTCCGCAGAGACTGTGGAGTCTGGGGGTAGGGCATGGGGATGCCCTGTCGGGGCCGTGGGCGCTGCAGAGGGTTGCTCGACGAGGGAGGTTGAGGGGCACTGGACGAGGGGCCTGGGGCCACCTTGACGAAGCACCACAGACAGGGTGGCGTCAATAACAGAAACACATTCTCTCTGGAAACCCGAGCCCGGGCTGTCCGCAGGGCTGGCTCCTCCTAGGGCTGATCCAGGTGCTCCCAGCTTCTGGCGTTTGCTGGCCATCTATGTATTCCTTGGCTCGGGGGGCCCAGCTCTGCTCTGAGAGGAAGGGGGCTTGGGGTGCTCCATGCAACGCTGCCTGGCCCGGGCAGGACCCCCGCCCGCACGCGCACACACACCACTGGTCTCTGACCCAGTTCGCAGACCCCACCTCGGGGGCCGGGGACTCGGCTCTCCAGAGGCTCTGCTGGGGTTGGGGAGCTCGGCCTTGTTGGAACCCCGCACCTGTCGAACCCCAGCCACGCAGCTGGCCTGCCTCCCGACTTTCCCTTTCCCCTCAAGCCCTGTCTCAGTGATGGCTGTTTGCATGGAATGCACCCCTACTTCTCAGTCCCAAGTCTGAAGACCAAGGCGCATGCAGGCCACGGCGATGGTGCGGATCTCACAAGGGCCTTCCCCGACCAGGGCACCGACCTCCAACCTCTGCCTTCTGAGTGTGTCTTGAAGGGGAAATCTTCAGAGGTCCTTTCTCAAATTAAAAAACAAAGCATAAGCTTTTAAGGGTTATTTTATATTCATGAGATATTTGTTTTGAGAGAGAGATGGGGGGAAGGCAGAGGGAGAGGGAGAAGCAGGCTTCCCGCTGAGCAGGGAGCCCGACACAGGACTCAATCCCAGGACCCTGAGATCATGACCTGAGCTGAAACCAAGAGTTGGAGGCTCAACCGACTGAAGCCCCCAGGCATCCCTATATTTAAGATTTACAACAAATAACTGATAACAAAGGGAATTTGTTTTTGGTTCTAAAAGGCACACTGTCCCCTGAGCCCTTGAACATTTGGGGTGGTGGCAGGCAGGGGAGAGAGCCAGGACACTCGGTACAGGGGGCCTGTGGGCTTCAGGGCCACAGCAGAAGTGCAGGGAGGAGGGGCTGGGAAGGGGTGCAGCCTGGCCCTCGCGGGTCAGGGGGCCTCGGGCCTCCCTCGGCCACACCACCAGCTACTCTCAGGGGCCGTGGCTGCTCCCATCTACAGAGGCTACTCCCCAGCGGCCCTCCTCCCGGCACCGCTCGCACCCTCCCCTCTGTGTATGGGGTTGTCCCATTCCCTGGGTTGAAGAAGGCATTCATGGACCCACTTCACAGATGGAGACACTGAGGTGCAGACAAGGTTCTTGCTGGGTCCCAGGTCCCACAAGCAGTTAGTGGGGACCCCTTCCTCTTCCGTGTCCCGAGTCCCCTCCCATGACCCCGCAGGCATCCCCCTACACCCTGGCCCCGGCCCTGCCTCCTTCCCCGCTCCATGGCCCGGCCTCGCGCCCCCAAGCTCTGGACTGACCTTCAAAGTGGAGACAACTGTTTAAATATTAAATGGTCCTTGGAACACCTGGGCGTCCATTAAGACTCTGAATCAAAAGCGAAAAAGAGACATTTTAAAGATCGCTGGAGTTCTGAAAAGCTGGATTATCGATGTTTGTGCTCCACGGCCACGTCCATGCCTTCGTCCCCCTGGCTGCGGGCACCCGGCTGCAGGGAGGCTGGTGGGTCCTCCCTTCGGGGCGCACGGGCCAGGAGTGTGCACGGGCGGGGAGGGGACCCGAGCCGGCCTGTCCGTGACGGGCCCGGGGCCCCGACGTGCTCAGCGATGGCCCCGCGCGAGGAGAGCCCAGGAGCTGGGTCGCTCACGCAGGGGGCCTGCGGGGGGCCCAGGCCAGGGCAGCAGGAGCAGCTGGGACCAGCACGCGAGCCCCCTGCGTGGGGAGGGGCTGCACCCCGCCTGGACGGCTTTACCTTCTCTCTCAGATGCTGTCCTGGGAAGGCCGTGCACGGCGCCGGAGGGTGGGCCGGTGCCCTGCATGTGCCCGCTCGGTGTTCACCCGCGCACGGGCTGTGAGGAGCCATGGGGAGCCCCTTCTTGGCCATGTGCCCTGCGTTCCAGGAAGAGACACAGGCCACAGGCCCAGCCACCAGCTGGGAGGGCTGCCAGGACGCAGATGATGCATCCTCTGCTCACGGGCCACACCGGGGTCACAATCACCAGGGGGCCAGGCTGGAGAGGTGTCCCCGGGCCTGGGACCTCATCACAACTGGGCCCACCACCTGTGCCCGCAGCCTCCCGCGTCCCAGACACATCTGGCATGTGGGACATGCCCCGTGAGTGACCAAGCCCACTCCATCTTCATTGTGGCTGTGTCTCCTTCCCTGAGCTTGGAACCCGGGGCAAGCCGCCCGGCACCGTGATTCACCACCCCCTCAACCTCCTAAGCTCCTCTTGTCAAGTCCTCTTCTGCACGTCCCGGAAAGGGGACCCTTCCCCAAACCACTCCACCTGTGAGCTCCTGGGACCAGTTTCCCAGGCATCCCCGTCCGGCCCACGGCCTTAGGTAGACACTGTCCCGGGCGTGGGCACCAAGGACACTTCGCTGGGCCCCGACTCTACCCTCTGACCCCCGTCGCCCAGCCCGGAGCTGCTAGATGTTAATCTGGGGCTCCTCCAGGTCCTGGGGCCTGGGTTCCAGGCACGTCCATTGTGACCTAGTCCTGCACCGAGCCAGCCTGCCCATCCTCTCTGTGGCCGAGGACAAGAAGCGTCTTCCTTGTCCCCTCTGGGCCTTCAACAACTCGGCCGAGCTGACACAAGGGCAAAAGCTACAAGACATCAGGTGCCGAGACTCCTGGTGTCCACATGGGAAGCTGTGCCTCTTCCCACAGTTCACGTTTGGGAAACTGAAGGGGAACCTCTGGGTTTAGGAAGCACTTTGGCTTGGTATGGGGAGGAGTCTTCCCTTCAAAAATACAGCTCCCCGAAGGAACCCCTGACTGGTGGGCCCCATTTTAGGGAGAACCTCACATCAAGAATGCAAATGTGAAACCGCTTTTCAGGAACCTGGCCGCCTGCTGGGGTGGGAAGCTGGGCGTGTTCGGGGACCAGCCACCCTGCTCCACAGCGTCCCCGCGTCCCTGCGTGGGGGCAGTAAGCCCTGGGCTTCTCGGCGATGAGCTCAGAAGACCCCACTGCAAGGACTCTGGTGCACTACAGGGCCTCCGGCGATCCCACCCAGGTCCCGCATGACCCCTGTGATCACCTGTGATCTAGGGAGTTCCAGAACCCTTTTTAGATCTTACACCCAAAAAATCTGCCTAGCTGTTGTGACCTCGGGCAATCACCACACCTCATCCTCTGTAAGATGGGTAGAGGAAAGCCAGTCCGGGGTGGGAAGGAGAATCAGCCAGCTGTGAAAACATGTTGCCAAGTGGTGCCCGATAAAGAACTGGACAGACAGACAGTTGGACAGCTGGCCTCCTCACCGAACATGGAGTTCAGGACCGGCCAGGGCAAGAGCAGAAGGCCAACAGGGGGGGGAGCCCCTGACCAGGGCCATGGACTGCCAGCGGTGCTGAGGTCCAGCGCACGGTCCGTGGAACAGTCTAGCTCCCCGCATGCCATGCAGGGGGCAGGCACAGCGCCCAGCTGCGCGGAGAGCCAGCCCGGCGCCAAGCCCCCCCCCCACAGCATCACACACACCACCTCGCTTTTGGTGTGGATGCCTGCTTGTCCCGGAAGTTTAGTTCAGATCTTACGCTCACATCTTTGATCCATTCTGAGTTGATTTTCGTGTACAAGGGCCCAACTTCATCCTTCTGCATGTGACTGTCCAGTTTTCCCAACACCATTTATTGAAGGGACTGTCCTTCGCCCTCTGTGTATTCTTGGCGCCCTTGCCAGAGATCGATGAACAGTGTATGCATGAACCTATTTCTTTCTGGGTTCCATATTCTGTTCCCTGGTCTGCATGGTCACCATGTAGGCGGTGGGGGCCCCGGGGGAGACCAGCAGGGCGCTGCCTGGCCACGTTTGTGCTCAGAGGGGTCTCTCTCAGTCTGTTCCCGCACAGCGCTGGGAACAGACATGGCCCTATTTTGTCCATACGCCCTATTCTTCCGGCCCCCCAGCAAGCTTGGGTGCAGGGGGCCAGCCCCCAGCCCCACTAGGCCCTCACGTGCACACTGTAGCTGGTATCGATGCTTAGGGAGGAGGTTAGGAAGTCGGTCTGAGGACAGTTCTGCAGGAGAGAAGGAATTGGTTGCTTTGTTTATCTTGCAACAGAAATCAGAAGCTGGAAAGCGAAGGCGTAGGAAAACTAGCATCTGCGGAGGTTCAATGAGGACCTCCACCCCGCTGAGCCTGGGCCTGCAGGTGCGCCCCGCCCTGCCCTACCAGGGGGTGCTTACAGCCAGCCCAGTTCAAGGAGGAGGAGGCTGAGGCATGGAGAGGCTGAGTCACTTGCCCCACAGGCCACAGGAAGGCTCTGACGGGGCAGCACACAGGACCCAGGACCACCTCCTCCCCCCTGGGGCCCAGGCTGAGGGACACCACGCCTGGGACCCCCAGACGGCTGCTTGCCTGGCCTGAAGGCGAGCCTGGGGTCCTGGGGGGCGAGGTCTCCAAAGGCAGTGCTCAGGCTCGTGCGCAGGGCAGAGCATGTCAAACAAGAGCCGCACACCCCCCCACCCCGGCAGGGTGCTAAGGCTGGTCGGGATGCATTCCAGGTGGAGCCAGCCAGTCCCCGGGCTCCGGACAGCCCACCCGGCTTTCAGAAACAGCCCTGTTCCCTCCTGCTCTGACGGGCTCACTTACCAGCTGGACCAGCACCCAGGAGAGGAGCGAACCCCAGGGCCATCCTCCAACCCGCTCAGACGGCAAATTCGTCAGCCCGTCATCCCTTCCAGAGTACCTAATGAGAGCAGAGGCCGCGTCCCCTTCCAGTGGCGGGGAGAAGCCACCTGCAGCCCATGGCCCAAGCTGGGAGCAGCACTCCCAGTCGCTGAGAAGCTCAGACGGGGAGCAGGGCCCGCGGGCGCTCGCCTGGGAACCGAGGTCAGCACTAAAGGAGGCTCACTGCCTCACTTCGTCCTCAGGGGATTGCAACCACATTCCCTGGATTGTCGCTGCTCTTTGCTTTCCGGAGGGTCTGCTCAAAGGCAGGGGCAGCTCAAGGGATGGCTGGCTCCTAGGCTGCAGCTCTCCTTACCACCCGACCGCTGCACTGGCTGCTGGAGAGGGGCGGAGGCGGCTGCCCGGCAAGGAGCATGTCACCCCGGAGGCTCCCGCTAAAGACGGGGTGGCCTCTCCCAGAAGCAGTTCCCTGCGCATGGAGGCAGCAGGCTGGGACCCCGGGGACAGGAGGGGAGCCACAGCAGACTGGGGTTCTGGCTGTGGCCCCAGGAACAGTGCCTTCCAGGCTGCGGGTCCTCTGCACTGGAAGCTTGTCGCCTCTTAGGACCACAGCCTGGGGCCACCTGGACCTGTGATGGATAAATGCAGCCTGGGTGCCCTCAGCCGGCAGCAACTCAGCAATGTCCCCTTCTCCTGGCTTTCTCCCTGCCCCTCAGCCCTGCCCTCACCCCTGTTCCTTGGGATCATCCCCCTAATAAGCCACCTGGGCTCTGAATCCTTGTCCTAAGATGACAGTTCTAGGGCCTCAGAGCCTTAGCAGTTGCTTTCAGGCCTAGCTGTCCCTCATTCAGAAGTGACCCACGGGTCCTGGGGAGCCTTCCCACACTGCTGTGATCACAGTGTGCGCTCCCAGCTCTGCTGGGAGACCCTGGCTGCCGTGTCCCTGGACTGAAGCCCGAGGTCCCACCAGGCAGCCTCCACAAGGCACCTCTGCCAGGCACATGGCCTTGGAAGGGCTTGGTACAGGGAGCCCGCACCCAAGCATTACCCAAGGCCAACGCGTGCTGCCAGCCTGGTGGTCAGTCTGGTAAGTAGCCCGTCTGGAGCAGAGCTCTCAGGCGCGGCGAGCCCCTGCCGTGGACCTCGTTGTTGGCCGTGAAGACTGCAGATCGAAGGAGACCCCACGTACCAGAGGAGTCAGTGAATGCTGGTCCCGGCCGCAAGGAGGCTTTCCTCGCCGGAGCCGCGGGCTGCAGCGGCGGCCAGTGCAGAGGGCAGTGTGTGAATGGTGGCGGTGAGGTTGGGGAGATGTTGCTGGTGGTGCTGAGGATGTGGATGCATGGGGTTGGTGTGGATGCTGTTGGCTGGGGCGACAGTGGCATTGGGAGGATGTTTGGGGAGCCCACGGACCCCGGTCGAGGGGAAGAGTACACAGGGTGTGGACTCAGCTGGACCAATGAGACCAAACCATCTGGGGCCACCCAAGCAGGCTACTGGGCATCTGTTTGCTTGAGAAGCCGGTGGGGGGGCGGTGGCTAGAGATGCTGGGTGGCCAGCTTGTGCCCAGGGTGGAGACTTCCCAGTGGGTGAGCTTTGTGGTCTGCCTCCCTTCTGGGCAAGGGCAGAAGGTCACTGGGAGGAGGGATTCTGCACTGTTGGTCAAGGCCATGCCTGCCGGCCCTGGAGAAGTTGCTGGCCCTGGAGAAGCAATAGACCCTGGAGAAGCTGTAGACCCTGGAGAAGCTGCTGGCCCTGGAGAAGCTGTTGGCCCTGGAGAAGCTGCTGGCCCTGGAGAAGCTATAGACCCTGGAGAAGCTGTAGACCCCAGAGAATCTGCAGACCCTGGAGAAGCTGTAAACCCTGGAGAAGCTGCAGACCCTGGAGAAGCTGCTGGCCCTGGAGAAGTTGCTGGCCCTGGAGAAGCAATAGACCCTGGAGAAGCTGTAGACCCCAGAGAAGCTGCTGGCCCTGGAGAAGCTGTTGGCCCTGGAGAACCTATAGACCCTGGAGAAGCTGCAGACCCTGGAGAAGCTGCTGGCCCTGGAGAAGCTATAGACCCTGGAGAAGCTGTAGACCCCGGAGAATCTGCAGACCCTGGAGAAGCTGCTGGCCCTGGAGAAGCTGCAGACCCTGGAGAAGCTGCAGACCCTGGAGAAGCTGCTGGCCCTGGAGAAGCTGCAGACCCTAGAGAAGCTGCAGACCCTAGAGAAGCTGCTGGCCCTGGAGAAACTGAAGGCCCTGGAGAAGCCGACACCTCTCACCCTTTCCCTGTCTATCCTAGGAGACCAAGGCCTCTCCAGCTGTGACTCTCCTTGAATCGTAAGAAGAAAATCATCCCATGCACTAACCGTCTGAGGAGAATCAGGACCAGTTTGTACAGAGTCAAGTGCAAGAGGAGAAACCCAACAAAGAAGCCCGGCTTCCCACACCCTTGCTGGCTCTAGATCTCATGCGCCACATCCTTTGAAAAAAATCCAATGAGCTGCGTGGGTGTGATCCCAGCTGTATGACATTCTGGAAAAGGCAAAGCGATAGAGACAGCAAACAGATCAGGAGCTGCGGGGTGGGGGAGGGGGGTGAATAAGGAGCACAGGGGATTTTGGGGTGGGGGCTCCTCTCTATGATTATGGAATGGGGCACACATGTCATCTACATTTGTCAATACACCCCGAAGAATGAACCGTGCGTGAGCCATGGGCTGAGTTAATAAGAGTGCTTTGATATTGGCTCATGGATTGTGAGGAGCGTAGCTCACTGATGCAAGATGTGAGCCACGGGGGAGAGCGGGCTGGGAATCTGTGCTTTCCCCTCAGGTTCTCAGCAAAGGGAAAATTACTATAAAAGGAATTAAGAGTCTATTAATTTGAAAAGAGGAGGAAGCAAATCAGGCTGAGGCCCGGCCACTCTGAACCCGTCCATCTAGGATACCCACTGTGCCCCAACGCCGAGAACCTCCTGCACCCCCACAGACACGGCCCACACTGGGAGCCTGGGCTCCGCACAGTTAGTCCGTTCGGTCTAACGAGCCGCCCGGCCACAGTCCTGGCAGGCGGACAGGTGTCCTGGGGACCTTTGCTTTGACAAATCACCGCGTGGCCTCGTGGTGCCAGGACCTTGATGTATGGGGCACAGAAGATTGAGGCTCCTACATCTGGGCCCTTTGGGTACGCGGTGTCCAGGGCCTCCTGGGCGAGGCTCGCTCCAGGCTGTTGGCAGCCAATCAGGGCCGCGAGTTCTAAGTGGAGGCGCCGTGTGCCCGGCCTGCCTGCGGGAGCGCCTCGCCTGCAGTGAGCCTGGGGCCAGGGCCTTGTCCTGCTGACTGAGCCGAGCCCGGGCCCAGCGCCGCCCCACCCACGGCCGCCCTCGGGGCCGGCTCTTGATAGTAGGGCCTGGGTCAGAAAACCTCCCTCTTGTTTGCCTAAGGCCCATCGTTCTGAGTAAATTCATTTTTCTAAGCAAACAGTCCACATTCCCGAATCTCTCCTCCCCAGACCATGCCTTCAGCCAGCTTTTTCTCAACCAGGATGCCAGACAGAAGAAGGCCCCCACAAAAAAATGACCCGAGTGGCTGGGTTCTGGGCTCACCCAGGGTGCTGGGGGGCAGGGATCTTCCCCAGCGGGGGAGAGAAGGTGATGCGTGGGGGTCCCAGGGCATGGCTTTGCTCCCTCCTGGATCCCAGGGCGCAGACCTCCCGCTCACCCTCCACCTCAAGAACTGCCTGTTTCTTGTGGTTACGGAGGCAGGCCAGCTGCCCCTCACCCACGGCCTGAGGCCCAAGAAAGTGAAGGACCTCCCGTGGTCCCGTTGGTGGCAGCAGGGCAGGCCGAGAGGAGGCTGTGTGTCCACCTGCGGTCCCTGAGGGGCCAGCCTCCTCCTGCCCCAGCTCCTGCCGCATCCTGATAGCAGGTGGAGCTGATCACTTACCCATTCAAACGCTGCTGAACTCTGCCAAGGGCGGCAGCTAGACTTACTGTGGAGATTTCCCACAATGTGTGCAAATATCACGTCCTTATGTCGTACACCTGAAACTAATGTAAAACCTCAATAAACAAAAGCCCAGAGTGCCTGGGTGGCTCAGTCGGTTAAGTGTCAGACTCTTGATTTTAGCTCAGGTCATGATTGGGATCGTGAGATCGAGCCCCCTCTCCCCGTCCAGCTCCGCACTGGGCATGGAGCCTGCTTGGTATTCTCTCTCTCCCTCTCTCTCTGCCCTTCCCCCCTTTCTCTCTCTCTAGAAAAAAGCTCAATAAAATAATGGAGCGAGGCAGTGATCCCCAAAGGCATCTCAGGTGATCAGGAGGAAGATGATGGGAACCTTTGTGGTCATGGACCTGAGTCCACTGCTCATGCTCAACCTCTCCAGAGCTGGGGGCACAGGTCTCCAGCTGGGGGAGCACCCCACCTGCGTGGATGCTGTCCTCACCACACGGGAGTGTGTCCAAGCAACTGCTTTACAGGAAACTGGTCCAGGGACAGAGGGACATGTTCAATGCTACTCCAGGCCTGCGATCACCAAACCCAGAACATAGGACATTCCACTGGAGAAATGGCGAGGAATCGTCAACCAGGGAGGTCAATGGAGGGGAGGGGAAGGGGCAGAGGGGCGAGGGGAAACCAAGCGTTCAAGGAGTCTTCAGAGTCCCCTCAAGCCATGGACTTTGTATTCAGAGAAACCGACTCTAAATAGTAGGTATTCTGCGGTGCTACCTACTGAAGTATTTTTCTGATGAAATGAGGTCCAGGGGTGGCTCTAAAAGAACCCGGGGAGGGGGAGGGAGGTATTACAAACAAGATTGGCTGGGATACTCTTTCCTCTACTGTTGTTTGAAAAGGACCATAATAAATAGTTTCAAACCTAGGACAAAAAATTAAGAGCTGCCAAAGCAAGCCTGTCCTTACCGCGAGGCTCACGTCTCCACCCCGCTGACTCTAGACCGGGGCCAACAGCAAAGTGAGGCAGGTGCACCCGGGGACACATGAGGAGAGAGCACCAGCACCTGCACTGTGCTTGTTTTGTATCTCAGCTTTTTAAAGCGTTTAAGATGCCTGTAGTTTATAACATGTAGATACAATATTTTAGTAAGCTAGTCCACGTGACATGCAAAAATGATGCATATTCGGGGCGCCTGGGTGGCTCAGTTGTTGAGCAACTGCCTTCGGCTCAGGTCATGGTCCCGGAGTCCTGGGATCGAGCCCCGCGTTGGGCTCCCTGCTCGCGGGAGGCCTGCTTCTCCCTCTCCCCCTCCCCTGCTTGTGTTCCCTCTCTCGCTGTGTCTCTCTCTGTCAAATGAATAAATAAAATCTTTTAAAAAAAAATGATGCATATTCATATATTGGAGTATAAGATCAAATTCTTATCACTGGTTTTTTTTTTTAAAGATTTTATTTATTTATTTGAGAGAGCGAGAATGAGAGAGAGTACATGAGAGGCGGGAGGGTCAGAGGGAGAACCAGACTCCCCGCTGAGCAGGGAGCCCGATGCGGGAGTCGATCCCGGGACTCCAGGATCATGACCTGAGCCGAAGGCAGTCGCTTAACCAACTGAGCCACCCAGGCGCCCCATCACTGTTTTTTTTTTTAAGATTTATTTATTTAGGGGCACCTGGGTGGCTCAGTCGTTAAGGGTCTGCTTTCGGCTCAGGTCGTGGTCCCAGGGTCCTGGGACCGAGCCCCGCATCGGGCTCCCTGCTCAATGGGAAGCCTGCTTCTCCCTCTGCCGCTCCCCCTGCTTGTGTTCCCTGTCTCGTTGTGTCTCTCTCTGACAAATAAATAAATACATAATCTTTTTAAAAAAAGATTGATTTATTTATTTGAGAGAGAGAGAAAGAAAGAGAGCGAGCGAGCACTCACTCGCTCAGGGAGGAGGGGTCGAGGGAGAGAGAGAATCCCAAGCAGACTTCATGCTGGGTGCAAGCCTGATGTGGCACTTGATCTCACGACCCTGAGCTCATGACCTGAGCCAAAACCAAGAATCAGCTGCCTAACCGACGGAGCCACCCCGGCACCCCCAAATCCTTATTGTTAAAGAGTGGGATATCGCTGTCTTAGCTCAGGATGCTATAACACCACAGCCTGGGGGCTCAGACAACAGACTTTCATCTCTCACCATCCTGGGCCCTGGAAGTCCAGGATCAGGGGCTGGCAAATCCCATGTCTGCTGAGAGCCCACTTCCCAGCTTATAGTCGGCATCTTCGTGCCGTGTCCTCGAGTGGCAGAGAGAGAAGCAAGCTCTCTCTTGTGTCTCTTCTTATAGGGGCGCTAATCCATTCACAAGGACCCCACCCTCATGACCTAATCCCCTCCCAAAGGCCCCTCCTCAGATACTATCCCATTGAGATTGGGGTTTCCACGTAAGAATTAGGGGGACACAAACATTCAGAAGTAGCAATCATGAAAGCTTGGTGACCCTTCTGGAGAGTTCACATGGCAGAGTGGCCCCAAAGGTTCTGCCCTCTTTGGCCCACGGCCGTCCTGCCACTAGAGTAAGTTCCATGCCCACTGGCAGCCCCGGCCACAGAAGGCAGGTGGCGGGAGCACCCATGATGTGTGTTTGGTCTCCAACCTGCTCTGATCCGCTGCCTGCCGCCGTCACCGGGAATATTCTTCCACAGGTCACAGTCTTCCCAGGAGCTGCTGGGAGCCCTTGGGGGCTGGGTGCCAGGTCCCCAACAGGACAGAAATGCCAGGCTTGTATTTCCAGTTGTATCTTTCAGACATGATCCACCAACAGACGGCTGGGGACTGAAGCCCTCTGACACCCAGTCTAAAAGACCCCCAGGGGAAACCACAGGGTGACAGAGCGACCCCAGTGAGGCGTCCCCAACACACCTTCTTAACTCCACCCACAGAGAGAGTCCTGGGTTCTCTGATTTTCCACTCCGCATTCCGTCTGCAGCAGAGCCACGGGGGAGGGGCCTGCTGCTCACTTTTCCGGGACTGAACATTTCAAAGTTTTTAGAAATGGCAGGAATCACAGATTTCACCCAAAGGACGAACTTTCTTTGATGTCCTGTCAGATCACAAATCACAAAGTGCACACGTGATCGATCTTTGGAAATATCCAAACACAAGAAGAATGCTGATGGGTTTGTTTAACCCCAGTGTGGCCTGGTCTTCCAGGAATCACTTGGTTCTGTGGGGCCTTGGGTGCCCAGCTCCAGAAGCGGACAGGCTGGCGGGGAAGGATGGAGCCACGGTCTCCACCCCCCGTGGCGGATGGTTGCGGGCGCCCCCCCTGCAGCATGGCAACCGGTTGCAGGGCTGGGGTTCTGTTTAACTCATCAGCCCAGGCAAGAGCATGGGGAGCAAGTTAGGGAACCCCAGGCAGACAGCTCTGGCCCCCTGTGCAGATGCGGGGACAGAGGCCAGCACCCCGGGAGCTCTGTCCCCCCCTTTCCAGGGACACTGCTGCACTCATGGAGCCTGGCAGGGAGCAGCGGGCTCACCCGGACTCAGGAACACACCCCTTGCATTTCAGTCCCTGATGAAAACTTCCTTAAATCTGCTCCCTGGCTCGGGAAGAAAACAGAAAGCCGGGCTGACGTTTCAGGTGTCCGGAACATTCCAGAGCTCTGGTCTGATGGATCAGGGCCAGAAACACATGCTGACCACATCCTGACCTCAGGACGGCTCCTCGAAGTTAACACTGTTTTTTTCGTAGCTAAATCCTTTGCATTAAAATTTTTTTGAGAGTTCCAATGTTTTCCCTCTTACTTCTCAAAGCATTTATTTCTCCAAGCTTCCAGCCCCTGGGAAACCCCCTTTGCCTGAACTTGGACCTGGGGATTGGGAGAGCAGGGAGGCTCATCTCCACGCCTCCATCCCCAGGAGCTGCAAACACACACACACACATGCTGCACATGCACATCACACATGCATGCACACACACTACACACATGACACACACAGGATGCACACACGCGCGCGAACCACACAAACACACACATACATCACATGCACACTCACTCACACCCGCATCTCCCTCAGTCTGCCCTGAGACCTGGAGACCCATCTCCATGTGCCCACACCCCCGTTCCCACCTTCAGTTCCCACAAGAAGCCTCCGGTCCCAGGGCATCCACGTCTCTCCCCGCATGGCTCTGTGTCCCCAATCCACCCCCCACCCCCCCCCCCCCGTAACCTCCCCTGCACCCTCTGAGCAAATGGGTATCAGCAGAGGCCCACAGAGCCTCCTCCTGTCCCCGCCTCCCGCTGTAAGAGCACCATGGAGAGGGGGTGTCCTCTCCTCACTCCCTCTACAGGGCCTGGGGGAGGAGCTTTCCTCCTGGCTCCTCCTTGCCACACCAAGCCACCGTTCCCGCAGCCCCCCTAAAACCTTCCTCCTGAAACACATCCTTGTGCTGTGACACCCCCCAGGATCCCCGGGACCCATCCCACCCCAAGTCCCCGACACCTGCTTCTGGCACTCTTGCCAACTCCATGCTGGTTCCTAGAGAAGCCAGCGTCCACCTGGACAAGCCTCCCCACCCCACCTGCTCAGCCTGCTGAACTCGCCCTGCCCCCCTCCCTGCCTGTGGGGCCCCAGACAGAGTCATCCCCGGGTGCCACCCCTCCTTCCAGCCCCATCTCTCGGGCTCACTCCCTCTGGAGCCCAGGACCACGTTCCAGTGATCCCTCCCCTCCTGAGTGTCCTCACCTCCCTCCTGTCCCAACGGGGACACATCGTAGGGAGACCTTGGAGGTGGAGAGTCGAGAAAGGCACAGAGGAGGGGGCATGAGAAAGGGCTGGAGTGTGTGTGCACGTGTATGTGTGGTGTGTACATGAGGTGTGCATGTGTATGTGTGTGTTGTGTGTGCACACGTACATGTGCACTGTGCATGAGCGTGTGTGTGCTGTGTGTGCACATGTACATGTGGTGTGTGCACAACATGCACAACTGTGTGTGTGTGCATGAGTATGCACATGTGTATGTGTGGTGTGTGCATGTATATGTGTGTGTGCTGTGTGTGCATGTGTACATGTGGTGTGTGCATGAGCAT
>NC_058403.1:2693191-2702917 GCF_002201575.2 Neomonachus schauinslandi | reverse complement strand
TGTGTGCATGTGTACATGTGGTGTGTGCATGAGCATGCACACGTGTACGTGTGGTGTGTGCATGTGTATGTGTGTGCATGTGTACAGGTGTGTGCATGAGCATGCACACGTGTATGTGTGGTGTGTGCATGTGTATGGGTGTGTGCTGTGTGTGCACATGCATGTGTGGTGTGTGCATAAGTATGCACACGTGTATGTGTGGTGTGTGCATATGTATGTGTGCCCACATGTTTGTGTAATGTGCACATGAGCATGCACAGGTGTACGTGTGGTGTGTGCGCAAGTGTGTGTGCTGTGTGTGCACGTGTACATGTGGTGTGTGCATGTGTATGCACACGTGTATGTGTGGTGTGTGCACAAGTATGTGCATGTGTATGTGTGTGCCCACATGTATGTGTAATGTGCGCATGAGTATGCACATGTGTACGTGTGGTGTGTGTGCTGTGTGTGCACCTGTACGTGTGGTGTGCGTGTGCACACGTGCTCTGCGGGACCCAGCCTATGGGGGACTCGAGAGAGGACTGAGCGCTCCTGGGTGCTGGCTACCAGTCTCTCCTCTAACCGACGCAGGCTGGCCGACGGGCCCTGCTGGACAAGAGCCACGCAGAGAGCAGGCTTCGGGACACTGAGCCCCTGGGGTCTGCTTGTTAAGCAATCGGAAATGGCAGGAGCACCAGCAATGTGGGCGGGGGAGGACTTGTTCCAAAATGAGATCACTGCCCCCCGGCAGGGCACGGAGCCTGTGAGTCCCCCACACAGGTGGCCTGGCTCAGCGGCCCGGGGGGCGCATGCGCCCGCTCGGGGTCCAGGCCTGCAGAGAGAGAGAAAGTGGAGAAGGGCCCGGGCTGGGACAGTGGTGGGGTCCTGCGGTCAACGACAGACAAGCCCGGACAGGCTTCTGTCAGACAGACTTCTGTCTGCGGTGCCTGCCTCCGTCCCAGCCGTGCCCACCTGCTTGGGCGCCCTGGGGCCTCCTGCCAACCTCGAAGCCGGGACACGGGAGCCCTTGCCTGAACCCCACCTCCCCCTGAGCTGCGCGGCTGCGGGCGGCCCGTGCTCCCAGGGCTGGGGAGACGCTCCCGCAGTGGGCTCTCCTGACACTGCACCCAAACCCCGACCAGGCCCGGCGCCGTCTCCCAGCGGTCTGCATCGCGGGAGTTCCCGTTCCGAGCGGCGAACACGTGGACTGCACGTCCTCTGAGACACCAGACTTGCATCCACACGTCTCCGAGTCCTCTCGCTCCCGGAGTGATGACTGGTGTTAGTCTTCACAGAAACGCCTTCCTGAGGACCTCATCCCAGCAAACCTCACTTTACGGAAGCACGGACTTATTTATGATCTTTGCTTGTTCCCGACGTAGCGAGGCCGCTGTGTCTGCCGCTGAGACCCTCAGAAGCAGCTTCAGACCTGCACTTGAATGCTAGCTGGGATGCGGTCTACCTTGTTCACTGCTCTCCGTGCGGAGTGGAGGGGGTGTGTGTGTGAGAACTGACGTGCGTACCCGTGTGTGGTGTGTTATTCATGCAGGAGTATGTGCATACGTGTGACCATGTGTGAGTTCATGTGTGAGTGTGTTACACATGCTACCATGTGTGTAAGTTTGTGTGTGACCATGGGTACATGTGTGAGCATGTGTGTGTGCACACTGTGGTGTGTGTGTTCATGCACGAGCATGTGTGTAGGTGTGACGGTGTGTGAGTTCACGTGTGCTCATGTCTGCAAAATGCACAACTACGTGTGTGAGTTCACGCCTGTGTGACTTTGTGGATTCTGTGTGAGCACACGTGTATGCACACTGTGGTATGTGTGTGCTCATGTGTGAGCATGTGTGCGCATGTGACGGTGTAGGTGTGTTTGTGAGTGTGTCAACCACACCCAGGCTCGCTCACAGGCTACTGCGTGTGTCTGGAGCATTTCCACTCAACAGCATGTGAGCCGTCACACGCTCAGCCTTCTCGGGGCCCCGGGCAAAGCAAACTTCGGTGGGTGTGACCCATGCAAACAGGGCACAGAAGCACAGAGTCCCCGCCCCTCCAGGGGCTCCCGTGGGCACAGACCCACCCGAGCCAGGGTGCACAGGTAACTTCTCAGCTCTCCGTGGCGGGCAGCCCACCAGCTGTCCGGGCCAGGCAGGCCTGGGGCCCAGGCAGGCCATGGAGTCAGAAGGACCAGGCCCCTTGCTGCCCTGGACGTGGGAGGCCAGAACCCCCAAGCCCCGAGCAAAGAGGGGTCCCAGAGTGCTCTGTGGTTCGCCGGCTCAGGCAGTGCCCTCCGGGAGGCACGGTGCTTCCTGGCACAGCGGGGCCAGCTCTGTGTCCTCCCAAGGACACCAGGCCCCCATGGGCTCCAGGTTCAAAGTGGAAAGGTCTCTTCCACGCATTTGTTCGCAACTGTACGTTTTCCCCCTAAGAAAGTAAAAGGAAACAGGTTTCTTCCCATTGTGCTGACGGCTAGCGTTCTTCCAAGTTTTGCTCTGCCAAGAGGAAAGCTTGAGGCTTCAGCCCTGGATCAAGGCCCCGTGGCCTCGGAGATCTCCCACAGATGCCACTTCCTCATCACCCTGCTGAAGAACGTGCCCGCAGGCCAGGGAACGACCCAGATGGTGCAGCTGGACCTGCACCCCCCTTCTCGAGTGGCAGCACCATCCTTGGGTGACATCCCGGGCCGCACCACACCTCGACCTCCCTCTGCTGCAGCCGCCGAGCTGCCCTCCCCTGACCCAGCTCGAAGACACTCTTCCGCAGGCACCGGCCACACCTGCCCTTGCCCACTCTCCTGCGTGGGCAGATCAGCCAGCTGGATTCGGTCTGCAGCTCCCTCAGCACGGCGCCGCCCATATCCCCTCCCACGGAGGCAGGAGATGGATGCAGCTCTGTGGGTTGACGTGTTTCCAAGGTCAAACGCAGGGTCCACTTCCTACCGCCGTCTGGAGCTCAGCTTCTGAATCCCCATCACCACCCCAACATGTGTTTAATGTCCAAAATGACAAGGACATCCTTGACGCTCCCAAGAGACCGGCTGGCGGGAGCCCGCCCCATGTGAACCCCAACATGCCCGGTAGGACATGAAGCCGTGCAGACATGATCCATCTGTCGGGAGCTCCCATTGTGTGGGAGGACTTGGGCAGAGATGGGGGGTGGTTATGTAGTGATTTAACCACTGCTGATAGGATTTATATGAAAACATACACAAATCTTGGGCCGCAGGACAGGCAGAGCACCTGTCCCTGTCACGGCACTAACCCCCCAGATTCAGGGCAAATGATGGGCTGGGCCAAACCCCACAACTGTCCCAGAGTGTGGGATGGAACCCACGGGGAGAGGAGGGCAGCGGGATGCCTGCAGGTCCCGTGCACCCGGCCCGACAGGTGAGCGGGGCCGAAGCTCAGCCGGACACACGAGCTTGTCTCCTGGCCACCCGCTGCTCTCCGGACTCTGCGGGACTTTGGGAGGGGCAGAGAGCCACGGAGAGCGTGACGAGGGCGTTTGCGGTCTGGGGGCAACTCTGTGACTGGACTCAAACGCCTCCCAGCTGCAGCCCTGCCCAAGGAGTTGCCTCTAGATCTGGTGTTTGGGAGGCTGAATCTTGGCAGCCCCTCACCCACAGCTATGTCCGCCAGGGTCGCCCACTGACCATCCTATCCCTCTTCACCAGCGAGTCAGGGGAGAAGATAATCCCAAATGTAATGCTTTAAGATATGAATGATATCGTTTTCCCAGGTTTGATTAAGATTACATTTCTTGCTATCAGTAGGAATGGAAGAATAACAGCCTGAAAATCTCGTACCAGCCACACCAGTGACAATGACATTCAAGTGTGGACTTCTGGTCTTGGTGAAGGAGTGGGGAGCCCACTGCACATCCAGGCGTCATGGCAGTGGGGGTACAAGCAGCTATGACTCCGAGGGGGCTCCGCCCTTCTGAACAGAAGAAGCAGGAAAGGGGTCCTGTTGGGAGAAATCCAGGACAGAGAAGAGCTGGAGAAGACAACCCAGCCCAGCCCAGCAAAGGCCCTGAGAGCTGAACTGAGGCGGAAAATGCGGCCCACGGTGGGTGACACAGAACTGTGGTCTGGACCCAGCTGGACCCATTGCTTGCAGCTGTAAAATAAAAAAGAAAGTCAACATTTTCCAGGGGATTTTTAACAAGACCCAGAGCCTACACAACGTAATATTGAAAATATTCAGGGCAATCCAAGGAATCCAAAATTACTTGACGTACAAGGAGCCACAAAAATGCTCAAGAGAATGACAATCCACAGCCCTCCTGTCCCCCAACATGACCCCAATGCTGGAATCATCTGATAAAGATTCTGACACACCTGTTATAACTGTGCTCCACGTGGTAAAGGGAAATACACTTGAAGTGAATGGAAAGATAGAAGTTCTCTGTAGAGAAATAGAAACTACAAAAAACAACTCAATAGAAACTTTAGAACTGAAAGATAAAATATCTGAAATTTAAAAAAAAAATCATTAGGTGGGCTTAGTAGCAGGACAGCAGTGGCAGGAAAGGGGACTGAACTTACAGAGAGATCCATAGAAAATTTCCAACCTATGCAACAGAGGAAAACTCGGCCTGAAAAAGAAAATGAACAGAAGCTTAGGGACTCGTGGCACGGTAGCAAGAGGTCCACCGTTCATGCCACAGGAGTCACAGGGTAGAGGAGGGAAAACAATGGTGCAGGAAAATAGTTGAAGTGATAATAGCAGAAAATGTCCCAAACTGGGGGAAAGACAAATGTAGAGTTTTAACAAACTCAGCAAATCCCAAACAGGCTAAACTCAAAAAAAATGATGCCCAGCCACATCGCAAACAATCTGCCCAGCAAACCCCCCTCCATGATCTCATGAACCCGAGAGAAAAGGGATGCATTACCTATTGGGAAGACCAATTCAAATGACCATCGCTTTCTCCTCCAAACCACAGAGGCTACAGGAAGATACGGAACAACCTGAAAGGCACATCGCTAAGTAAAAGAAGTCAGTCCGTAAAGGCTGCATACTGTGTGCTTCCAACACAGATATTCTGGAAAAGGCAGAACGACAGACAGAAAAAAGACGGCTGGGGGGGGGGGGGGGGGGTGGGCAGAGTTTCCGGCAGCGAAGCTACTCTGTGTCATTATACATGAGTCCAAACCACAGAACATACAACACCAAGAGTGAACCCTACTGTAAGCTGTGGTTTTCATTAATAGTCATAATGCAGCAACTGTGACAAGTGTGCCTCTGAATGCAGGTGGGGGGGCGCTCTGAGCAGGGGAGGGGGGAGTGGAGGCACCTCCCTGGACTTCCTGCTCAATTTCTCTGCAAACCTAAATCTACTCTCTAAAGAAGACTATTAATGAGAAAGAAATCAGGCACAAAATAAACAAGTGCAAACATCTTTTCAAACAACACGGAAGCAGAAGTCAGTGGGACAAGGTCTCTAAAGAGGAAGGGGGAGGTGGCCGGGGGCTCCTACGTGTTATCGGACATGGCAACACAGAAGCTGAGCAGAGCGTGGGAGGGGAGGGCAGAATTTCACAGGCTCGAAGCCACCACCACAAAAGACACACGGAGGCAAAGCCAAAGAGCCGATAGCTAAGCTAAAATGGAATATGACAAAATGTTGAAGAAGCAGGAAAAGGGAACGGAGGGACGGAGCCAGAGGGGATGAACAAAATGAGCAAAACGTCAGACGAAGCCCAATTGCTTCCACGAGCACATCGGTGTCAATGGTTAAACACATCAGAGTACAAAATGACAACCAGCATGTGTTTTCGGAAAACCATTCCACAGCGAATCAGCGATCACATTATCCAGAGGAACACGATGTGGGGAATGAGGGGGTCAGCTCTACGGCACGTACGTTCTAGAAGAGGATCCAGAGCAGCAGGAGATGGACAGTGAGCCAGCTTTAATCCAGACTAGAATCACAGTGGGCTCTCAGGACCCTGGGAAACTGGCAGTGGGCTGTTTAGGGGCCCATGGGTCTCTGACCACAGCCCTGGGGGTGCCCTATCACCCCCAGGTGGGTGCTCTCTCATTCCCCCGTTGGGGGAGCAGCATCCTGGGGCCCCGTGCCCCTCCACTGTGGTGGGGACAAGAGTGGGTTCCCACTGCAGAGCTGGAAAGCACAGGCGGCCCCTGTGAGCACCCCCACTTTCCATCTGAGTCATTTTTGGCTGCATGAGAACGTTCCCTGCCTGGCCATTTGCTGGGGGTGAAACGTCCAGACTCCCTTTCAGCTGGAGAAGGAAGTTGGGACCGGGTGGGGGGCTGGGGGCTGGGAAGGGGTCCAGCATGCCCGAGGCCAGGCCTGGGCTCTCCCACCCGCAGGCAGCTACCCCAGGGCCTCTTGGTAAGCAGGGCCTGGCTGACCCGTGGACACCACCCTGGGTAAAGATATTGTCCTGAAAAGGGACAGTGTGAGGCCGGAGGGGGGCATGAGCTCCGCACCCCACTGGGTCCCCAGAGGGGACAGGAGCTGTGAGGGCCACACAGCAGCGGGAAGCGGGCACGGCCAGTGTGCACAAGCTGCAAACCTCCGCCTGTCTGGGGGCTGGGTCCCAGGAAGCCGGAAGATGGGACTCGGCTTCCCAAAAAAGAGGCCTGTGGCTTAGAAAGATGGAGCTATTTTTCTGCATCTGCCATCTGGGACAGCCCCAGAGTGGGGGCCCCGGGGGCTTCGGGGCACCCAGCTCATCCCCAGGAAGCACAGTGCAGGTGAAGGCGGCCCCCTCAGAGGAACTCAGTGTAAAACAAACAGCACCCTCTTCGTTGGGTTCCCAGGGTCTGTGCTCCCCGGGGTCCTTGTAAGCACCAGGGCATCAGATGGGCTGGAGGAATTGGAGGTGGGCTGCCTGCAGGAGGCCTGGGGGTGCTGGGGACCAGAGCTGGGGGCGGGGCAGCTACAGCCTGTGTTAAGCCCCTAGGGTTTGGGGGAGTCCAGCCCCTCCCACCTTTCTCTTCCCCCACCCCGCGCTGCCCCGTCCTCACTGCCTCTGAGACTCAGAAGAGGCCTGGATACCCCTGAGTTCCCACCCAGGCACCAGGGCCAGGGCCGGCGGGCTCAGCCCCCATCCAGAGAAGTTGGGGGGACAAGGAGAGCCTCGATGGAGGTGTTCTGGGGGGTTTGGGAGATGCCCCAGTGAGGCAGGGGATGGGACAGGGAAGGAGCTCAAGGCGGGGCGGTGGGGGTCTGTTTGGGATGGGGCTCCTAGGGCAGGAGCTCGGCTCAGAGAGGCTGTCTTGACCCCGGCTGGTTTCACCACGTCTGGACGCCTCCAGGAGCCTCCCCAACTCACAGTAGAGCCAGGAGATTCAAGGGGCGCCTTCCCCTGCCAACTGGAGTAGGGTGAACGGTGGTCCCCCGAACTCTGCTCAGGTCCTGACCACTGGAACCTGTGAATGAGGCCTTATTTGGAAAAGGGGTCTTTGCAGATGTCACCAAGTCAAGGACCTCAGGATGGGATGTCCGAGGATCCCTGTGGGCCCCAACTGCAGGGGTGAAGAGAGGGGCCTGCGCTGACCTCCCCAACCCGGTTATGACGGCCAGTCCGCCACGTGCGTGCACCAGGCCCACAGTAGGAGGCTGAGGCCGGCGGCGGGAGCAGGGCTGGGGCGGCCACCTGGAGGCTCAGAGCTGAGGCCTCTGCGTCCGTCCCTCTGCCCAACCACTTTCTCCTCCAGGGCCACCCCACCCAGAGTCCCCTTCCTGCCAGCCGGGGCTTTCCGACCAGTTACTTACCACGTTCCCGGTGTTTGTCCATCTGGGATCCCTGCCCATTTAGGGTTGTTTTGACTTGCCCGGGGCTTTTCGTGTATCTTCATGCCACTTACGTAAGGAGTGCTTTGTGCAACCGGCAGGCCCCATCGTCCCAGGGAAGCCGGCAAAGGGAAAGTCTGCACCAGCTCCCTGCAGCGCTGGCCAACGCACCCAGCCTGTCCCCACCTCCCGATGCACCCCCCTTTCCAGCTCCACCTTCCTTCCCTGCCCCCAGTCTCAGGATCAGAGAGCAAGCGGTGGCTTGGCCAAGAGGCAGGCCCACCCTCTGCCCTGGACCGTGATGCTTGAGGGGTCTAGTGAGGGACCCCTGAGAGGCCCAGCAGGGGATGGTGAGGCACGAGTGGGAGGCTGGCTGGGGTGGGTCCCCCAGAAGCAGATGCTGAGGCAGGATTCTAGGACAGTTTATGTGGGAGGTGAGTGGGGGAGGGCAGGAGGTGGGGTTCACCTGTGGGGGCCTTGGGGACACTACAGACACATTCAAGGACTGCCCTGCCTGGAGAGAGGGAAGCTGGCTGGCCTCGAGTTGTCTCCGTCATCGTGAAGGGCTCCTGGGGCATTAACGAGAGGGGCTTCAGGCAGCCCTCAGTGAGCACAGGATGCCAAGTGCTCGGGGACCCACCATGCCCCAGGCTGGAGGGACAGGAGAAGGAGGGGGTGCTCCAGTGCCCAAGGCCCAGGGCCCTGCTGCCAAAGCTCGGAGCGTAGAGATGCAGCTGGAGACGGAGGGAGGGAGAGCTACTTGGCTTCTCCCCGGTTCTGCCGCTCGGCGCCCACCAGAGTGTCAGATCGCCCAGGCCCGGGGGGGAGAACGCTGTAGAGCCTGGGACTGGAGCCCGTGAGCCGAGCTCAGCAAAGGGGTTCCAGGAGCTCACGGGCCCAGCACCCCACGTGCCTCCCAGAGGCTGAGAAGCAAGGTGTCAGATGGGAGGCCGTGGCCTAGGCCCGCCGCAGGGGCGCGTCCAGCAGACTTGCAGAGCCGAGAGCACTGGGACGTGCCTGAGGTGGTCAGGGGAGCCTTAGCCGGGGCCAGGCCTCCCAACTAGTCCCCCAGAAAAGCACCAGTCCAACACCCTCCCCCCCGTTTCCTCCTGGCAGGGTCTGCGGGGCCAGGATGTCAACACCAGGGCTGGCCGGCCGCTTCCAGCCCAGGAAGGCCGTTCTCTGACGTGGGCCCTCGGCGGCGCTCAGGCGCCCTGTCCCTGTTTGTTCTCCTGCCTGCTGCTCGGGAAGCTGGGCTCTCCACTTCCTCGACGCGCCAGAGGCCCAGCTCCATTCTATTCCCCAAATAGGAAGTCTTCTGCAAGCTTCTGGCCAGATCGGTGCGGAGCTGACTTCATTTCGGCCAAGATTAACGGGCAGGAAGTGTCATTACCTAAATGGGCCGATGGGCCGATAAGCCCAAGGAGAAAGCCCTCCACAGGCCTTGGCCCCGAGAACCCGCAGGAAAGGGCCGCGGGCAGGGAGGACGGACCCCAGAGCTCAGGCCCTCCACTCCGCCCGGCCTCTGGGATTGCACCTCCCGCGTCCCCTGTGGGCCTCCGTGTTTGGCTCCTGAACACGCTGGCTGATCTACAAGGGCAGAAAAGTCCCTGAACCTCAGAACAAGGGCCCCTCCCTAACATGTTCACACTTAAAAACATTATGATTCAACCTCATACTCCCACGATGGGGAGATTGTTCTAAGAAGAAAAGGCATGAGGGCATATGCACAGTTGCGTCGTCCTCACCCGTCCAAGCCTCCTCCGTGGGATCCCTCCCCCTGCCCGGGAATGTCAGACCCAGTAGCTGTCAGGAGCTGAGGTCCCGACGCAGCAATGGCCCCGCATGTCCACACCGGGCGCTGGGGGGGTGGGGGGCCAGGCCCCGCCCTCAGGGAGACCAGGCTGGCTGGTCCACCAGAACAGTCCCGGCTGCCTGACCCGATGATTCCCGCGACCCCCACCTCCCCGGTCCCGC
>NC_058403.1:2680826-2693181 GCF_002201575.2 Neomonachus schauinslandi | reverse complement strand
CCCCGGTCCCGCTGCCTGACCCGATGATTCCCGGGGCCCCCACCTCCTTGGTCCCGCTGCCTGACCTGGAGACACTGTGGGGTCCGGGGGCCACAGCCTCGTCACCCCCTCCTCTCGGCATCGAGAGGCACCGCTGGGCCTGCAGGCAGTGGTCCAAGTGCGGGAACCGGTCGTCTCCTCCAGCCAGCCCCCTCATTGCTGGAAGGGCTAATGGAGCGCACGCTCTCTGTGCCCCCTGGAAGCCTCTGGCCACAAGGTCAAGGCCCTGCCCGGCCTGCAGCTCTGGTTCCTCTCAGATCAGCCGCTGGAGGCCCGGTTGTAGACTGTGCAGAGAATCTTCTGGAGTCTGTCTTGTTCCTGGCAGAGGATGCCGGGGCTGGGGGTGCCCCTCCCGAAGGGCAGGGACGGGAGTGTCAGCCCTAGACCAGAGGCGGCAGAGGCCACAGCGCATTACCCGCGGGTGTGGGGAGCCCTGTGAGCACACACGGGAGCTCCGTGGAGGAGGCGCAGCTAGGAGGGGGGCCCGGAGGCAGAGGACGGGAGGACGCCCGGGCCACACGGAGGTCCGACAGGTGCCCCTGTGGCCTCCAGCGCCAGGCTGCGGGGTTCACGCACGCCCGACCATCACCGCCCACAGCAGCCCCGCGAGGAGGCCGTGAGGTGGGATTCTGGAGCTGCAGGTGCTTGCCCAGGACCAGGCCACAGAAGGGGCGAAAATAGGACTCCTCGTTTGCCTGGAGGCTCCAGTGCCACCAGCCTCTGGCAGCCCCATGCCTGCAGTTTCCCCACGTCCCCGTGTCACCACGGCCTGCCCAGCGCCACACACCTGGTCAGCGGGGGACGAGGCTGAACAGGAGCCTGCGTGACTCTGAAAATCGTGGGGGCCCAGGAGCAGGTAGGGGCTGAGCCAGGAAGGAAACACGGGTCCCCGGCTCCCTGGAGGCAGAGGGAGGGTGGGGAGGTGACGGCGGCACCCTGGTGGGGGTCAGAGAGGCTCCTGGGCCAGGTCAGGGGCTGTAGGGTCCCATGGACAGGCAGGCGAGGGACCCCACGTGGGGAGGTAGCACACGCCTGCTGCCCAAGGCCACCATGGGATCTGCTCACAGCTGGGAGTGTCCCCACATGCCAGACTGAGCCAACACTCGGTATGTGCCATCATGACAGGCTCTGTCGTCACCGCATTTCCCAAGTGAGGAAACCTGTTGGCCCAGGGGTTCCATGACCAGGGACTTTCCCTTCCATCAGAGGGACAAGCCCGTGGGGGCCCCCAGTGACATAGTCACACACAGCTCCCCAGGCCAGAGCCCTGGCCAAGCCCCGGGACCGTCAGGGGTGGAGTGCCAGTCACTCTCAAACTCCACTGGGCCCCGAAGCTCCCTCCGAGCTCCGCCACCAGGTAGGGCAGGGCTGCTGGCTCCAGGCCCGGGTTGGCCGTGGGCCATCCAGGTGAGGCCCAAGTCCCTGAGCGCAGGAAGGGGGGTCAGCTCCAGGCTCAGGCAGATCCTAGACAGCCCAAGTGTGACAGTGCCGGGTCACCGGTGTGACCCCGTGAGTCACTGTCTCCAGAGCCAGGCCTGGATTACAGGAGGGTGACGCAATTTCCAAGGAGAGAAGCCCCAGCCTCCGTGCGGAAATGCCCACACCCAGGGCACACTCCGTGCCCAATCTTCCCCGCAGACAAGCCCTGGCCTGCGTCTGGCCGCCCTGCATTCCCGGGGAGGGAGCGCCACCCTGCTCTCAGGTCTGGGCCATGGCAGCACCCTGGACTCTGAGCCCCCACCCTGGGCGGCCGCCCCAGGCGCAACCCCATCCCCATGCCAGGGGCTCTAGGCCCAAGCGCTGGTCCCAGGTGCTGGGCTAGGGGAGCTTGGGGAGAAGAGCTTCCACATCTGGCAAAGGGGCCGGGAGCGGATTCCTCCCTCTGCTGGGCCTCCCGGAACCACCGTCCATAAGAGGACGCCCTAATCGAGCAGAAATGTCCCCCATTAACCTCAGACTGGACACAGATGGCACAGCCTTTGGCTGATTTGCCACGTGGGGGGAATCTTTATCGCGCAAGTGGTGGGTGATGGAACCCACCTTGCAGACGATGGCGTGGCCCAGGGAGACAGCCCAAGCCGGGGGGTGGATGGTGCGTGTCCCCTGGAGGACCACGAGGGACTCGGGGTGGCGGTGGTGCTTGAATCTCTAATCCCAGGTGTGCAAGTGAGCATCTGGGTTTGTCAGCATGCTGGAGTCCAGGAGAGCAGCCCGGGTCGCTCGGGACTATGAGGGGCCGCATGGGGCAGGGTCTGCCCACTCTGGGTCCCAGGTGCTTGACCCCAGTGGGCCACTGTGTCCACCCTCAATACTAGAGGTTAAGCTGCTCCTTCTTGAGCTTTTAAAGTCAAGAAAGGCCTCAAGGCAGTCTTTGCCTCGCAAGGGGTCCTGTCCTAGACTCTCTGTTGCCCATGGCCGACGAGTGTCCCCCACCTACCGCCAACCCTGCTAAGTCACCCTGCCCATGTGTGACTTCCCCCAGTGTCCACGAAGGTCAGAGGCTCAAGGTCATTCCTCACAGCAGAGCTTGACCGTGACTGTCAAAGCTTGGGGTCCACATGAGTCCCCAGTCAAGGGCAGGAGGGGGCCTGAGACAGCAGGGCCCCAGGACCCTGGCAGGTGGGGGGCGGGTGGGGCACGGCTGCTCCCCGACACTGTCAACACCTTCGGATTGTTGCCTAGAAATTTTGTTCTACCTTTTCAACCAGCATAAGCCCTGTGTGTGGCTGTAATCAGTCCCGCCTTGTCCCACAGCCTTGCTCACTTTTCTCAGCCGGGTGGCATCTGATGCGTCCTGGCTGTCACCCTGCAAGCCCGGAAACGCCCCATCTCCCTCCCACTGAGGACCCGCGTAGGATGACAGATGACTTCCTCCTGCCCCTGCACCTGCTGGGTGCACGGGGCAGCAGTGGGTGCTGGCCAGATCTTGGGTGGCGTCCATGGTTTGGGCTTCTTCCTTGCTGTGCTCTTCCGTGGTCTCTGTTAGTCCTGGAGGGCGCTGACGTGGAGGTGCTGGGCGGTCTGTTGGCCTTCGGCTTTCCAGCTTCTGGCCCTAAGCTCCAGTGTGATCACCGGTCCTCTCTTGTCCCCACCACTGATGCTGCTTTCCTGGTCCTGCCCAGCCATCCTCCCAGACCCTGGCCCTCCCGTACACGGAGACAGGAGGGGATTTAGATTCTGGGGGAAAAGTCCAGCTCAGAAGCACAACCCAGCCCTCCGAGTCCCATGTACCAGTGGGGAGTCAAAGCTTGGCCCCCTCAGCAGCCCCCCCCCCCCCAGAGAGGCAAACCTGGGAAGCAGCACGGCCGCCTGATCCTCGGCCTCCACGTGGCTGGTTCTAGCTCCCCCGCCTCGCACCCATCCTCCAGGTGCCCAGATCCACCTCCCCCTCTCGTTGGGCACCCCACTCACCCAGTCGTATCCCGGGTGCCCAATAGCCCCAGGCCAGGGAATTCCTGGAGCTGGCTGACCGACCGGTCCGGGTCCCGTGAGCACCCTGGGCTGTCCTCACCCAGGCTGGCCCGGGCACTGGCAGCTCCCGCTACAGTCCCTCCCCGCCACCCCTTCCTGCTGGAGCCACGGCCGCAACGGGGGAGGCCAACGTCCACCAGGCGCACCCCAAGCCCCAGCACCCCAAGCCACCTTCTCTCTCTTCACTCTGCTCCTGCTTGTTCAGCCTGAAACCCCACCCGCACCTTGCAGAGTCGGCCCAAGCCAGGCTACGCACTTCCTAGAGCCTGAGAGAGCCCGAGGGAGTCCCACACCAGTCCACCCCGGAGACACGAGGGTGGGACAGGAGGTGGGCAGGACCCACAGTTCACCTGTCTTGCCAGCCTCCCTGGGCCGTGGTACCCGTGCCTGTCCCCACAGTCCTGCTGTGAGCGAAGTGAGACCTCGGATGTGGATGAGCGGCACCCCGCCTGAGGCACAGTGGCAAGGCCCGCCCCCAGCAGGAACGCAGGTGGGACCCACAGCGGGGGGGGGGGCGGGCATCTCTGAGAAGGGCCGCCTGGCCTGCCCTGCGCTCTGTGACCCAGAGGCACCTGCTGGTCTGGGTCAAGGGAGGGTCTCAGACAATGTCTGCACTTCTCCACCCTTCCACTGGGCAAACTGGTCCTGTGCACCAGTCACCCCACGCCCCGTGGGTCCTTCCCCTGATTTGAGGATTCCCCCACCTGCGCTTCTGCCGGCCCTCACCTGTCCAGGAGGAAGCCGAGCAGATGGACCCCGAAAGTCAGCATCTCGAGGCCTCGCCATGTCCCCATCTTGGGGCCTTCCCTGTAGAGAGGCCGTGCCTTGTGCTCTGCACCATGGCCACCCGGGTCTCTCACACCGGCCCAGAGCGTCACTGCGCACTCACAGGCTCAGGTGCTCGCGTGCCCTGCAGGCCTCCAGCCCCCCTTCTTACTGTGGATACATTTCAAAGGCCATCGTTGTAGCCAGTGTTTGGGAGAGAAAACCCAAAACAGTCTACATGTCTGTCGGCAGGGAGGCTGGTGAGCGACGGGCAGCATCAGAGAGGGAAGGTGTGTGCCGCCCGGCAGGGGGGAATGCCCAGGACAGCCCGGCGAGCGGGTGAGGAAGAGGCCTCCGTGTGCTGCCCCGACTACCGTCGGGGGCCCGGACCCCTGCAGGGTCAGTCCTGCGAGGTCGATCCTCGGAACCCAGGTGCCCAGAGCGGGGAGCCCCTGCAGAGACCCTCCGTCTCGCCCTCCTGGGGTCCCCTCCAAGGAACCCGCCTGCGCCCAAGTCCTTGTCCCCAGCTCTGCCTTCAGGGGACCGCAAACGAGGATCTGTCTCTTTTACGGAAAACAGTGATGGAAATGCTCCAAACGTGGGTCACGCTTGTGGCTACGCGACTTGGTGAAGTTACCACAATTCACGCATGACGCCCTTAAAACAGGTGGATTTCATGGGAGATAAGTTCTCCCTTGACGAAGCTGTTTTTGAACAACAGGTCCACGATAGGCCAGAAGTTCAAGCAGGGGGGCAGCCCATGGGGGTGGCAGGGGGGCTGGCGGTCCTGGCCTGGCCCGCCTGGATGCGGTCACCCCTGCCACGGTCCCACAGACACAGAGCTCTCCTTTCTCCAGCTCGTTTCTGTAGCTCAAAGAAGAAAAACCTAAACAAACAACAAAAGTGGTCGGAGCAGCAGCAGCCCATGGGCTTCCCAGCTGCAGTGGGGACATTCTGTCTGGGGCCCCCACGGCTCTCTGTGCAGGGAAGTGGCTGGCCGACAGCACCCGCCACTGCCATCCCGCCCCGCGGGCTCCAGTCCCCCTTAGAGGGGCCATGACCCCAGGGGCACCTCTGTGCAGCTTCCCGCACCTCCCTGCCCACTCCCCGGGCTGGAAGAAGCGCTCAGAAGAGGCTCACTGCCACCCCCTCCGGCCCATCCGCTGCTCCAGCCTGGCCTCTGCCAGCCCAGCACCCATTGGCACCCACCCCAGCGGCCCAGTGCCCTGAACGAACAGGAAGATGAAGAGGGTGGCGACCAGTCCCAAAAGTGCGTGGAGAAGTGTTAAGTAGGAATGTGAAACGGCATCCTTGTATTTTCTTAATGCCTTACTTCTCAAACTTAATATAAAAATAAAGGGAACTTCGAAATACTTTTCTTAGCCATTCAAGGTTTGGTGATAAGCGTTAAGTGGGTCCCCTTGCGTGGGTACGGGTGGAGCGAGAAGGAGCTGCCCAACATGTCAAGCTTCTTGCACAGCAGACAAAACATACAAAATGTCATCATCACCAAGATTATGGCTTCCGTCACATGAAAACATGTTCGAAAACATCAGCATTGACTCTCATTTTGTATTGCTTTTTGTCCTTGTTTTTAAGCCTTCCTAGCCTATAGCTCTGCTTGTTTTAACGTTTTCCCAGAATTTAAGTGGTATTACGTTGATCCTTCTGGGGACCCAACAGGACTCGGTGGCGTTCTTAATCAGTGGTGATGATGGGATGGACAATCCACCTGTTGATTGATTGACTGATGTTTGGCTTTTTATTAGGAAATCGTCAGACAGAGACTAACGTGGAGAGAAAAGCCTGTCATCCCCACAGCCCCTGTCAACAGCGACCAGTGACCGACGGCCAGGGGCTCCTGGCCACAGCCCACCCACAGCCCAACTCAGGTTAGTCCCAAGGAAATCCCCCACGCCAGGCCAGCCCCCCCAGAGCGCTGCACAAGCATCTCGAAAGACAGCTCTTTCTTTACAAATAGTCACACCCAGAAGTGAAATGAGTAATTCCTCCGTACTCTCAGAGTTCACAGTTCCCCTATGTCTCAGGAATGCTTTAGGAGAGCTTCTGTTTGTTGCTATGCGGGGCTTATTAAAATCGGGTTCACTCCAGGTCAGCAGGGGGTGGTTGTTCTGCTCCACGTGGATGTGGCCGAGGGGCCCTCGTGGAGGAGCCAGGACAATCCTCTGTCCTCTGAGCTTCTGGAAACCAGGGATTCCACCGGGAGGCTGCGTCTCATTCTGGTCAACCCCGGGGTGGGAGGGGGTCTGTGCCATCCCTCGGCACACGGCGTCTGGCTGTCCCTGTCCTTGCGACTAGCCGGATGGGGATCTGGATGGGGTCTGGATGGGGTTGGCGTGCCCCGATCCATCCTGAGGGCCCCCACAGCCCGGTCACCTCCTCACTCCGGGAGCCACCAGGACCATGCACCATATCTGTATTTCACTGGAAGTGGCAAAATGGCAGTATCTGAATTCCATTGTTTATTTCACTTGTGTTAGTTGACTTTTCAGAAAGAATTCTCCCTCATCGTTTTGTTTGCCAGGAAAGACAGGATAAATTCTGGATTCTGTCCCCTTATCAGTTGTCAAATAATGAGTCGGTTCCCTAGCATCCTGCCAAGGTGAAGGGCTGAGTAATTAAACAAAAGATAAGTAAACAGGATGACAGCACTGGCAGGGGCTGCGAAGGAGGGATGTACGGCAGAATGAGGGTGCATGCAGGGCCCGTGAGCTGCTGAGGGCACACAGGACAAGAAACCTCACTTGTGATGCCGGAATAAGGCCAAATGGACCAAATGAACTGAGGGTGTGAGCCTTGTGGGAATCTGGGGAAAAGCCATCCAGAAAACAGGTGTCGTGTACAAAGGTCCTGAGGCAGGAAAGAAGCCCATGTGCTCTAGGCTCAGTAATAAAGAATATGTGGCTGCAGAGAAGGGGCTGAGGGCTGGCAGCCCCTGCAGAGCTCAAATCTTACAGGCCAGAGTGAATTCAATCAGAAAACACCGCTGAAGTTGTGCTTTGGGCATGTGGCAGGCCCTGGGAGGCTCTGAGTAGGCCCTGACCTGCGGTACACTGAGTTTACAGGGTAGCAAGGGGAGAGGCCAGAATGACCCACGGGGATGGGTTAGGTCAGAGACAAGAGTCGGAACCCATATTTGGCTCATCAAGATACGACTGTACTCAGAGAAGTAGCTCTGGACATCTGCGTGCACACGGGTCAGGCCTGTCTTGTTCTGCCAGCTGACGGGGCCTAGAAGCCAGGACGCCCGGTACCATGAGCACGCCCAGCCCCGGACCTGGCTTTCTCGAGCCATCCTCCAGGAAAAGGAGTCAGGCTCCTGAGAAGTGGCTGATTCTCAGATGAGGGCATCAAGTGCCCAAGGGGAGCTCCGAGCGTCCCCCACTGTGATCAACCCCACGTCGGTCAATGTGCCCAGACCGGCTCAGCAATCGGCACAAAGCCGATGGAAATGTCAGCCGCAGGGGCAACAGTGTGCAGACTGCGTGGGAACTCCGTACTGTCTTTACAATTTTTCCATAAATCTGAAAGAAAAGTCTATTTAAAAGCAAAAGGGAGCTCAGAGGGCTCTGGGCAGCAGGGGGGCAGGGGAGGTGGGGCCTCCGGTCAAGCACTCAGGAAAGGGGGCAGTGGAGACAGGAGGCCAGCGGAGGAGCGGGCTTCCAGGGACGGGGAGAAACCAGGTGGTTTGGGCCTGAGGTGGGGCGCTCGAGACTCCCGAGTGGGGATGGGCATGATGGACAGCTGAGCCGGGGGTCCCAGCTGGGGACAGAAATGTGGGGGTTGTTTGTGGACAGACACGGGATTTGAAGTCCATGTCTGGAGGAGCAAGGGGTCCTGGTCGCCTGTGTAGATAGAGGGAGGCCTGTGGACGAGCCCTGGAGGGGGGAGCGGGAGGCACGGGGACAGTCCAGCAGCCTGTGCAAGAACCAGAGACCCCAGAGCAGGGGAGGGGGCATGTGGGTCAGCTGAGGACCAGCCCCACGCACTTCCTCCAGCGATGGGGGCCCCTCCTGCCCAAGGGGGACAAGAGAACACAGAATGTGGTGTAGACGGCTCTCGCAGGACTTGGGGAAAACATCAGGGCTGGGGGGGTGGGGGGCGGTGCATGACGTCCCCAGGGCAGCAAGGGTGAGAGCCAAAGATCTAATAGAGGATGGGCAAAAAGGAATGCGGAGACAGGTCACCCAGCTGCAGGAAGGGAGGCGGATGAGGCCCAGAGCCCAAGGCTGATGAGCCCGGGCCAGCTCCACCTCCTCTTGCTGCCAGGCCAGGGGTAGAAGACGAGATGCCAGGCAGGGGACTGACTGGGAATGGACTTGGGGGGGTAGCTGAGGGAGGCCAGGCGGGGGCTGCTGTCTGGTGCAGGCAAGGGATTTCAGGGGGAGGGTTCCCAGGCAAGTCCAGCAGAAGGAGAGGTTTCTGGATGAAGAAGTTTCCGGATAGCACACTAATGAGAGGACGATGTCCTGCAGCTGCACCGGGCGAGTGGGCCGTGACGGTAGCAGGGGGTCAGGCACGGAGCCTGGCCTGGCGGTGGTGGCTGAGCTGGGGTGAATGTCAGCAGTGATGTCCAGTCTGAGGGCGACCCAGAGTGGAGGACTGAGCAGGGTCTGGTTCCAGGAAGGAGAGGGTGGAAGAGGCCTGGGGAGCCCCTGGGCAGCTCCAAGGGGTGGGGAGGAGTACAGATAAGACAGCCGGGGGGGTGCTTTGTGCCCTGAACGGCAGAGTCCCCCTGGAGGGGCCATTCAGGCCCATCTCCCCTGAGCCTGTTCAGTCCTGCTCGCCGCATCCCATGACCCCCGACCAACCATAGGAACCCCTGCTCCTGACACCCCAGCTGGGGTGGGGGCAACACTCGTGCGTAACAAAGTACCCTAAGAAAGTCCCTACAGCAGCTACCCTTCGTAGCTTCCCCTCTGACTCCTACCCGGGCCCCCTGACCACTGGTGGCCCCGTTGTGCAGAAGACTGGGGCCCGAGGTTGCGCAGCTCCCCAGGACCCCGCGGTCCGTGGTGAGTGTGGAGGGCCCCCAGGTCCGTGTGAGCAGGAGGAATGGCAGATGCCCCTCCAGCAGAAGCCAGGCCCAGGGGAGTCCGGGTACCATCACCCCGCTCGCCAGCCCCCTACCTGCACCCCTAGCACCTGGGCCCCGCCCTCCCACGGCGAATGTGTCTGACTCAGAGGGGAGCGGGGCCGCCAGAGTGCGGCGAGAGGGGCTTCGGAGAGACACGGGCGACTGGCCCTCGGGCATCCCCGCGGGACCTTCCTCCGGGCAGAATTAGCAGGCGAGGCTTGGCCCTGGTTGCTCCCCAGCCTGGGATGGGGGGTTTCACTCACTGCACCGCCGCCTCCAGGTGGTGCTGGCCTTCCCACCACCACCAGGCACACACTTGAGCTGGAGGGAGGGCCCTGGCCCGCATCTCCTGCCTGTAACGGTCGGGACTCAGGACAGCCGGGGCCCGGGTGGGAAGAGCACTGCGAGGGCTGCAGGAGGGGGTGGGCTGGGAGCCCTCGGACCGCTCCAGGGTCCCCATCCCAGGCACCCCGTCCAGCCCCATGGCCCTGGACATCTGTGTCCCCTAGCCCCCCGGTGCCCGGGCACACAGTCCCCCCACGGCAGCCATGTGGCCTCCTCTAAGGGCGTGCCGAGAGCCAGGCTGGCCCTGTCCTGCCCACGGAGGAAATGGCAGTCCTTGCAGCTGCCCCCAGAAAGGGGCCCAGAGCGTCCATCCCCACGGCTCAGCAGGCCACAGCTTGGACGGCACGTTGGAGGGCCACGTGGCTGTGTCTCTAAAACAGAGAGTGCACGTGCCCAGTGACAAGAGTCCCGCACCAGGTCACGGCAGGAGGCACACAGGAGGATGCCCATGCGGCCTGTCTGCAGCCTAAATGTCGGTGCCCGGGTGACGGATGGAGAGACACGTGGCGCATGCAAACTCAGGCAGCGGGCGAAAAGGACGAGCCAGACACTTATACTCACGTCCCGGCACAAATGCCGTGACCCACCACAGGGGTACAAAGTAAGTGGTAAAGGGCACGAAGGGCAGTCTGCCGCGAGTGGACCCTCGCCCCGCGGACACACACCCTGCCCGCACGGATGTGTCCATGACCAGACGCTTCACCGCGGCCAGAGGGAGCCTGCAAGGCGGAGGCGAGCTGCAGGGGGAGGCGAGAAGGACTGATTTTTGGTGTGATATTAAGCATTTTGTAAGGGATGGTGCAGGACAGTTTGGTTTAAATAAAAGTACAAGCATAGAGAAAAAGTGAGCAAAGGCAACAAAGCATGGTCGCTACTCTGTCCTGGGGGTAGAAATCAGGGTAGAGTTTGGGGTAGAAATCGCTGTGGGCTGGGGCCCGTAGGAAGGCCAGCCCAACAAAGGACACACCGGCTGACTTGGACAAGCCTGGCCACCCGGAACCAAGACCCCCCATGCCAGACGAGTGCCGCTCATTACCTCTGAACCACTGCTACGATTCTCGCCCCCGGTGGGGTCCTCAGTGTACGTAACCAGGGCTCATGTGGACATGTGTGTCCGTGCACCGTGCTGTTCCCAGGGGCAGGAGAATGGGGACACAGAGGCTGTCATCAGCCGCCGATGAGAGGGGGCCTCCGGTGAGGTTCAAACAGCCCCAGAGGTGGGAGGGGCTGGGCGCCCCCGGATGTGGGTGCAGGAGGGCCGCCGAGCACTACAGGGCTGGGGTGGGAGGGCTGGGTGGGGAGGCCCACCCTGGACTCACCCGCAGACATGTGCTCTGCAGCCCGAGAGCAGCTGACTCAGATGGGCCAGTACACGTGGAAGCTGCCAGAACACGGTCCCCCACGTGTTCCACACGAGATGTCCACAAACAACCAGGGGCCCCGGAAGGTGGGCGGCCAGCCTGGTGTATCTGCCCAGCCACGGGCGAGCTCAGAGTGGGAGACAGTGTGGCGGGCACAGCCCCCAAGCACAGGCTCTGGGCAGCTCTGTGTCCATCACCGCAGCGCAAATGGGAAAGTGAGATGCGTGTGGCTCCAGCAAGGACAGAGCAGCCCCTGGGGCGGCCCGTGCACTCAGGCCAGGTGGGCAGAAGGCTCCGCGTGGCTGGTCAGAGCAGAACACTATGTCCCCATTGGCAGGGCTATGCCCACATACGGGCAGGTTACAGGCACCAGCGTCTCTCCACCAGGCACTGGGCCAGTGTGTCCCATGGGTCCCAAACCCAGCGCAGGCGGGAGTTCAGGGGAGGGCCCAGGGGGCCGGTGCTCCCACTGCCCAGGGACCTGGGGCCGCCTCCGTTCACTGTTCTGGAACATGAGTGGTCCCACGGAGCTAGATCATCAGAGCTTCCCGGAGGCTGAACAACCACCGACCCCGATCGCTTGTGTCCCCACTCCATCTTGGGTACTTCTGGGGCAGGAGGGGGATGGGCTGATTCCGGAAGCTTCTGAGGGTGGGACCCTGGAACAAAGATGCTTTCAAAGAGCAGGAAAACCTTGGGCCAAGGGTGGGGCTTCCCTTCTGGTTCCAAAGTCCTGACAGCCAGGCCAGACCCGGGACTTGTTTGGACCTTCAAAGGGACCCGGAGCTGCCCTGAGTGGTCACCGCCTGGCTGCTCTCTGCCTCTCAGTCCAAGTACAGGAAGGTCTTGGCTGTAGGATGGACACAACCAGATGGTGACCCCTGGGTCGTTAGGGACACATCCAAGGGGTCAGAGTGAGTCTGGATGCTGACTGGCAGTGACCCTCAGGGCTGCACCCCCCGGCTGTCCAGCTGGGGCCTCTCCGCTGGCCGACCTGGACCACCACAGCGGGCCTCCCGACCCTCGCCCCGGCCCTCAGCACGTGGCACATTGTCTGGCCTCAGCGCCGCACCAGCCGAAGCCCCCAGACTTACCGCCCCTCAGAGCACTGTTGGCCGCAGGCTGAGCCTCAACAGCATTTCATACCAGACCTTGTCCCTAAGTGGCCAGCTTACAACCGTCTGGCTACACCTTAGGAGGTGACACTAAGGACGACCGTCTCGCTAACCCTCAGGAGGTGACACTAAGGACGACCATCTGGCTTACCCTCAGGAGG
>NC_058403.1:2658485-2680816 GCF_002201575.2 Neomonachus schauinslandi | reverse complement strand
ACTAAGGACGACCGTCCGGCCGCCCCGCAGGAGGTGACACTAAGGACCACCGTCCGGCCGCCCCGCAGGAGGTGACACTAAGGACGGGGGCCAGTGGGACCAGAGCCACCGCATCTCACCGCGACCTCATGGGCCAGGCAGCCCCGTCTCGGCAGCTCCTGGGGGTCAGGCCCCGTTCCCCTCACGGCCTCACCGAGCCCCCGGGCCGTCGTGAGGGACCAGCAGCACGGCTTCACACAGCGCGTGCGCGTCTTCTCACCGCTGGTTTGCCGCTCGGTGGCGCGTGGCCTGTGGCACAGGCAGCCCGGCGGCGAGGCAGTCCGCAGACAGGCCCTTCCTCTCTGGCCTAGGCCGCGGCGGGCCGCGGGCGGGGGTGCTCCTTTCTTTCTTGCAGACTCCTGCCCGGGTGGCGGCGAGCCCCCCGCCCCAACGACCCGGGGCCTCGGCGCTCCGCAGCCCACCCCGCCCGCGCGGGCCTCCCCGGGGTGCTGCCGCCATGGGGATAACGAGGAGCTTCCGAGCCGCAAACGCCCCACCGGTGCGGCAAACAAGCGTGGCGGAAAGCCAACAGTGCCCGACCGAGGGACCCAAGGCCCACGTCCACTCCAGCCCGGAGAGGCAGGCGCCTCACGTCCTCGCGCCCCAGCGCACGCACGCACGCACACGCGGGGCAGGTCTCCCGGGGCCGGGAGATGACCGGGAGGGGCAGGAGTGGACCGGGGGTCTTCCATGAGCAGCAGGCTGCCTGCACGCCCTCCGTCCGGCTCCTGGGAGCGGAGGACGCTCGGGGCGGCGGTCAGTCCCAGCCGAGCGCTGTGCGCAGTGAACAGAGCCCCGGGCTCGGGGACGCCGCCCGGGGAGTCAGCAGGAGCCCTCCGATCCACAGGTGACCCGGTGGGGCGGTCCTGCGGGTGCTGAGTCTGCCAACGACCACGGCGGGTCATGTGCGGGCGGGAGGCCGGCGTCCTGGGGGACGTGACACCGTGGCTGCTGCCGGTGTGGAGCATCCGGTCCACGGGGGAAATCAGTGTTCCGCAAGTCGGACTTGAACGTCTTTGTGGGGGGACGCAACTCAACTCTAACGATAAGTCCCAAGTAAATACCTAAGGTCGAATTTCCACGGCAACCAGAGCGACCTAAGGATGCTTCGGATTCAGGAGTGTGCTGTATTGGACCGTTCTCGGTCGGGCTTCCTCGCCGTCTGCGGCCCGGATGGCTGCTTCCCACGTTCTGGGGCCTCACACGAGGCTTGGGGAGCACGGTCCCAGGAGCCCAGGCAAGGCCCTGCCAGGCTGACGGCAGGGGCCACAGCACTGAGGCCACGAGCCCCTGCTGCTCCAAACCCCGCGGGAGCCCCCGGGTCCCACTCTGACCATCCACCGTCTGTGTCAGGGCCCCGCAGACGGCTCTGACCTCGGGCGTGCTGCAGAGGTTCCGGCTGCCGGGACATTCTGGCTTGGATGTTTGGTCCTGCCTGCCGTCCCCTGCCATTTCCAGCGACTGCCATGGCCCCCTCCCAGCCCCCCAGCCCAGGAGCCTGCTCAGGGAGACCCAAACTGCAGGTGGAAGGCAAGTTCTGAACAGTCGCCTTTCCTGGGAGGAAGCACACCTCACGGTTCCTTCTCCAGCTGCAGAGATGTGGCTCCGAGGTGCTGGGGGGCACAGAGCTCTGGAATGGGACGTACCCCCGCCCGGCCAGACTGCAGCCTTTTAGGCAAGAGTGGGAGGAGGTGCAGTGGGGGGATGGGAGGGTGTGGCCAGGACTGGCTTTGGCAAAAACCTGTAAGGCTTTGAATCCACTGTGTGGTCACGGGACCCTGAGCCTGCACCTGCCCCTGGCAGCCCCTGCTGGGCAAGGGCAGATGGGAGGCCAGGCAGTGCGACCCCCCACCCCTCTGCAGACGGGGAGGCAGTGTTCTGCCAAATTCTTTCCCTCAGGATTTGTACCTCCTTGAAATAGCAATGTACCAAATGGGTGGGAGTTTCTGGAAATTATATATATATATATATATCAAGAGAAAACTCAAAGTATTAGGTGTGTCCCTTTTCAGGGGCTCCACCACCCCAAGGCTTTCTGAGCCTTGGGACCCCTTGCTCCTGCCTTTCCTCCATCTCCGCCCCGACCCCAGCCGTCTCCCTGAAACCACCACCTGCTTCCCATCACCGCAGATGAGTTTGCACTTGTAGAATGTACAGATGGCGTCACCCGGTAGATGCTCTGTTTTGCCCCCCTTCTTTTCATGAATGATCTCGAGCTCCGGTCCAGCCGTGGCACGCCCTGGCTCACTGCACCTTCCCCCGTGGCATGGACGACCACAGTCCATCCCTTCACCTCCCGGTGCATGTTTGTTTTGTTTCCAGTCCGGGGCCATGACAGATGAAGCTGCTAGAATGCCTGTGTACAAGTCTTCCCATCGACCAATGCTTTCCTTCTTCTAGGAGCGCGAAGGTCGGATCGTGGGCTTGGCGTGTGTTTGACTTTTAGAGAAACTTCCAGACTGTTTCTCTAAAGTGGGCATCAGTTCGTCCTCTCGCCAGCAAGGAATGCGAATTCCTGTTCATTCCCAACCTCGTCCACCCTTGGGATGGCCAGTCGTTTGCATTTTAGACTTTCTAATTGGTGCACCGTGGCACCTCACCATGGCTCTAATTCGCATTTCCCTGATGACGAATGACGTGAACTTATTTGCTTATTTGCCATCGGTGTGCCTTCTTTGGTGAAATGTCTATTCATATTTTTTGCCCCCCCTTTTTTTTTTTAAGATTTTATTTATTTATTTGAGAGAGAGAGAATGAGAGACAGAGAGCATGAGAGGGAGGAGGGTCAGAGGGAGAAGCAGACTCCCTGCCGAGCAGGGAGCCCGATGCGGGACTCGATCCCGGGGCTCCAGGATCATGACCTGAGCCAAAGGCAGTCGCTTAACCAACTGAGCCACCCAGGCACCCCTTTGCCCCTTTTTTTAATTGGGTGGTTTGTTTTCCTGTTTGGGGTTTAGGAAGTTCTCTATATATTCTGGATGTAAATCCTTCATCAGGTATGTGCTTGGCAAAGACTTTTCTCCCGGTCTGTGGCTCATCGTCCTATTCTTAGTAAAGCTTTGGAAAAGCAAAAAATTTAATTTTGTTGCAGTCCAACTTATCCACTTTCTTTTATGGTTCATGCTCTTGGTGTTGTCACTAAGAAGTCTTTTCCTAACTCAAGGTTACAAATATTTGCTCCTGTTTTCTTCTAGAAATTTTACAGTTTTAGGCTACATATTTAGGTCTACGATTTTGAGTTTTTGTTTGGTATATGGTCAGAGGTATGGGTCAAAGTTCCATTTGTGTGCCTGTGGACACCCAATGTGTGGGAAAGACCTTCCTTTCTCCACTGAATTGTCTTTGCACCTTTGTTGAAAATTGTCCATATATTTTTGGGTCTGTTTCTGGACTCTCTACTATATTCCATTCATATGTTGTCTTCCCTAATGTTGACACCACACTGTCTTGATTGTGATAGTTTTATAATAAGTCGTGAAACCAGGTAATATCTGTCCTCCAAATTCACTCTTTTTTATCCCATTTAGACTGAGTATTGTAGGTTTTTCACATTTCCATATGAACTTGATAATCAGCTTGTCAGCTCCTACGAAAGCCTCTGATAGGACTTTGATTGCTTTGAAGGAGCAGATCTATTTGGGGGGAACTGACATTTTAACAAAAGTGCATCTTCCAATCCATGAACATAGTTCATCTCTCCATTTATTTAATTCACCTTAATTTCCTTCAGCAATATTTTGTAATTTACAGTCAGAACATGCACATTTTTGGTAAGATCTATCCCTAAATATTGCGCATTTTTGGTGGTGTTTTTTATTTAAATTTTGGATTGTGTGTTGCTTGCAAACAGAATACACTTTATTTCTGCACAGTGATCTTGTATTAACCTTGCTACATTTACAAGTTCTAGGAGTTTTTTTGTACATTTTCCTAAGATTGCCCACACAGTGAATTCTTTCATCGGTGCAGAAAGACAACTTGCTACTTCCTCTCCAACCTGGATGCTGCGTTTTCTTTTTCCTGCTTGTTGCACTGGGTCGGATGTTCAGAATGCTGTTGAATCAAAGTGGTGACAACAGACGTCCTTGACTGTTCCTGACCTTCTGGGCTGAATCTGTCCCCTAATTCCTATTATGTTGAAGTCCTAACCCACGGCACCTCAGAAGGCGACCTTATTTGGAAAGAGGGTCATGGCAGATGTCGTTAGTGAGGATGAGGTCACACTGGAGTAAGGGGCCCCCATCCAGTATGACTGTGTCCTTGTGGACACAGACATGCACACAGGGACAAAGGGAGAAGGCAGAGGTGCTGGTGATGCATCTCCAGGCCAAGGCACACTAGAGAGGCCAGCAAACACCAGAAGCCGGAGAGGAGGTCTGGCACAGATTCTCCTTCAGTCTCAGAAGGGGCCAACCTGCCGACACCTGGACTGTAAAGGTCCAGCCTCCAGACTGTGAGGCAATCGGCGTCTCCTGTTTAAGCCTTCCAGTCTGTGGTGCTCTGTTACAGAAGCACCAGTCTTTTGCACCAGTAAGTGGACTTCAGCTGTGGATCTTTCGTAGATGCCCTTTATCCGGTTGAAACCCTCGTACTTGCAAATAAACTAATAAATAAAATAATTTAATTAAATTTGATTTAAAACGGCACTAATTAGTGTCCAGGCAGCTTGGCCTGGTAGGTGTGCTTATCCCAGCAGAGCCTGGGCCGAGCTGGGCAGACCCTTCTGCAGCTGCCCCTCCGGGCACTGCTCACTCACCCTGCCCACAGGACCCAGCCAGCGCCGCTCCGCGCGGACCCTGCAGCTCACACCCGCTTTGCGTCGAGGAGCTCTTTGGCCTGGGGCAGAGCACTCTCTCTGGCCTCTGCTACCGCAGCTGGGACATGCAGGCGGAGGCACCCTGGGCTGTAAGCTCTCCGTGGCAGGAATGCCGCCTACCTGTCTGGACAAGGCAAACCCGCGACAGGCACATGAGTGGGGTCTGCTCCTCTGGACTGAATCTGGACCCGAGTCAGCAAGCAGCAGCCTCCTCGGCCCGCACACCCTTGCTGAGAGCGCACTGAGGCTGGGCAAAGGGAGCTGCCAGGCCATGGAAGCAGGCCAGCCAGGGGAACGGTGGCCGTGGTATGGGGGCCGCGGTGGGCAGGGAACGAGCCTGCGGGACCCAGGGAGCCTGAGCTGCCCGCTCTGGGGTTGAGAGCCTGCATCACCGGTGTGCCAGGTATCTGAGGAACCTCTCCTAGGACACACCTGCTTGCCCAGGTGGCTCAACAGCTGACCTTGAGAGCACCCCCTGGGGCCCCAGTGTGCCAGAGTCCAGGTGTGGCCCCTCTGCCAAGCCCCGGGGCCCCTTTTGCCCTGACCCTGGTGGAGCCCTGGTTGAGAGACACCAGGGAAGCCTCAGAATGCGGAGGGGCTGCTTGTCCAGCCTTCCGGAAGTCTCACCTCTCCTCCTCCTGTCCAGCCCCCACCCACACAAACCTGACCCGAGACCCTGGGTGGTCTCAGCCTGGGACCCCCATGCTCTCCCTCCTGCCTTCTGCAGGGGTAAGTGCTTTTGGTTTTGAAAGTAGCCCAGAGCCAGGGAAGGTAAGGGGCAACATGCTGTACAGAGGGTCCCGGGACCCTGGCCCCCCCCCATCAGGGCTCCAGAGCAACGCCCGGACCCCCATTCTCCACACAGTGGCCAACCACCTACGCCAGTGGAGCAGTTCCGGGGGGATGTTCATGCGCCCCCTCCCCATCCAGGGGAGGTGGCACATGGGGGCGCCTGCCTGGACAGGCAGTGGTGGCTGTCTGCCCAGCCAGGAAGAGCTTCCTGCCGTACCGAGAGCCAGGCTCCGGCGAGATCCCATTGCAGCCGGTACAGACCGCTAATGGAGGTGCTTGCCCAGAAATGCCCTTAAAAGGCCGAGGCCGGCCAGGCTCCTGTTCCCAGGGGGAGAGCAGGGGCCATGGGGGCGCCGACCGGGGCTGCCCCAGGAGCAGTCACTCTGGTCACCGTGACGACAGCCGCTCTGGTCCATTTATAACTCCTGCTGGAGCAGACAGCCCTACCCACAGCCCCCATGCCTGGGAGCCTGGGAGCCAGGAAGGCGGGTCTGCTAGTAACTGGTCTCCCAATCGGAGAACAGCTATCTTCACCTGCCACTGATCACAGTCCTGGTCACCACTGCCCATCCTGTGTCACCGACCACTGGCTCACTAAGAGATGGGGTCAGTGGTGAGCTCTGGTCTTCATCCCCGTGAGATCCGAATCCTGTACCTTTCCCCAGAGCCCCTCCAGCCCTGTTGGCCTCTCTGCTTTGTCCCCATGTGCCTGGCTCTCTCCTGCCTCGGGGCCTTTGCACTTGCTGTGCTCTGGCTGTTGGAGCTGTCCCCTGTGCTGACTGTCGGCGCCCTTCCTAGCTTTGTCCCAGCTGCGGTGTCTTCTGTAATGACCTGTTCCCTTGTTCCCTCAGTCCACTTCTGCCGTGCCCTGCCCCTCCCCAGTGTTTACAGGGGCCCAGCTGCGGAAGGACTGGAAGGGGCACGGGGAGAGAAAGAATGGCCGGAGCAGCAGAGTCTCCCTGAGAGAGCGAGATTCCTGGCTCCACAGAGAGGCAATGGCCCGGCTACCCGAGGGCAGCACCACCACCAAAGGGCAGGGGCGGGGCTGCTCCCCTGTCATCAGAGCCAGGGTGGGGCAGGCCCTGCACTTCCGGGGCTCCCCTCACCCCGGCCCCCTCCCGGCATAGCCTGCACTGTGTCTCCAGGCTCCCACCTTCATCCAAGCCTAGTTCTCTCCGGTCTGGGCCTTGAGCAGGTGGAAACCCATGGCTGCCAGATGCCCCTTGACCTCCCCAGGGTCCCCCAGTGACCAAAGGACAGCATCCACTGGGGGACAATAGGTACCACCCATAGCAAGACCAATCTCAGGGTAAATGTCTCAAAGCCACCCTCCCCCCACAGCCCACGTGGTCCCACCCCACCCACCCCCGCCCCACTGGTTACATGCTCAGGGCCACCAGTACTCAGACACAGCACCATCCTGGGAAGGGGCCCCAAATGCCACTCAGCTTCATCTCACAGGTGACCAAGGCCTGCGGGGGAAAAGCCAGGCCAAGAATCCTGTTCTGACCCCACTCAGCTCTTCCTGAGAGGGTTGATCTAGCAGCCTGAGGCCGCAGGGCCAGAGCCTGAATTTGACCCTTCCTTTGGGTCCTTTATTGGTTTAATAAATCAGCAAACCGTGGTGAGCTGGCATTCTCTGGAAGGCCTGAGCATCTTTCTGGGGGACAGACTCCGGCTGCAGGCACACTGCCCACGGCTTTGGCACGGCCCCAGGCCCTGGCTGGAGCCCCCTCCCTGGGCCAGTTCCTGGAAGCCGGGTCCCTGGGCCTCGCTGGCTCCTCGCTGGGGCCTGGAGCATTCACGGAAGCTGCCCCCAGCTGTGGCTCCAAGACCGTGGAGGCTGCAGGACTCAGCTGCCAGCTCTGCAAGGGCCGTGGCCCAGGCTCCCCAGGTTCGCTTCCAGCATTGGACCCAGGCTCCCCGGGGCCTGGCGTGTTTCCTGGCGGAGCTTCCTCAGGAAGCACAGCGAGCGACCCCATTTCCCTTCTTCCCAGAACTGGCAGGGAGCACAAAGAGGAATGGGCATTCTCAAGCAGCCGGGGCCTCGAGGACAGCTCAGGGCAAGCCCGGCCCCGCCACACCTCAGTTCCCACAACTACAAACAGGGACCCTGCCAAGGCCCCAAAGCCAGCCCTGCTGTGTCCTTCCTGCGGTCCTGAAACCTTCCAGAGAGAACAGCGAAGAGCTCACAGAGCCCGCGTTGTCTCTGAGCGCTCTTGTCACGGAGGCTAGGCCTGGACAAGGGGTAGGGGGCAGAGAAGTGGGGAGGGCAGCCTTCGGGCGGAGTGCTGACGCCGTCCACACCCGGTTGTTGGAAGGATGGAGGATCATGTAAAGCCTCCCTCCATCCCCAGCACCACAGCGACGCCCAGGATACACGGGTGTTCCTGGCAGGTGGCTCGGGTCCCAGCTGGGCGTCCGCCCCCTTCAGGAGCCCCTTGGGGGTGAGGACAGAAGACAGACAGAGGACGGCCCTGTGCCCGAAGCAGCCTCGGTGAGAAATAGAGGCCGTGTGCCCTCGCGCGGTAATGGCAGGTAACCGGGGTGGTGCAGGAGGGGAGCATCCCCAGGCTGTGGCCTGCGGCCCGAGCTGTCCCTCCGCCTCCCTCCTCTCTCCTTTTCTCACGGAACCAGGGGCCCAGACCCTCGCTTCATGCCACACATCCTCCATCTGCCCACGCAGGCTCCCTGCGGCTTTCACCACGATGCCCTCGGCGAGCCTGGTGGGCGGCCCCACACCCTGTTCGTCATTCCCTGTCTTTCCATCGAAGCTCTCTCGCATGTCCCTTGAAGCCTAACAACAATCTACGCAAGTCTGGCTTGGTTCTGAGCTGGGCTGGAGGGATCCCAGCACGTGGTCTCCGGACTCCTTCTCACTGCGCTCCTAGGACGCATGGGCGCTGCGGGCGGAGCCGTGGCTGCCCTTCCCCCACCAGCCCCGGAGGCAGCAACCCCCTCCCCCATAGAGCTGTCACCTGGCAGATGAATGAGGCTGACCACCGCTTCCCACGCTTACTGGCCCAACAACCACAGAGCGTCTGCCAACGACCGCGGCCCATTTGGCCATGGGCCTGCTGATCTTGTTCTCTCTGGTTTGTAGGATTTCTTTATTTTTTATGCAACCGTCCTGTCGGTTCAAAGTGCTACAGACCCCTCTCCCCAGGGTGTGGCTGGCTCCTCCATCTCCCTAAGGTGGTTTCGGTAAACGTGTTCGTAAGTGGTCCACTTTCAGTGTGTCAATCCCATCCTCTGCGCTTAGAGCCCTCCGATCTGGTTTACGGACCCCCGACTCGGGGTCTGTAGAGACTCACCCGGGATGTTCTCCACCAGCCTGAGAGTGGAGGGCGGCGCGGCCCCTTCTCCTCACCTCTGCAAAGGTGATGGCTCCTCCCTCCTGGGGAGAAATTGGTCCTCGGCAGAGGGCCACCAGCAGGAGGTCTCCGGCTTCACTGCTGGCTTCAGGACAGACCACAAGCTGCAAGGGACCCTGCTGCCCGCTGGCAGCTAGGGCTGGGGAAGGTTTGGGGCCGGTCACCCATGGATGTGCGCTGGCCTCGGAGCTGGGGGTTTCAGCGGCCCCCTGTGGTCAGACTTGTGCAAAGGAAGTCCCTGCCTATCTCCCCCCACCCCCCGCAGTAAAACACACCTTCCCAACCACAGGGGTTCCGGCAGCCCCAGGCTTTGAGTTGTGACATTGTAGCCGGGAGCAGGGTGGGTACGATGGGGAGGAGACAGCTGTCAGCGAGCACCAGCAAGAGCGAGGTTGGCGGCCTCCACAGAGGACCCCCTCCCCACCCCACCGCAGCGACGGGCCAGGACGCCTGCCAAGGGTGGCACCACAGGGAGAGGCTGGCTGCATCAGTGCACGGTGCCCCATGGGCAGGCAGGTGCCCACCCCAGCCAGGCCGGGCACACACCACATCTGGGTGTGCGTGCGGGATCCAGCTCGCTCACAGTCTTAGTAGGCTCTGGCTTCTGTGACAAACACCACAGACCAGGAGGCTCAAACACCAGTTTATTGTCCCCGTCCTGGAGTCGGAGTTCCAAGATCCAGGTGTGTGCAGGGCTGGCTCCTCCCGAGGCCTGTCTCCCCGGCGCGTGGACGCCATGCTCTCCCTGTGTCCTCACACAGTCGCCCTCGGTGCGTGTCTGTGTCCTGATCTCCTCTTCTCTTGGGGACACGGGTCAGATTGCATGGGGGCCATCCCAGTGACCTCGTTCTACCTTAATCAACTCTCCAAAGGCCCCGTCTCCATATACGCACATCTTGAGGTGCTGGGGGCTAGAGCTCCAACATATGAATTTGGCGGACATGACAAAGTCCCTGTCACCAACATTTCCCGGGAGCTCTGTGCTGGGCACCGAGCAGCCCAGGGTCCATGCGCAGTCACCTTTAATGAAGACCAGACATCAGCTCCTTTCGGCTGAGTCCCCAAAGTGCAAGTTCACGTTGGTGCCCAGGATGACAGGGTGGAGGGTGTCCAGGCACTGACGGTGTTGGAAATCCGGGGCTCTGCGGCCCCCTCGCTCCCCGCGGGGCTTCCTAGGCCCTTGTTTCTGTTCTCAGACGCAGCCCGCCCCGAGAGCCAGAGCAAATGCAATTTCAGCGGGCTTCCCCTGCCGGTTGCAGCCCGCACTGCTCCACTCTGCCTCCCACTGCGCATGAGCGGGCCTCCATAGGCACGGGCGGAGCAAGGGAGCAGCCTGTGGGGCTGCGCAGGCCGTGGCCGTGGCCCCTGCCCTTCCTCGTTGCCCCTCCCAGCACGCGGGGTGCTGGTGCGAAGCCCGAGCGTGGCTGGGAGGCCCGTTTCCACCTTGTCCTCCTTGTGAGCCAGGCCCCCCCCCCAGCCTCCCTGCGGCCTCACGGGGGTGAGCCCCACTAGCTCCAGGCGGGCTAGAGCATGGGCTCTGCTGCCCTGGCACTAAGCTCTGGGGGACGGTGTCCCTCTCGTTGCCCAGCAAAGCCAGGAAGCAGCCGTCCACCCGTGTGCTCTGGAGGAGACCCCCGAGAAGGGATCAGCTGGGCTTTGGACAGAAAACCTGAGAAAGGCAGCATTCCTGGAAGGAGAACAGAGAGGACAGAGTCCCCACACCCCACCCAACCGTGCACACGCACAGCTGTGGCCTGCGCCCACCCGAGGGGCCAGGTGCCCAGACACCTGTGAAGTCCCCCTGGAAAGCCTCTCCTGTAAGCCCAGCAGGGAGGTGCTGGGGGCCCCCTGGGACGGCCTGCCCACCTGTGAGCAACTACAGTGTTCAAGTCACACTTCCAGAACCTTCTTCCTTTGTGTCTTCTAAGAAAGTCATTGCTGTCACTCCTAGTGGTAGGAGAGGAGGGGATGGTGGCCCTCTTCAAATATCAGAAACTCTGCCCAGTGTAGGAGGGGACAGATGGGTCTGCAGCGCCTGCCATAGCCAGGCACCCGCAAAGCAATCAGCACAGGAGAGGAGGGAGCCCAGGACCAGCTGTCTGCCGGGGATGCTCCACCAGCCTCCCCTAGAAGGCGCATGGGGTGGGTGCCGAATACACGGGCAGCTAATGTGCAGAGCCTGGGTGAGGCCCCACGGCAGAGAGGAGCCGGGGCAGGTGCGGCTCCAGCAGGGCACTCGGACCTGCCAGCCGTTCAGTCTACCGCCCTCCACAACCAAGCCCGTCCCTACTATGGCACGGAATGGACAGGTCTGGAGAGGCGACACAAGAGGGGGCTGTGGGAGGTGTCCCCAGATGGTGCAGCCCCATGATTAGGTGACCTGCCCCCTGGCAGAGTTCGCTCATCAAATATTTCCTGCATCTATGCGTCCCAGGCCTGTTCTCGGTCTGGCAGACCTCCAGGCCCCCTTCTCACACAGAGAAGGCAAAAGCCAAATCAGCAGCAAGAACCAGGCTGGCTGGGGCAGGCACCTATGGTGCTGGGGAGCAATGGGCCAGCACGACAGGTAGGCTCGGCACACCTGCTCCACGTGCCCTGGGACATCACGGAAAAAGTCGAAGCAAGGGGATTATGTGGCCAGGTTTATGCTTTTAAAAGATCCAGCTGGCTTGGCTGCTGGGTGGAGAACTCACTGGGCACGGGGGCCAGAGCTTGGTAAGATGAGGCGTACTGAGGAGGGAACCAAGAGCCCCGCTCTGGCCCTGATGGTGGCACATGCTCGGCCACACCTGCTTCTCGGCCAAATGCTGCCCCCGGCGTCCGAGGGGTGCAGCCGTTCTTCCTGGCACCAGCCATCTGCCCGGGTGCAGCACAGAGCCCCCGAGCTGTTTCTCTCCTCGGGGTCCAGCTCTGCCAGGGGAGTATGGCAGTGGGCCGGCGGGCGAGGACTTGCAAGGGGGTGATGCCAATGCCGGCCACGGAGGGAGGTTTTCTAAGAAGGGAAGGGGGGCAGGCTGGGGCAAGCTCAGGGCCAGTATCCGCTGGTCAGAGTGGGGGTCCTAGAGCAGAGGAGCAGGAGTGCGGGTCAGGGCAGGCAGTGATGCCCCAGGAGACCAATCTTTCAGAGGGATGGCTCGGCCGAGGGTCTGGGTGAGCTGGGTGGTAAGCAGGACTAGTGCTGGCTGGCCAGGAACCACGGCGGATGGTTTCGATGGCTGAGCCATGAAGAGGAAGCAGTGAAGGGGCGGGCCGCGTTCGGACAGAAGGTGCCAGAAAGAGATCTGTCAAGCAAGAGCTTTACCTCCCTGTGGGACTCCAGTCAACACAGACATATGCACCCATGCCCCGGCCGGCCACAGGGGCTCCTGGGAGCAGGGCCCTTCCTCCTGCTCCCTCCTGCTCAGCGCCCAGCTGTCCACGCACCCTCGCCCACTCTCCAGGATGCCCCAGGCCACGACTGACACCCCCTCAACCTCCTCCAGCTCAGAGGCCCTGCCCAGGTGTGCAGGGCCGGGCAGAACTGAATCGGGGAACACGAGGTGGGGGGTCAGGACGTGGCCCCGAGATATTGCAATAGCCCTTCCTTGCCCAGCTCGGAACAGGTCTGCAATCCCACATGTGAGCCCAGAGGCCAGGACTAGGATGTTTACGCGCACACAGACTCAGCCCTCCCAACCGTTTCCCAAGAAGGGATCCAACCTGAAGGAAAATTCTAGTAACCAGCTTTCTAGGAAGTGGCGGCAGGTGGGGTGGGGAGGACAATCTCCAGGAAGGACATGGCTCAGGGAGCAGCTGGTCAAGGCAGTACATTGCTGGAACATTCTGCTGCCAGGGAGCAGGCAGGCCCTGGGTATCCTTGCTCAGACGGCACCCTTCGTGCCGGCCTTCTCTGCCCTCTGACCCCGAACGTCCTGAGGGCCTGACGCCTGTGTCCACCCCCAGCCAGGCTGTGCCATGGGCTGCTTCCCACCTGGCTGGACCAGCAGGAAAAGCGTTGTTGCTAAGGAGACTTTGCCAAGAAAGAACGGCCTCGTGGGCCCATTCTCGTCCCTCCTGCCACACCAATGCTGTCAGGGCGTGCTGGCCACAGCCCCCAGGCTGCCACATGAGAAGCGCAGGGCGGAGGGTTAGTCTTGGGCAGATTTTAGCTTCAGGAGTGTAAACTCTGTGGCAAGGTGACCTCCCTTTACTGGCCTGACCTCCCCAAAACGACACTCCCCCACAACGTGGTATTACTGTACGGCACACAGCCTACGTAGGCCCAATAATTATCCCCCGAGACTCAGCCTCCCCAGGGCAGTCACTGGCCACGTTATAAAACGCAGCTCAGACATTGTCAGAGGCAGGAAGGAAAGGGGGACCCCGGCAGGAGACCAAATGCTGAGCCCAGAGTCCCATCCTATTTCCCCGACTTCCCTCAGGACATCCCCCCCCCCAGAGCCACCGCAGGCCAGCAGTACCACCAGCAGAGTGTGGCTGGGGGGCCCGGCCACCCCGGCCAGCCTCCCAGGAACCTGCGTCAGGACAGGTTCATCCAGCAGCATGACCTGCCTCTGCTGGGCCACGTGTGCAGGAATGTCTGGGTCCCTACCTCCCATCTCTTGTGCTGAAGGCATGCTCAGGAAATGCAGATTGTAAGAGGAGCCCAGACTAAATGCAATCAGGAAAAAATGAATCCTAGGACCAAAACCATGGGACATGATTCAAAGTCAAAAGCGAAACTTGATTTGGGTTGGAACCCGCACCTGGGGTTTTTCTCTGGGGCCCTGCCCCTGCCCACCATGCTCCTCCGGCAGCTGATGATACTGTAAGGGTGAACCACGGTGGGATCGCGGAAGGACGAGGGCCCACGGAGGCCTGTCACTGTGGGAACGTGCTGTCCTCTGCGATGCAGTACTTGCCCAGGACCCCATTCTCCCTGCCTTCCGCGGTTCTGCTGGCCACGCTCTGGTTCCTGCCTGAGAAGGGAGGGCTGCCTGCCCACCGTGAGCTGGCCGGCCAGCCGCAGGTCTGGGGCCACGAGACAGGCCTGCTGTTTGGTCCAGTACCTGTTTGCAGACTGCTGCGATGGGTAATGTGATCCCCACCCCTGGAAAGATACTACCTGCAGGTCTGTAAACAACAGAAACAGGATGAAATGTGGTGGGTGTTCTTGGTGTGCACATCCTTCGGTCCCTGGGAACCCCGAAGCACAAGTGTGCCCCCATCGCCATCCCCCCCCCCACCCCCCCCCAGCCAGCAGCTGAAGCCGCACTGCCCGGCAGTCTGTTCTGGAAGAGGAACGTCTGGGAGCCACTACCCCCTCCCCGCCCCCCAGCTGGAGTGGTAGCCCCGAGGCCTCCCAGCACGGGAACACAGCTTCCTTCTGTGGAGAGTGGAGGCTGCCTCTCCGGAGCAGGGCAGAGCGTAGCCCAGAACTCAGTGCTCCAGAAGGACTTGGAAACAAGGAAGCACGTGCTGAGCAGGGCAGGGGCTGCGAATGAGTGGGAAAGTGAAGCCATCCGGCCGCCTGAAGTGCCATTGTGCCAGCCCTGTGGGTTCCGCCAGCCTGTCGTCTCTGGCCCGGGATTAACATCGGCGCAGATGATGTGTCTTGGCCCAGAATCCGTGTGACTAATTGCTCGACAAACAGGAAGGCTTTTCACCTGCCCAGAGCTCAGGCAGGGTTTCCTACCAGATGATAGCATCAGGAGCCCCAGGGTACAGGCAGTTTTGTTCCTTGCTGGGAGTCTCTCGTGCTGATGACGTCAACAGGGCATAAGGCAGCGCCCGGTCTGGATGGGTGCTGGTCAGCAGGCATCTGGGCCTCGAAGACAGGGACGCTCAACCCAAAGCCGGGGCGCTGGCCTGAAGAGAGGGCTTCTCTCCTGGAAATTTCCAGGAATGGGATTTTTTCCAGCACAGCAGAGAAAACAAGATAAGGTCATAGGACAATGGGGAGCAGAGGGAGCTGCAGAGAGGGTTCTGCCTCAGGTCCCCAGTCATTCTGTTGCTGGTTTTTTGTTTTTTAAAGACTTTTATTTATTTGAGAGAGCGTGCACACACGCAAGTGCGAGCAGGGAGGGGCAGAAGGGGAGGGAGCGAGAACCTGAAGCCAACTCTGTATTGAGCACAGAGCCCGACACGGGGCTCAATCCCATGACCCTGAGACCATGACCTGAGCCAAAACCAAGAGTTGGACGCCGAACTGACAGAGCCACCCAGGCCCCCCCCTGTTGCTGGTTTTAAAAGCAAATGCAAGCCTGACATGAGCCGGCCCCGGATGAGGAGGGAGTTTCAGGTTTGTCCTGCCAGGCTCAGAGACGGCTTCTGTCACCTGCCACCATCTCCTTAGGCCTAGCCAAATGTCGGACCACAAGTACACTTGGCAGATACACAACCCCAGAAATGTGGGATGTAAATGCCTTCGGTGTCATTGGGAGTCCTGCACCCACACAAACCCCAGACTCCATCCAACATGGGGGCTCAAAATGAGGGGGAAAGGAGGAGACAAGTCCACTTCAAACCCTAGTCCAGGGCGCCTGGGTGGCTCAGTCGTTAAGCGTCTGCCTTCGGCTCGGGTCATGATCCCAGGGTCCTGGGATCGAGCCCCACATCGGGCTCCCTGCTCGGCGGGAAGTCTGCTTCTCCCTCTCCCACTCCCCCTGCTTGTGTTCCCTCTCTCGCTGTGTCTCTCTGTCAAATAAATAAATAAAATCTTTAAAAAAAAAAAAAAAAACCCTAGTCCAGCCCCCTCAGTGAGGGGCCATGTTTGCCCAGGAAAACCTTACTATGGACTTCCTTAGTTCCGGGCATGAAAGCTGGAACACAACATCAGACAGAAAATGATCACCCCTTTGTGACCAGTCTCTCCCGTCAAGACACAGGTCAGGAAAGGCAGCACCAGGCCAGCCTCATGAGCAGTCCTCAGTGGCGCAGCCCTCTCCTCCCTGCTGTTTGCCTGACAATGTGGCCGAGGCCATGTCCTGAAGGACAAGCTCCCATGATGCTGCTGCTTCTGGATTTTTACTCTTTTACATGCTTCCCTTGCACTCCTAGGAAGAAATGCACACACGGAGGCTTGGGTTTTCTCATTTGTAGCCAAACTCCCACCAGGTTTCACAGACTTGGCGAACAGACATAACAGGGTAACCAGCTGGACAAGAGCCAGGACACAGGCTCAGCAGTGAAGGAAGGCACGATGGACCCCCCCACACACACACACCCGCTCACACACGCACACACAGGTACACACACGCATGCAAGATCTGTGCCCATATCCACTCACTGATGTCAGGGATGTCATTACAAAGGCTTGAACCATGTCCGCACCTGAGTCCGGCACCAAGTGTTTGGTGTGAGGGCAGGGCTTGTGGGAAGGTCCTGTGGCAGTGTGTATGTGGGGGGGAGGGAGGCGGCACGGGGCAGCTCAGCAGCAGGATCAGGTGCCACAGGAAAGTGGCAGTTGTGGTGCTGGCCGGAGGCATCCCCGGCCATCCAGGAGCTCCCGTGCTCCGGATGAGGGTAAAGCCCAGAGCACGAGGACCCCAGGGGCCCAGGGCCTCCACCACCGCCCTGGAAAGACTTCTCCTTCCTCACTCCCTGGGAGCCTGGACTGTGATAGAGTCAAGACGGGACAGAAGCAAGGAGATGCTGGGCCTCACCAGTGGGGGGAGGGGGAGTCCAGTCCAGCGGTGCTGCCTCTTTCACCCAAGGGCAAACCTTCCACCAGAGGCAGGCAGGCAAGGCAACGCTTCTCAAAGGCACCGTCTTGCAGACCAGGAGGACCCGAGGAGAGAACCCCGGGGTCTTGCTCCCACACACCCCAGGCTGCTATCCTGGTGGAATCACAGCTCGGTGGGGGCAGAAGGCCCCGCCAGCCCCTGTGCCCAGCCAGAACCAAACAGAAAGCACCTCTGACCAACAGGGATCTAGGCCACCATATATACCCCTGCCCCCGCCCCCATAAGCAGGGGTACACGTAGGCGAGAACCTCATCCCCATGTGAGAAACAGCCTCCTACTCTCAGCTGGAGGAAGTAGGTTCAAATGCTACCATACCGCTCTAAGACTGCCCTGGCTGGGAGGCGGGCGGGGACACTGATTCATCGAGCAGAGGGCGACATGCCGAGTATGACACATCCAGGCAGGCAGTGTGCAATGTGTTTATAAAGATTGCCATGAAAACGGTTCACCTCAAAAAAGCAGCTTCGATGCATAAGAAGTGAGTTTCCGGTCTCTAGAAAATGCACATTTTGTGAGTTCTTTTTGCCAACGGGATGGCCTTGCTCCGCTCTGCCCTAAGTGGTACCTTCCAAGCTGCTGCTGTCCTTCATCTCGTCTCTGTGGGCACCTAAAGACAGGAAAGAAAAGCAAACCACCAGCCCTTCTGCACGGGGCCGCCTCTCCCTCTGTCCCCACCGCCTTGCCCAGTCGGCCCTAACCCAGCCCAAGCCTGGCCTCCGGGAGCCGGCTCGGTGGCCGAGGGCAGGCAGGAATGTCTGTCACCCCCTGGCCCATTTGCCTCAGCTCTAGGGGATCTCAAACAAAGAATGACACAGAGAAATACTCCATTTTCCCAGGCAAAGGTAAGACAGATTTCAGTGACCCCAAGAACAATCAGCTCCCTGAGACAGAAGGAAATAATTTTGTAAACTGATTTGCAGATACCGAACAGAATCTTTTAAAAATCAAAGTTTATAATATTGATGATGAATCTAGGTCTCTCCGTCGGTGTTATTCACCTGTTACCATGTGATCGGGCAGCTACGGGAGCCTGTCACGTATCCACATGTGCCATCCAAACGCCACTCGGGTGGGTGGGCAGAAGGTGTAACTGGTGGACATCCGCTGCTGTCCTCTACTTCCCTTACCTCCCTCCATGCCCTCAGGGGCCTACTGGTGGTGTCCAGAGCATGCTGGCCAGAGGAGGCCAGAGGAACTGAAACCACCGGTCACCAGAACTGCGAAAGCCCAAGAGCAGGACCAGACCCTGGTCTGGAGAAGGAGTGAGCACAGATGAGGATGGACGCACACCCAGAGGGGCGGAGGTGACATCAGGCTGTGAGCACAGCTCTGCTGCTCAGGCAAGCAGCTCAACGGCCCTGGCTCGTCCCCTCCCTGCAGACAGTGAGGGTGAGGACTGAGCTGGAGCAACGTGGACACAAGCCCTGACTGCCACCAGGAAACCAGCCTCAGGGCCAATGTGCACGTGGGAGGCCTTGGCGTCTCACAGAAATCATGGTACTATCAATACTTGTCGGAGTGCCTCATCACAGGCCTGGCCCTACCCCAGGCCACGTGATTCTCACACCCAGGGCAAGGGGCCCCTTACCAGCCACTGGTGGGGTCCCCACAGATGCCAGAAATTATACAGGGAAGGACACGCAGGTGCTTCCATGCACGTCTGTGGAGAGAAGCTTACTGATCGGCTAAGCGCTCCAGGACGCCACCATCACTAAGAATCTCTGACCTAAGGTCTGCAGGCCGGGAGAGAGCGGACCCGGGACAGCTGAGGGGCTGATGGTGCAGGTGACTGAGAGCGGGGCTGGCACTGAGTGGGCTCTCCTCCTGCCCACAGGGACACGTCACCTCCGCCTCACCCGTGCTCTGCATGACACACGTGAGCGGCAGCGAGTCGGGGGCAGGGTTGTGGGAGGAACAGGTACCGGCCTGGGGAGGCCTGTGTCTCACCGGTCTTGGTATCGGGAACTCTGGAGGCTTACAGTGGTAGGGCTGGCAGGTGACCCCTCGGCTCAAGTCAGAGAGTGTGGCCGCCTACTGATGCCAAAACCAAAATCTATTTTCTTTACATTTGGAAAGGAAAATCAGATATTGCTCCTGCCCCCAACTGTCCAACAATACGCCATCACACAGAGCAAACCATGATGTCTGCCCAGGGCTTGTATGCACACACTCCCTGCCATCTCCAAACTCACCCCAAACAAGTGCTCCAGGGCCCTTGCACCCACTCCTCCTGCTCCCTGGACTCTTCCCTCAGATGTCCAAGAGTAACTGTTTGCATAAAACCATTTATTCTAAGAACCTGAGCTACAAATATGCCTTCAATTAAAAACTATAATAAACTATATGACCGAGAGTCCTTTTTTTTTAAGTCTTTTTGGGCTAGTATGTTCTAAGGATATTAAATATGCATTCTTGGGGGGAAACTAGCAGCTGAGGGAGCTCCAACTGGAATGACTTAAAATCCTTACAATAAAAGCTACTCATGAAAAACACCAAAGATTTCTAAAATATAATGAGTATAATATACATGAATCTTTATGTTTTGAAAATCATACTTGTAATAATATTTCCAAGTGACAATCACAAAATTCAACAAATGGTTGGGAAAACTGGAAATCCACAGGGCGCCTGGGTGGCTCAGTTGGTTAAGCGACTGCCTTCGGCTCAGGTCATGATCCTGGAGTCCCGGGATCGAGTCCCGCATCGGGCTGTCTGCTCGACAGGGAGTCTGCTTCTCCCTCTGACCCTCCTCCCTCTCATGCTCTCTGTATCTCATTCTCCCTGTCTCAAATAAATAAATAAAATCTTTAAAAAAAAAACAAAACTGGAAATCCACAGGCAAAAGCATGAAGTTGGACCCTTACACACCATATCCAAAAATTCAAAATGGATCAACCTAAAGTGCAGAGAGAAAACAATAAAACTCTTAGAACAAAACATAGGGGAAAATCTTCATGACCACAAATTCGGCAATGATTTCTTAGATATGATATCAAAAGCACATGCAACAAAAGAAAAACAGATTAAGTTAGACTTGATACAAATTTAACTCTTCTACATCAAGGGACACTATGAACAGAGTGAAAAGACAACCCACAGAATGGAGTGAATATTTGCAAATCACCTCTCTGATAAGGGATTGGTATCCAGAATATATAAAGAGCTTCTGGAACTCAACAAGAAGAAGCAAACAACCCAATTCGAAAATAGATAAAAGACATGAACAGACATTTCTCCAAAGGAGATATGCAATGGCCCATAAGCACATGACAAGATGCTCAACATCACAAATCAAAAGCACAATGAGATACCACCTCACACCCATAAAGATGGCTCCAGTAAAAACAAACAGAAAATAAGCAGAGTTGGCAGGGACATGGAGAAACAGGAGTCCTTGTGCAGGGACACTGGTGGGAACGCAAAATTGTGCAGCTGTAGTGGAAAACAGTTTGTCAGTTCCTCCAACAGTTAAACACAGGACTACCATGTGATACAGCAGTTTCACATTTGAGTGTACAGCCAGCAGTCGTGAAAGCAGAGATGCAGACAGACACTCATGCTCCAGTATTTGCTACAGCATTACGCAAACAGTCAGAAGGTGGAAACAGCCCAAGTGTCCATCAGCAGATGAATGGATAAACAAAATATGGTGCAGGCATACCTGGTTTTATTGCACTTTGCTTCACAGATACTGCCTTTTTTTTTAAACAAATTGAACGTTTATGTCCTCCAAGTCTATCGGCACTGTATTTCCAACAGCATTTGCTCATTTCACGTCCCTGTGTCACATTTTGGTAATTCTTGCAATATTCCACACTTTTTCATTCTTACTACACTGGTTATGGTGATCTGTGACCAGTGAGGCTTGATGTGACTTCTGCAGCTGTTTGGGGTGCCCTGACTGCACCTATATAAGACGACAAACTTAACTGGTAAGTGTCGTGTGCGTTCTGACTCTCCACCGACTGGCTGTTCCCCCACCTCTCCCTCTCTCCTCAGGCCTCCCTGTTCCCTGAGACACGATATTGAAATCAGATCCATTAATAATCCTGCAATGGCCTCTGAGTGTTCAAATGAAAGGAAGAGTTGAACGTCTCTCACATTGAATCAAAAGCTAGAAATGATTAAGCTTAGTAAGGAAGGCATGTCAAAAGCTGAGATAGGCCAAAAGCTAGGCCTCCCTCTTGCACCAAACAGCCAAATGGCAAATGCAAAGAAAAGTTCTTGAAGGAAATCACGAGTGCTACTCCAGTGAACACACAAATGGTAAGAAAGTGAAATAGTCTTATTGCTGATGTGGAGAAAGTTTGAGTGGTCTGAACAGAAGGCCAAACCAGCCCCAACATTCCCTTAAACCAAAGCCTCCTCCAGAGCAAGATCCTAACTCTCTCCAATTCTGTGAAGGCTGAGAGGTGAGGAAGCCAGCAGAGGTGGGTTCGTAGGTTTAAGGAGAGAAGACGTCTCCGTAACATAAAAGTGCCAGGTGAGGTTACAAGTGCTGTCATAGAAGCTGCAGCAAGTTCTCCAGAAATTCCAGCTAAGATCATCCATGAGGGTGTCTCCACAATAGGCTTTCAATGTAGAAAAGTCTTGCAGACGAAGGAGATGCCATCCAGGACTTTCATAGCTGGAGAGGAAAAGTCAGTGCCCAGCTTCAAAGCTTCAAAGGACAGGCTGACTCTTGTCAGAGGCGGATGGTGAATTTCATTGGCAGCCGACGCTCACTGACCATTCTGGAAAGCCTAGGGCCCTGAGCAATTATGCCTACTGACTCTACTCTGCCTATGCTCTATCAATGGAACAACAAAGCCTAGATGGCAGTCCATCTGTCTACAACACGGCTTACTGAATGTGGTAAGCCCATTGCTGAGACCCACTGCTCAGAAAAAAAGATTCCTTTCAAAATGTGACTGCTCACTGAAAGTGCCCCTGGCCCCCAAGGGCTCTGGTGGAGGTGGACAATGAGAAGAACGTTTTCATACCTGCCATCACAAAATCCATTCTCGCAGCCCATGGGTCGAGTCATTTCAACTTTCCAGTCTTATTATTTAAGAAGTCCATTTCATAAGGTACAGCTGCCATGGCTAGTGATTTCTCTGATGGATCTGGGCAAAACGAAATGAAACCTTCTGGGAAGGATTCCTGTTCTGGATGCCATTAAGAACATTTGTGATTCATGGGAAGAGGTCAGAGTATCAACATGAACAGAAGTTTGGAAGAAGTTGATCCCAGCCCTCGTGGGGAACTTTGGGGGTTCAAGACTTCAGTGGGGGAAGTCGCTGCAGAGGTGGTGCAAACAGCAGGAGAACGAGGATTAGAAGTGGGGCCTGAAACTCTGAGAAACACACTGAGGGTTCCGGAGGGGAGGGGGTGGGGGATGGGTTAGCCTGGTGGTGGGTATTGAGGAGGGCACGTTCTGCATGGAGCACTGGGTGTTATGCACAAACAATGAATCATGGATCACTACATCAAAAACTAATGATGTAATGTATGGGGATTAACATAACAATAAAAAAATTTAAAAAACCCAAAAAAACAAAAAAAATAAATAAATAAAAACAAACTGAGGGTTCTAGAGGGGAGGGG
>NC_058403.1:2587591-2658475 GCF_002201575.2 Neomonachus schauinslandi | reverse complement strand
TGAGGGTTCTAGAGGGGAGGGGGGAGGGAGGATGGGTTAGCCTGGTGATGGGTATTAAAGAGGGCACGTTCTGCGTGGAGCACTGGGTGTTATGCACAAACAATGAATCATGGAACACTTCATCTAAAACTAATGATGTAATGTACGGGGATTAACATAAGAATAAAAAATTAAAAAAAAAAACAAAAAAAACAAAAAAACAAAAAAAAAATAAATAAAAACAAACTAAGGATTCTAGAGGGGAGGGGGGAGGATGGGTTAGCCTGGTGATGGGTATTAAAGAGGGCACGTTCTGCATGGAGCACTGGGTGTTATGGACAAACCATGAATCATGGAACACTACATCGAAAACTAATGATGTAATGTAAGGTGATTAACATAACATAATAAGAAAAATAAAAAATAAATAAATAAAAGAAAAAAAAAAGAAGTGGGGCCTGAAGATGGGACTGAGATGCTGCAATCTCAGCGTGAAACTTGATCAGATGAGGAGCTGCTTCTCATGGATGAGCAAAGAAGTGGTTTCTTCAGATGGGATCCACTCCTGGTGAAGATGCTATAAAGATTGTTGGAATGACAACAAAGGATTTGGGATATTAAACACACTTAGTTGATACAGCAGCAGCAGGATTTGAGAAGTTCTCCTGTGGGCCAAATGCTATCAAACAGCATCACATGCTACAGAGAAATCGCTCATGAAAGGAAGAGTGGATGGATGTGGCAAGCGTCATTATTGGTTTATTCTAAGAGGTTGCCATGGCCTCCCCAGCCTTCAGCAGCCACCACCCTGATCAGTCAGCAGCCGTCAACATCGAGGGGAGACCTTCTACCAGCAAAAAGATCACAACTTCCTGAAAGCTCAGATGATGGTTAGCATTTTCTAGCAATAAAGTATTTCATAATGAAGGCATATACATTGTGTTTTTTAGACACATAATAGGGAAACCAGAACAGTAGACTCACTTCATTGCCATATCCGCTTTGTTGTGGGGTATCTGGAACTGAACCTGCAATATCGCTGGGGTGTGCCTGTATGTAGATACAATGGAATGTTATTTAGCCATAAAAAGGAATGAAACTGACACATGATACAACACGGCTGAACCTTGAAGACTTTACACTAAGTTAAATAAGCTGGATCTGGAAGGGCAAATATTTTACGATTCCACTTATAGGAGGTACGTAGAGCAATCAAATTCATAGGCAGAAGTAGAACGGAGGATACCGGGGGCTGGGAAGAGGGCAGCTGGGGAATGAGGAGATCTTGTTTAATGGGTACAGAGTTTCTGTTTGGTATGATAGAAAGTTCTGGACATAGACAGTGGTGATGGTTACACAACACTGTGAATGTACTTAATGCCACTGAATTCCACACTTATTCTACCTCTGGAGACAATTCTAAATGTGCACACTCTCAGAGCAGAGGGACAGCTATGAGCACGACAGACGAGTTCTGTGAAGATGCAGGCGTACCAGCTGTCTCTTGACCTCCCCACCTGAGTTTGGCTTGGAAAAGTATCAAAGAGCTTCTGCTGGGTTCGTCACTCTGCCTTCTGAGCCCGCATCCTCCCTACAGGGTGCTGTATTCTCTACTGTGTCCCCTATCACACCGGGACCTGCACCCAAGGCCCTACTGTGGTCAGGAGTCAGCGTCCGCATCGTAGGAGAAAACAGAGCAAACTGTCTTCAAGACTTCTCAGGAAATTAGTAAGTCTACAAAAGTATTTGTATCAACCTTTTCCATTCACATTAATGTCATGGCAGCAGAGCTCATGGCAGGCCTGGTACAACCAGTACAATAGGCATATTTACAGCTCTCACCAACACCCTGCTTTGTCCCTGGTCCGACAGCCAGCCTTGCGCTGGTTTCAAGTCCCAGACTTGCGATGCTCTGCTTGGTACTCTAATTAATTTTAAAGACCTCTGAACTAAGGAAAAGGCATGGGGCTACATACATATCCGGGATGAGGACTTCTCAACCCCACTCAGCACCATGTGCAGACCTAGCTATGGAGAGCCATCCTCAAAGCTGCAGTATGGGTCTGCTTCTGAACGAGGGTCTCCCAGCTCCGTGAGCAAGAGGGCAGCTCTGAGCACCCTCGGGGGCAGGGCAGGGTGGTGTGAGGCCTGGCGGCTGGCCTGGCAGTCTCCATGCCTTTACAGACAAACTGACAGCACCAAGGAGAAAGAATAGTGCCTCAACTTAAGAGGAATTCTTTAAAAAACAAATTTAGGGGCACCTGGGTGGCTCAGTTGTTAAGCGTCTGCCTTCAGCTCAGGTCATGATCCCCAGGGTCCTGGGATCGAGCCCCACATTGGGCTCCCTGCTCCGCGGGAAGCCTGCTTCTCCCTCTCCCACTCCCCCTGCTTGTGTTCCTGCTCTATCTCTGTCAAATAAATAAAATCTTTAAAAAAATAAATTTAGGGCGCCTGGGTGGCTCAGTTGGTTAAGCGACTGCCTTCGGCTCAGGTCATGATCCTGGAGTCCCTGGATCGAGTCCCGCATCGGGCTCCCTGCTCGGCAGGGAGTCTGCTTCTCCCTCTGACCCTCTCCCCTCTCATGTGCTCGCTCTCTCTCATTCTCTCTCTCTCTCAAATAAATAATAAATAAAATCTTTAAAAAAATAAATAAATAAATAAAATAAATTTAAAAATACAAGTGCCATTTTACTGCTTTTGTTTCTGATTTTAAATTCACAAGAGACCCCAAACACTGCCAAGCACATGCTTTTATTCATACTTCGTTAGAACTCATGTGTCTCCTTGACTTTCACATGAGAAACAGTAATATTAGAAAGGCTAAGCCATACCTTAAAACTGGCCATAAGTACTTTTCCTATGATATATGCTCGAAACATGCATTTGTCATGTGTTTTTCCCTGAAGGAGTTGTCATGAGGACTCTTGCTATCCCTATAGCACTTCATAATTAGGAGGAAATAAAGTATCCTTCTTCATCACATCCATCTACTAATTAGCCAAACTACATAAAACATGCTTTGGCCCAGCGCCGTGTCTCTCTACGCTGCAGACCCCATCTTTGGCAGGAAAAGACCCTGCATTCTAGAGGCAGCACAAGCTAATTACACTAGTTTATCTCCCGTCACCTTATCAAACAAATACCCAAAAAGAAAATACCATGCTAGAAAAAGTACAAACACACAACATCCTCAATTTTATTCACCAATAGTCAGACCTACAGAACCACAGCCCACAGATGGACTGACTTCTGCACCCATGAATTGCAAATTGCCTCTTCTAACAACAGCTCCCTGGCTCTGATGAGCTGGTAGTGTTCCACAATCTGTCGGCTCCTCAGATTCAGCCCCGCGCCTTCCTCCGTGCCCGTGGCTTCAGCTTCAGCCATAAACCTCACGTTGCCTATAAAATCGACTTCAGAGAAAAATGAAGTTCTTCTAACATGTCCCACAGCAGACACGGGTTAAAAACATACACGAGGCCGCCACCGCCAGGGACCGTCAGCACCTCCCTTCACCTGAGAGATGCCCAGAGCCTGAGCCCCCGCAGCGTCACTACAAGGGAAGCAGCGCAAGAAAGGAGCAAACACGCTCCCTGATGCGACTTTATGGGGTGACCTGGATGGAACTTCCACTCTCACGCGCATGGTGTCTGTGAGAAATGAAGTGTGTCCTCCCGTGCGCTCTGTCAGCGGCCCGGGCACAGCTGAGAAGGATCTACGTGCTGTGGGGACCCTGGGACACACTGGCAGACGTCATTTGAAGAACTTCACCCAACGGCATGGGCTCTCGTCTAGGAGGCCCTTTTCATGGTATTTCTTATAAGAAAAGCGGGACTTCTGAGTGTATAGTCAAGTGCCCAGAACAACGTAAAGAGAGTTTTTTCTACCGACCAAGTATCTGCATTATAATATATGACTTCCTAATACCGAGTTTATAACATTTCAGAAAAGAGTAGTTGTGCACATCAATGACTCTTCTGGCTTTCTTTATTCAAAAATAAAACAGGCACAAAAAAAACCAGAACTAAAATGTCCAATGTCACCTGAAATAGCAGGTTCACCAAAAGGTTTAAAGGTAAGCTTGCATTTTAGGGTATTAATTATAATTACTAGAGAGAGAATGAATTGTTTTTCAAAACATGTATCTCAGGAAAATGCTGACCAATGGGGCAGGTGGTTATTTCATCCCCTTTGTGCAGGGGAACCCACAGGTCTCGAAAGTCTCCCGAGCAGCAGAAGCCGCTCGAAGACGGCCCTCTTCCAGGTACAGGACATGGGCCTTTCCAGAAGGATGGAGTCTTCCTCAGGCTGCCCCTTGGCCAGGCTAACCAGCCACCCACAGGTACTTTCGCTTCCAGGGGAAAGTTGTGTGGATACATATGCATTCACGTTCCTCTCGAGGCACTCACGTTCTACCATCTATAACAGATGGTGCACAGTGATGGTTTTGGAACACAAAGTGGGGGCCTGGGGGAGGGGAAAGGACACACCAAGCGCCCCTACGCATCACGCTCCAGGGCGCGGAGGTCCTCCAGGAGTTCCTGGGCCACGGTCTGCAGGTGAGGGTTGCGGCTCTTGGCCATGGCCAGGATGCGCTTCAGGGGCAGGGAGTTCTGGAACTCGGAGGCCGACTTGGAGAAGACTTCTGGCTCCAGGACCACAGACTGGACAAGTCGCAGTGCATGAAGACACACCTCTGCGTCTGGGTCTGGGGGAGAGAGGGAACACTTCTGGTTAGAATGAGACTCTACAGGAACAGTGGCAAAGTCTATCCCTCGAGAGCTCTCGGCCTTTCTGAATGACAGGTCTGACTGTTCAGTAACTACCAGCTGACTGAGAAACAGTGTCACTTCTTGAGGTAAAAGCTTAGCACGTAAGAGTGACGCAACAAAACTCAATGACCACTGATTTAGTGACATCCATCTTCAAATATTACTCACAATCAGATAATTTTAAGATGCTGAACTAAAAATATGAGGTCTTCATGTTGTTTGCTCCAACTCTGTCCACATAGGATTGTTTTAAGAAGTAGCGCTCCATCTGTACTGCAAGCACACCAGTCCTCAGAGGACACGTATGGGTACGGCAGCTCTCCAGGGCCCCCAGGCTCCCCAGAGTCACAGGCTGCAGGATGCACAGTGTTGCCATGTCCCTGAGGAGTCCCCTCCAGAGTTACAGAACCTGGTGCCCTGCACGCACGGTGGCACCACTAAAACACAGCTAGACACAAACAGCCCAACGCAAAGCTACATTCTAAACTAGGAGGGATCCAACTCTCCTTACTACTTACTCTTCCCTAGGGGAAACTCTAGTACGCCATCGATCCACTTCTTTTTTTTTTTTTTTTTTTTTAATATTTTATTTGACAGAAACACAGCGAGAGAGGGAACACAAGTAGGGGAGAGGGAGAAGCAGGCCTCCCGCCGAGCAGGGAGCCTCATGTGGGGCTCGATCCCAGGACCCTGGGATCATGACCTGGGCCGAAGGCAGACGCTTAACAACTGAGCCACCCGGGCGCCCCCATCGATCCACTTCTTGATTGAATGTCGTAATTCCAACCAGGCTCAAAATCGGTACCTCTTTCTTAGCACTACACTTAAACCTTTTAAGAAGTGAGTAGGATTGCAAGAGCAGACTAAATAAGTCCTCAGTGAGAACTGCCACACACTAAGGCTGCCCAGAGGCTCTTGCTGTTGACCCAGGGCCCCCAGGGCCCAGTGAAGACTGCTGCACTCTGTCCAGGAGGGAGGGCAGGACATCCTGGGCCTGGCTCATTAGAATCCTCCTACTTTGGGGGAGGAGGGGGCAACTTTCCCCAGTACGGGCCTGCCAAAGACCTGGTGCAGAGTGTGGCTGCCACAGGGAGGAGGACAGGATCACCAGGAAGGCCCCACCACCCAGACAAAGATGGACAGGAGCTGGACCAAAACACCAAAGAACTCCCTTTGTCCTCCAGCATCAGCCCAGCAAACTTCCAGCAGCCAATAAGAGCAGTCTACAGCTGGGAAAGGAGCACAAGGAAGGAAGGAGACCCCCCGAACACAGACGCAAAGGGAAGGCCAACATCTAAGGGTGGAACAGGGCACTGAGGAAGACTCTCGGGCAGCTTGGCCCTCACCCTCACTTAGCACAAGGAGAAGAGAGGCATTTGAAGCCTGTGGGTACACAGGAGGCAAGCACAGCAGCACCAAACCCACACCCATCCCATCCCGCACTGACAGCCCGGCAGAAGAAGAGGCTTGGCCATGTCCACAGGTGCACACCAGCTACCTCATTCTCTGCTGCAGAGGCTGGTACACTACGGCCCAGAGACCAAACGTAGCCCAGGAAACATTTCTGTATAGGCTGTAAGCTAAGAGTGACTTTTATATTTTAAAGGGATAGTTTTTAAAAAAGAGAGAGGGGGGAGAAGAATATGCAGCAGAAACCATACATGGCCCTAAAGATATTTACTATCCAGCCCATTACAGAAAAAGTTTGCTCTATTGTCCTGCACACAATGTCTAACATTCAATCAGAAATTACAACAAAGCAAGGGAAACAAAAGGCCCACGGTGGAGTGATAAAGTAATCAACAGAGCCAGGCTCCGAGATGACCCAGCTACAAGAACAACTAGAAAAGGAATCTGAACTAAATAGGAGATGGGAAAGCACTGCTGTAGGGTTCCCACAGGACATCTGAAGCAGTGCAGTACTATTTAAAGATTAATTAAGGTTGTATTGTAAACCCTAGGGCAAATCATAAAAAAGTTCTTAAAGTGTAAATGAGAAGCCAGCAGTATCGATAAAACAGAATATTAAAATAATCCAACAACAAACAAAAAAAGAGGAAAAAAGAAACTGGAGATATTTTTGTATTTCTTTCTATATACATTAAATGAAAACAGTATAAACACACTGATTAGAAAACAGAGAATGCATAAAACAGCAAGACTTCACTATGCAATGCCCACAAGACACCCAAGATAAAGACAAAGGTTAAAAGTAAAAACAAATATTTAAAATATGCCAAACAAACACTACTTAAAAGAGGGCTACAGAGCCTATATTATTACTAAACAAAGTAGACTTCAGAACAAGAAATGTTACCAGGACTACGGAGTAACACTCCCTAATGATAGAGAGGTCAAGACAGCAAGAAGACGTAACAGTCTCAATTATGTATGTACTGAATAACAGAGCTTCAAAAGACCAAAGCTAAATATGATAGAATTCTACAGGCAAATCGATTCACAATTAGAGTTGAAAACTTTAATGTTATTTCCATTACTGATTTTAAAAAGTAAGGAGAGAAAATCAGTAAAAACACAGAACCCATGAACAACACAAACTAATTGAGTTGAGCAAGGTCAGCATACAATGATCAATTCTATCCACATTTCAGTAAGGATACATTGGAAACAGAATGTGAATTGTGTAAGACTGATGAATCACAGATCTGTACCTCTGAAACAAATAATACATTATATATTTAAAAAAAAAAAAAAAGAAGAAGATAGTAGGAAGGGAAAAATGAAGGGGGGGAAATCAGAGGGGGAGACGAACCATGAGAGACGATGGACTCTGAGAAACAAACTGAAGGTTCTAGAGGGGAGGGGGGTGGGGGGATGGGTTAGCCTGGTGATGGGTATTAAGGAGGGCACGTACTGCATGGAGCACTGGGTGTTATACGAAAACAATGAATCGTGGAACACTACATCTAAAACTAATGATGTAATGTATGGGGATTAACATAACATAATAAAATAAGATTTAAAAAAAGAAAAAATATTTAAATATTTTCTATTTAAATAAATTCTTTATTAAGAAAAAAAAAGACTATCATTTACAATAGCACCAAAAACATAAAACATTTAGGTATAAATCTTATAAAATACGTGCACGTTTTGTATGCTAAAAACCATAAAACACTGATGTGAGAAAGTAAAGACAACCTAAGTAAATTGAGAGATATAACGTGCTTATGGACCAGAAGACCCAATATTGTTACGAGGTCAATCTACCCAGTGATCTACATACTCAGTGCTATCCCAATCAAAGTCCCATAAACTTGTTTGTAGAAATCAACAAACGGGGCGCCTGAGTGGCTCAGTCGGTTAAGCATCTGCCTTCGGCTCAGGTCATGATCCCGGGGTCCTGGAATCGAGTCCCGCATCGGGCTCCTTGCTCCGCGGGAAGCCTGCTTCTCCCTCTCCCACTCCCCCTGCTTGTGTTCCCTCTCTGACTGTGTCTCTCTTTGTCAAAAAAATAAATAAAATCTTTAAAAAAAAAAGAAATCAACAAACTAATTCTCAAATTTATTTGGAAAAGTGAAGGAACTAGGACAGCCAAAACAATTTAGAAAAACAGTGAAAGACTCAGAGTACTTGATTTCAAAACTTACAGTCATCAAGACAGTGTGATACTAGTGAAGGGACAATCATAGAGATAAATGAAACAGGATTAGAGAACACTGGAACAGACCACAGTTTTGTAAAATCTCAACAAACATATAAATGCATTTTATATTTTTTTTAGAAATGCATTTTAATCGAAAAAAATAATAGCCTTTTCAGGTTGCCTGGCTGGATCCGTCAGTGGAGAGCGGGAATCTTGATCTCGGGGTTGTGAGTTAAAGCCCCACACTGGGCATAGAGATTACTTAAATTAATTAATTAAAAAAAAAGATTCCTCAGGGCGCCTGGGCGGCCCAGTCAGTTAAGTGTCCAACTCTTAGTTTCGGCTCAGGTCATGATTTCACGGGTGGTGAGAAAGAGCCCCGGGTCAGGCTCCACACTCAGCAGGGAGTCTGCTGGAAGATTCTCTCCCTCTGCCCCTCTCCCCACATGCTCTCACTCTCCCTCTCTCTAAAATAAATAAATCGTAAAAAAAAAAAAAAAAAAAAGATTCCTCAAGTAACTCATGGATGCCTTAATGTTGATATTTCATCAAAAACTAAATACAGCCTTATCTTGACAAACAGCCAGAACTTCAAGATCCAGTACGCCCTACTTTCAGCAAACAGAAAGAAATGCCTTAGAAACTTACGTTATCTCTACCCCGCCCCTCCCTCCACAAACTTAAAAGTAGATAATCAGTCACTCCTCACCAACCCCAGTGCAACTCTTTTAGCCTATGGTCCCATCCCAGTGCTATAATGAAAGCACCTTTTTGCACCATAAAAAAATTAATTTTAAAAATAATAGCCTTTTCAAAAACCGGTGCTGGAAAAATTGAACACCCATATGTAAAAACAGAGAACTTGAATCCATACCTTGCCTCACATATAAAACTTACATTAAAATTAATAATAGACTTAATGTAAAACCTAAAACACCAAGAACTTCTAGAAGAAAACAAGAGAAAATCTTTGTAACCTTGAGTTTGGTAAGAATTCCTTAGATATAAAACCAAAAGCACAATCCATACAAGAAAAAAAATGAATAAGCTCTATCAAAATTAAAGACATCTGCTCTTCAAAAGACATAGTTAGGAAATGAAAAGATGAACCAGTAGGCCAGGAGAAAATACTTGTAAAACATGTATCAGATTTATTAAAAAACCCAACTGAATACAGAATATAAACTCAAAAATACTCAATAACAAACAACCCAATAAAAATTGTCAAAATATTGGAAAAGACAGATCTTTTCACGTGCTTACTTCCCATTTATGTCTCTTCTTTGGTTAAATGTATTTTCAAATAATTTATTCACAGTGTCTTTGCTCATAGTTGCCAAAATCTGGAAATAACCCAAACATCTTTCAACTGATAAACAGATCTAAAGAGACCATGGTATCTCCATAGAGTAAAAACATAAATAGCAATAAAAGAAATTAACAACTGATACATACACACAAAAACACGATGAATCTTGAATTATGCTGAGAAACAAGCTGGACTTTAAAATCTATACACGTCATGATTGTTTCTATATGCCATTCTGGAAATGTCAAAACTACAGGAAGAGAAAAGAGATCTGCGGTTGCCAAGGCCTGGGGGTGAGGAGGGGATGATCACAAAGTGGCACAGAGACTATTCTGCGGTGATGAAACTGTCCTGTGTCTTGATTACGGCAGTGATTACATGGTATATGCATGTCACAACTCACAGAACTCAGTACTAGTAAGTGGATTTCACTCTATGTAAAATTTTAACTCAATAAGCCTGACCTTTAAAAAAGGGAACAATTACATCCCGGACCGTCTTTCTTATTCCCTGCCCCTAGGCAATTGCTCTTTCCCTGGAGGACTGGTTATTTATTTTCTAAAGAATCTCTGGAGCAGGGACATTAGGCACAATTGAAGATGGAGGCTCTCTCTGGAAAACACATGAATTATGTGAAAACATACCCATAAATTCTAAGACACTCCCTCTTCCCTACTCTGTTTCCAGAGTTTATAGGCCTCTGCCTATAAACTGTTATGAGTTTATTATGAGTCTGTTATGAGTCCTCTCCAGCCAATCTGAACGACCTAAGAGAAAACACCTAACGGTGCTGACCTGTGGGTTCCCAGGGAATGGCTGAGCCAGCTCTCACTACAGTCAAGTTCCCAAGCCTCACCCACATGCTAGGGCTTCCAATCAGCATAAATCCCTCCCATTGTGTTTTCTAATGTAGGTAACATACAGTGTTATGTTAGTTTCAGGTGTACAATATAGTGATCCAACACTTCTTTACTCAGTGTTCATCACGATACGTGTACTCTTTAATCCCATCACCTATCTCACCCATTCCCCCCCCCACCCACTTCCCCTCTGTAGCTCCATCCACTTCATTGCAAATGGCAAGACTTCATTCTTTTTGGTGGCATTATATATATAATGCATTATATTTCATTATACATATCAGTAATATTTCATTACATACATATGCATTATATATGCATTTAATTATGTACACATATACATACACCACGCATCTCTATCCATTCATCAGTCAATGGACACTTGGGCTGCTTCCATAGTTTGGCTATTGTAAATAACGCGGCTATAAACATAGGGGTGCCTGTATCCCTTTGAATTAGTGTTTTTGTGTTTTGGGGGTAGCTATCTAGTACTGCAATTACTGGATCATAGGGTAGTTCTATTTTTAACCTTTTGAGGAACCTCCATACTGTTTTCCAGAGTGGCTGCACCAGTTTGCATTTCCACCAACAGTGCACGAGGGTTCCCCTTTCTCCAAATCCTCACAAACACCTGTTGTTTCTTGTGTTATTGATTTTAGCCATTCTGACAGGTGTGAGGTGGTATCTCATTGTGGTTTTGACTTGCATTTCCCTGATAATGAGTGATGTTAAGCATCTTTTCATGTGTCTTTTAGCCATTTGAAAGTCTTCTTTTTTTTTTTTTTTTTTTTTTTTTTTTAAAGATTTTATTTATTTATTTGAGAGAGAGAATGAGAGAGAGAGAGCACATGAGAGGGGGGAGGGTCAGAGGGAGAAGCAGACCCCCTGCTGAGCAAGGAGCCCGATATGGGACTCGATCCCGGGACTCCAGGATCATGACCTGAGCCGAAGGCAGTCGCTTAACCAACTGAGCCACCCAGGCACCCTGAAAGTCTTCTTTGGAGAACTCTCTGTTCATGTCTTCTGGCCATTTTTAAAATTGGATTACTTGGGTTTTGGGTGTTGAGTTGTATCAATTCTTTATGTATTTTGGATACTAAACCTTCACTGGATATGTCATTTGCAAATGTCTTCTCCCATTCTGTAGGTTGTCTTTTAGTTTTATTGACTGTTTCCTTGGCTGTGCAGAAGTTTTTTATCTTGATCAAGTCCCAATAATTTATTTTTGCTTTTATTTCCCTTGCTTCAGGAGATATATCTAGAAAAATGTTGCTATGGCTGATGTCAGAGAAAGTACTGCATGTGCTCTCCTCTAGGATTTCTATGTTTTCAGGTCTCACATTTAGGTCTTTAATATATTTTGAATTTATTTTTGTGTATGGTGTTAAGAAAGTGGTCTAGTTTCATTCTTTTGCCAGTAGCTATTCACTTTTCCCAACACCATTTGTTGAAGAAACTGTCTTTTTCCCATTGCATATTCTTTACTCCTTAGTCAAAGATTAATTTACCATATAATTGTGGGTTTATTTCTGGGCTTTCTGTGGGTTTATTTCTGTTGTGTTGGTCTATGTGTCTGTTTTTGTTCCAGTACCACACTATTTTGATAACTACAGCTCTGTAATATAACTTAAAGTCTGGAATTGTGATACCTCCATATTTTTTTTTTCTTTTTCAGGATTGCTTTGGCTATTCGGGGTCTTTCGTGGTTCCATACAAATTTTAGGACTGTTCATTCTAGTTCTGTGAAAAACGCTATTGGTATTCTGATAGGGATTGCATTAAATTTGTAGATTGCTTTGGGTATATAGGCATTTTAACAATATCTGTTCTGATCCATGAGCATGGAATGTCTTTCCATTTCTTTGTGTCACCTTCAATTTCTTTCATCAATGTTTTATAGTTTTCAGAGTACAGATCTTTCACCTCTTTGGTTAAGTTTATTCCTAGGTATTTTATTATTTTTGGTACAATTGTAAATGGGATTGTTTTCTTAATTTCACTTTCTGCTGCTTCATTATTAGTGTATAGAAATGCAACATATTCCTCTTGTTGATTTTTGTATCCTGTGACTTTACTGAATTCATTTATCAGTTCTAGTAGTTTTTTGGTAGAGTCTTCAGGGTTTTCTATACAGAGTATCATGTCGTCTGCAAATAGTGAAAGTTTTCCTAATCTTCCTTACCAATTTGCATGACTTTTATTTCCTTTTGTTGTCTGATTGCTGTGGGTAGGACTTCATAGTGTGTTAAATAAAAGTGATGGAAGTAGACATCCTTGTCTTGACCTTGACCTCAGGGGAAAAGCTCTCAGTTTTTCCCCACTGAATATGATATGATGTTCACTGTGGGTTTTTCATATATGGCCTTTATTACGTTAAGGTATGTTCCCTCTAGACCTACTTTGTTGAGGGTTTCTATCATGAATGGGTGTTGTATTATAAATCTCACCCTTAAACATGAGAAGACAATGCCCATCACCAGACCCGTGAGAAAAAGATGGCCATCATTTTCAACAGAAACAAAAGGAGGGAAAAGAAAAGAGTGTGCAATGAGAAGAAAATTTTTAAAAAATATTAATACCTTCCTCAAAGAGATAGAAAGAAGTTATATCATCCATTAAGCAAGAATGAGATGTTATATTTTTTAATTCCAAAAAAAAAAAAGGCAGTTAGAAATTAAATGTATGATAGTAGAGATGAAGACCTCAATAGGAAGGACGGAAAGTAAAGTTGAGGAAATCTCTCAAAAGTGGTGCTAAAAAAAAAACAAAGAGATGGAGAATAGAAGAAAAAGAGGACTAGAATAGGAGGCTCAACATCCAAATAACAGTCCAAAAAGAAAAAACTGAGTCAACAGAGAAAGGAAATCACTCGATAATGATTCAATAATTCAAAATAATTGAAAAAAGATTACTAGAACTAAAAGACGTAAGTTTCCAAACTGAAAGGGACCCTTTCAGTTTCCACCAAAATTAATAAAATATATATGTAATACACCAGACATATCAGCATAAAATTTCAGCTCAAAATATGAAACAAAGAGAAGATTCTATAAGCTTCTAGAGGGAAAAACAGATCACATACAAAGAGTTAGGAATCAAAACTGCTCAACATTGGACATTAGAAGATAAAGTAATAATGTCTTCAAAATTCAGAAATAAAAAATAATTCTAACCTAGGATTCTATACCCAGCCAAACTATGACTATTATAGGTGAGGGTAAAATAAAGACAATCCAAACACATAATATCTCAAAAGTTCTGTCTCCCACACACCCATTCTCTGGAGACATGACAGGACTTGCTCCACCTAAACAAGGAAGTATACCAAGAGAGAAGACGACATGGGATACACAGACAGTATCAGGAAGGTCAACACACATGGAAGAAGAGAATCAGCTTGGTAGGGAATACAGACTAAGAGAAAGGTAATCAGCTTATTTACCAAAACTGTACAGGAGGAAAATAACACAGAACTTAGGTCTGTTCGGGCCACAGATTAGCAAATTCTGAGCTATAACTACTCAATTTATCTTTTAAAACAGTCATGAAAAACTTATTACTTGAGACAGAGAACATTCCTATAGATGGCTCAATTATGGGTTGGGAGATGAGTGAATCAAACAGAGTGAGAAAAGGCATTCACCTGACTCCAACACAAAAACAACGTAAATATGAAGATTATCTGATGAGAGTTCTTAAGCAGCCAATATAAAAGTTATTCAATGAGCAACTGCAACCTGCTGGAAGCAAATGAAAAAAAAAAAAAAAAAAAAGCCTCAGCAAAGAAATCAAAGATACAAAGAACAAAGGGGAAACATTAGAACTGAAAAATACAATGACCGAAATTAAAAACTTGATAGAGAAAGAATGGAAGGGACAGAGGAAAGATCAGTGAACTGGAAGATAGGACCACAGAAATTACCCAATCTGAATAACAGAGAGAAAAAAGACAGAAAAAATAAACAAAGCCCCTGGGTCCAACGGGACTGTAAAGAAGAGCTCTAACATATGTATCATTGCAAGGCTGGAAAATACTCTTAAGAAACAATGGCTGAGATTTTACCCTATTTGGCAGAACACAAACCTACAGATCCAAAAAGCTGAGCAAACTCAAATTGGGATACACCTCAAGAAATCTATGCCAAGACACATCATAGCCAAACTTCTGAAAGCCAAAAACAAAGAAAATAAATCTTGAAAGCTGCAAGAGAGAAATGACACGTTGCCCATGGGAGGAAAAACAATCCAGTGATACTGGATCTCTCACCAGAACCCACAGAGGCCAGAACAAAGTGACACGACACTTTCCACATGTGAAAGAAAAGAATCATCAACCCAGAATCCTATACCCAGTGAAAATGTCCTTCAGAAATGAAGAGGAACTCCAGACATCCTCAGATGAAAGAAAATTAAGAAAATCTGTCACCAGCAGACTACTCTAACAGCAAGGCTACCCCACACAAAAATTTGTACAGGAACATTTGCTGCAGCACTGTTCAATAACAACCTATTGAGAGTGTAGCTCAGCTACTCCCTAAGATTGCTGCCTCACCATCCATTTCGTTTGGTCAAATGGCCTGAAGGGACCTGAAACCAATGGTAGCCTCTCAAGCACGTGTGTGCCCTAGAAAACAGCCAACCGAGTCATAAGCAAACGTAAGTCCCTGGTAGGACTTCTCCCATAGCCCTGATGAAAAGCCCCCCGCCCCACCTCCCAGCATCTTCCCCTTATGTGTCTCTTAGATGAGTGCCCCGTGGGGCTTACCTGAGCCCCACTCTTCTGGTTTGAACTGACCAGTCCAGCCCTAGCCCGGGAACCCCAGAGTATTCCACCCACAGACCCGATAAAGGCACCTGGCCCACATCCTGCCTCCCTCTGTCTGCACTCTGTGTTCACCTCCCTGTGTGGCCCCTCAAGGTGTCCTCCAGGACCTCTTTTTCAATTCTTCTTGTGGTCTATTGTTGAACTGCAGCCCACCATCCAGCAACCTTTGCTCCACTTAATAAGTGTTAATTTGACCATTCATAACACAGCCCCAAAGTGGAAATAACCCAAATGTCCATTAAGTGACAAATGGATAAACAAAATGTGGTATATTTACACAATGGAACATTTGGCAATGAGAAGGAATGAAGTATTGATACACATTACAACACAGATGATCCGTGAAAACATGCTAAATGAAAGAACCTACAAAGTATACAATTCCAATTTTATGAATGGCCCAGATTAAAGTAAATCCATAGATATAGAAAGCAGATTAGCAGTTTCCAGGGGCTGGGTGAAGAGAATGGGGAGTGACTGCTAATGGGCATGGTGATTTCTACTAGTAGTGATGAAAATATTCTAAAATTAGATAGATGGTGGTCATGCTTGCACAACTCTGTGAACATACTAAAAATGACTGAATTATACACTATAAATAGTTGAATTTCATTGTTTATGAGTTACATCTGTTTTTAGAAAAAGAAGATTGGTAGGAAAATTGGCAAAATTCTAACGAGAGCTAAAGATGAGGTTCTAATAGTGTACCAATGTGGATTTCCTGTCTCAATAACTAGTCTATGGTTACAGAAGGTGTTAACATTAGGGGAAGCAGGGTGAGTATCACCAAATTATTTTCTCATCACATGGGTGTGTGGATGTCTCAGTGACCTTTTTCTCACACGGCTTTCAGTATTTTTTTCTTTCTTTGTACAGTCTCATATGTACAACTTCTGCAACTTTTCTCTAAGTCCGAAAGAATAAACTAAAGAGAAAACTGCTAAAGCACATTCTCTAAACAGGAAAAAAGTGATAAAAGAAATAATCTTGGAACACCAAGAAAAAATAAAGAATGAAAAGAATAAAAACAAGGATACATACAATAAACTCTGCTTCTTAATTATTACACAGAGTGTAAAATTATGTGAATAAAAACATTTTTCTTGGATGGTCTTGTCAAAATGAAGTTAAATTTTACATCAATTGCACAAATCTTACATGTACAATTCAAGAAGTTTTGACAAACGTATATACCCATATAAACCACAGTCCTAATGGGATACAGAACATTTCCATCAACACAAAGTTCCCTCATACCCCTTCCCTTCCAGTCAATCCCTACCCTTACACAACTGATGTTCTGATTCCTATCAACACAGATTAGTTTGCCTCTCCTTGAAAATCATTTATGTAGACCTCACTATTTTTCTAAGCACTATTTCATTATTAAAGCTCAGGCAACTCAAAACAAATGAAATAATATTCTGCTTAGTTTTTTTCCTACATTTGTATCAAGTTAGTCCCCTCCTGACATTCTGGGGATGTTTGCTTCTCATAAAGTCCTACTGAGCACTTAGATGGACAGGAAATCACGGTACCGTACCCTGTTTCCTCCTAAACAGTACACAGATTTCTTTGTAAATGTTTTTACATTTGGGAGTGAGGAGGATATGTGAGAGAGAAGTATGCAAGGAGAGCCATGAGCAGTGCGACTTCCCTGGGTGACATCCTCCACAGCTCTGAGCTCTCACGCCACTGGTGTCTGTCACAAACACCTCTGATAGGCACGCAGCTCACACAGTCACATCTGTCCCCAGCAGCAGCATCTGGAAGGAGCTGTGCCTGTAGTCAGGTTTGAGTAACGCATCACACCCACAACCAGCTCTGCAAGGTGTGCCGACCCTGTGCACACTGCCCATGCTGGGCCGGTCACCGAGACAGAAGACTGACTGCTGGCCACAGACTTGGCGGCAGGCAACTTCCCTATTAATATCTGCAGGGATTTGGGGGAAAATCCAAACCGGAAGGTCAGGATGTAACCATATTTCAATAAGATGATAAGGAATTTTTAAATTGCATTTCTTTGAATACAAGCAGAACTGAAATGTTCTACCCTGAAGCTGGTATGTGCTGACCCAAGTTCCTTAGAAAGAAGCCCCTGACAGGCACACTGTCCTTCCGACAGGAAGGAAGGTCTAAGAACTCCCTTTGCCCACCTTCCCCCTCGCTATCCCTTCCCATTCTCCAAACCTGCCCCATCATCAAGTTAGCTCTATGGGTCCCAAACTGGGTCCCCTGCACCCTAGTTCTCCAGATGGTGACAGGTGTCCTACTGGGCAGGGGAAGGAAGGACATGGCGAAACAGTACTCTGGGAATTAAGCTGTAGCTAATTAAGGACCAGAGGACAAGGACAGGTCACTGAGACCTCCACACACTCTGTATCCGATCTTGTCACAGGCACGGATGCCCAGTGCCATACTTCTCAAACACAGGCATTCCCACGGACACAAAGAAAACTCACCAGACCCAGCCCGGTGGATTTCCTGACGGCTGAACCGGCTCCTTAAAGCACAGCTCGCACACACACATGCACACACACACACACACACACGCTCACACGCACACACGCTCACACACACTCGCACATGCTCACACACGCTCACACACACTCACGCACACATGCGGTCACACACATGCGCTCGCACACACACGCTCACACACACACTCCCACACACGCTCCCACGCACACTCGTGCACACACGCCCCAATGCATGCTCACATATATGTTCAGAGGGTCCTTCTGTTCTCAGTCATGCTTGAAATTAAAACAGACACATCTCTCTCTCTTTACTTACCTGGTGATCACCCTTGTCTTTAAAAATCCGTACGTTAAATGCATAAACTAAAATCTGAGGTGAACTGGGAGCTACCTCCATGATAGAGGGCAGCAGCAGCATACGGAGGCGACACATGTCATTTAGAGTCACTCACCACCAACATCTCAGCGAAATTATTGAAACAAAGGCTTGCTAGGCGTTTGTGTTCTCAGCTGTAAACTGAAGGTTTAAATCATCCACATCGTTACCATAAAGACCAAATGAGGAGACATAAGTGTCTACCGAAATGCTTGGCACGTAGTTGGCATCCCATAAATAGCCATTTCCACACCACACGGAACAAACCTCACCCCACTCTCTCCACCAGCGACCCGTTCTTGCCATGCAGGCCTTTGGTGTCCTTCCAACAAAGCAGGACACCACGGCCCGGGGCTCTTGCACCGCTGGTCCCTCTGGTGAGAACACACTTTCCCAGATATCTGAAGGGCCCAACAATGACATCTGACTATTTCAGATTATGGAGGCACCCACGTGCCCTTACATATAAATGTAAGTGCATGTTACTCCTGAAACACCACAAAAGATTTCTCTAAAATTACTTCTCTGTGGTGGAGGAAAAATTCATTCAAAAAAATCCCATTAAAATAAAACCAAAATCCATCTTCACAAATCAACCAAACCTGATTCTCTAATTCTCTAACCAGGAGACAATTAATTGAGCCTTAAGCATTAAGACAGATCAAATTCATAATGTTTAATATTGCCATATGAGTCCTCATATTAAAATAACAGTCTGAGTAAATTTAGCACTTTGATACAAAAACAGCGAGCAAATACTTTCACGGGAAGCGTCTAACCCTGGCCAAGCGTCCTGCCAACCTTCTGTGAATAGCCCCTCGGCCAGCAGCAGAGCTCTTCTGCCACTGGGGTCCTCTAGGGGATGAGCTCCCGAGAGCCCAACACCTTGCCCTATCTTCTCTCAAAGAGCTGATGGAAGATGAAACCAACCCAAAAAAGCAACATGCCTGGGGAATGCAGTGATAATCTTGACATGCCAGCACGGGAAAGGGAAGGTGAGCACGCTTCAACCTGTCTGGACTAAAGGAGACAGAGAATGATAAAACCCATGAATTTCAAGGTGACTACAAAAGGTTTGACCACAGAACCCTGTTAAATGACAAGAACCATTAAGATATGATTTTATTTTTAACTTCTCCCCACAAAAATCAAGATCTACTAGATGAAACAAAAGCAAACAGAAGCAAACTGGTCTCCCCATCAACAGTTTGCTCTGGCGGAAGAGGGTGGGGGTCGGCAGCTGCCCGTGCCCCTGCTCCAGGAAAGAGCTCTTCAGCCTGCAGGGTCCCACCAGGCGGCCGATGTAGGAAACAGAAACAGCCAGGCTGGGGTCTCCCGGGCACTTCCAGTGGTGAGAGGAACCCTTCCATCAGAGTTCCGGACCTGCCACCAAAGCAGTCAGGGGTGAAGACTGCATCCTCATTCCAACGACACCGCCGCTGCCCAGAACGTCACTGGAGCCTCTCCCGGAACCGCCCTCAGAGCCCATCTGCGAGCCCTACGCAAACATCAGTGTCGCTGCCTTAGATTCCGACCCCACGTCCTGGGGAGGTATCCAACGCTGAGTGTATATTTAAATGGTCATGCCGCACCGAACTGGCAGCTTATCTGAGCTTTGTCCATGCACCACTGACCAAGGGCAGGGACCGAGCGGCTGGGCTTCAGCCCCCTGACGCACCCAACACCCACACAGCTGAGTCCCTTGCCTCCCCAGCCTACCAGCTGCCATGGCTTGCTGGCTCGGGCAACGGTGCCTTCCCTGGGCCTCACGGACACCACATCCTCCTGGTTTTCTTCCCACCCCGTCTCGCTTCTCTGTGCTCCCTCCTTCTCTTCCTCCTGCACGGAAACTGCCAAGGCCTGGAGACAGCTGTTAAGACCCTGGGCAGTGCTCTGAGCAGGGGCAGGCCCTGGTCTGACAGGCGTTTCTCAAGCTCCTTCTGGCTCTCCCGATGCTCCCCGACCCTCGCCAGCCTTTCCCACTCCCACGTTCTCCTCGCCCGTGGCTGCCACAGGGCCTTCTCACTGCCCTTCCTTGGCTGTGAGGCTCCGCCCTCAGACCTCTGCGTGGCTAGCCCCGCAGTTCATGCAGGCCTCGCTCAAATACCTGGAGAGCAGCCCCGCCCCATCACCCGCTAGCCCCTCGTGCTGCCCCGCCCTTATCCGCATCAAATGACATACGCCATTCTGTTTGTCGTGGAGTCTCTCCACCTGAATATAAGTTCCATGGGGAAGAATTCCGCCTTGTTCACTTCTGAACCTGCAGTTCCTCAGACGGCTCAGAGCTCAATGAATACCTGTAGCAAGTGAGCTGCCCAAGGGCTGCAAGCTGCAGGGCGCCCAGCCCGGGGCACCCGCTGCCATGGGGGCAGGTAAACCCCCAGTTCAGCAGCAGGGACTACAGATGGGATGCCAAGCTCAACACATACTTTATGGGAGACGAAGAAATACAACCTCTAGTCTCTCTTACCTAGAGATCTTTTCTTAAATTAAAATAGTTCCAGCCCGCTCATAAGCATGAGATCAGAAAGTGCAAAGATAACTCCATTTGTAATATTTACCACGGGACACTCAAGAAGGAATGATCAGATGTGGGGATGGGGCATCTGGAGAGGCTCCCACTAGACAAGTGGATTTTGAAGGTCTGGGAACCTAATGCATCAACCATTAGATGACTCTGAGGTGGATTAGGAGAACTTTATGTAGTAGGCTACTTTATTTCCTTCTAAGTTTTTCTTTAAAAATCCAGAGATATTATAACTTCAACCTTTATGAATTAAAATGCCCTCATAATGGATGTGAACATCTTGGCTTCTTCCATTAGCTCATCTGTTTCTGAATTACACTCCAGCAACAGATTCCTCACTTCCCTCTTTCCAAAATCACTCCTCAACTTTTCAACATGACACTTTAGACAACAGATCACACACAGAGGGAAGTGGGAAAGGTGTTACTTAGCCCAAGTAGGAATTTGCTCCTTTTCTAAAATACTCTTGCATGGCAGATGGATCAGCTCTAATACACAGGCAGAGCCTGAGCCACAACCGAATTAGTCCCACTTCAACACATGTCAAAATACATTAAAATAAGCAGATGTCAATAAGCATAACAGAAATACCCCTGGCAAACACAGAATTCTCAGAATGGCATAGTGTCTATTAAATGAAGGCAACACATAATTTCTACATTTCACATTCCATGTTGGTGGAGTTTATAGATTCAGCATGGCCCAGGAGAAAACACACAAGCTCAGGCAGAGGGTTTGTAGTCAGAAGGCCAGGATATGAACACCAGATGTGGTACTCCCAAACTGCCAGGCTGTGCCAAGTAAGGTAGTCGCATTCTCTTGTCAGTAACCAAGAGCACGCAGCCATCCCAGAGTTTTTACTGAGCACAGAGGATAGAGCGTGTAAGGAAGCGCCGGGCAAGGAATGGAACCAGAGCTCCTACTGGCTGCTGTGCTTTCTGTTTACAACAGCCCGAGCCCCAACCCCCTCCCATCCTCTATAATAAAGAGCCTCCTCTACTCTGCTCTCCTGACTTGTCTACGGTGTTGCCTTAGCTAGCTGCTTGTGGGCTGCAATTCTGTCATTCCCAGATAAACCCGTTCTTGCTGGTAAGTTAACTGGCAGTTTTATTTTTAAGGTCAACACAAGGAAGTCACATTAAATATAAAGGCAGGGTTTTTGTTCCATTTCCAATAATGGAAATATGTTTTTGATGTATATATACATTTAATATATATTATGTACTTTTACACGTGTATTTTGTATATACATACATATAAATAGATACGTTAATACTAATGAGAAGAAAGCTGCAGTGGCTGTACTGACCTCAACAAAGTGGAATTCAGAGGAGGGATCATGACCAGCGATAAGGAAGGATACCGTGTAATGATCGATTCCTTAAGCAGACATAACAGCCTTAAACATGTATGCGCCTACTAACAGAGCTGCAAAACACATGAAGTGAAAACTGAGAGAAGTGAAAGGAAAACGAAATCCACAGAGATGGTCACAGATTTTGACATCCCTCTCCTGATAACTGATAGGATAAGTAGACAGAAAACCAGGAAGGATAGAGAAGACCTCAGCAGCAGCATCAACCACCTTCAAAGCAATGACAGCTATACAAAATGCCACCCAATAACAGAAGAACACACATTTTTTTCAAGTGCATGTGAAGCATTTACAAGATAGACTATATTTGGGGCTATAAAACAGTCTCAATAAATTTAGAAGGATTGGAATCATACATAGTATGTTCTCTGACCACAGTGGAAATAAATTAGAATTCAAATAAAATAGGGACTTGTGGTGGTTCAGCTCCAGTTGGGGTCTTAATCTCAGGGTCGTGAGTTCAAGCCCTGCATTGGGCTCCACACTGGGCATGGAGCCTACTTAAAAAAAATAATTTAAAAAATATGGAAAATCTTCAAATATTTGGAAATTAAATAAGCCAATCTAAATTAGAACATGTGCCATACAACATATCAAAGAGTAAGGTGGTGTCACAAACAAATAAATGGATGGTGTCACAGGACCCAGAAGTCAGAAATACTTTATATACTACATTATGTTGCATACAATATTAGTCATGGATAATAATTTCATATTTCATAATAAATTCACATATATTCAAAACATAAAGATGCATAAACATATTCGTCATTGCAAACAATCCAGGGATCCTCAAGAGGTCACCTGATACAAATGCAGACCCTAGAAGACTCACAAGATCTCTCACACCCAGTGAAATTCTTGCCACTCCTCTGCTTTAAATGCATTCACAGACACTCCTCTGCTTGGTTGGCTGCCTCTCCCCTCAGCTAGTTCGCTCCTCTCCTATCTTCTACTACTACAGACCTCACTCCTTCCATCCCTAGCCCTTCAGCCCCTCAGTCTGTCTTGCTTCTCCTCTCTCAAACTCATATGACGCCCTGGCCCAGCCGCCCCTCACTAGAGCAACTCTGAAGCCCAGCCTTCCCCACCCACTCCAGGACACCAGCAGTGTGCCTGGTTACTCGTGAGCTCACTGATGTGCAGGGGAAAAAATGAAATGAATCCACAGAGAGTGAATGTAAGAGTGAGCATTTTCTCCAGAAGTCACCGGCCACACCCCTGCATGTTTTTGATCCTGGCTCCCCCACTTGCTGGCACAGTGGTCCTAGAAAAATCATTTTCTGAAAGCCGCTGTTCCACATGACAGATGGGCGGGCGACCACAGCCCACTCCACATGTTCTGGGCTCCTGCACACTCAAGCACACCACAAACTGGCTGTGCAATGTGCAGAGCAGGGGACACCAGGTTGGCTTTTCAGGGCGAAAGGAGGTAAACCCATGTCCTTCAAATGTATAAATTAGGAACTTAATTGAAAATACGTGGCTAGAAGGTTGGAAAACTTGCTGCAGTCTCCAGAGGCCAGACCAATTTCCTTCATTCATCTGAGAGATGCCGATCGGACACGATGGGCTTCAAACCACAGGTCACGGCTGTGTGTGAAGCAGGGACAGGGCAGACGGCATGACCTCCCGGGTGAGGCAGACTGTGTGACTGGTGGGCTGTCTGGGCTCGTGCAGGGCAAGAGGTCACAGAGAGGCAGTGCCGAAGAGCATGCTTAGAAGGCACAGGATACAGGCCTACCACTGGAACCAAGCGCCATGCTGAGGGACAAAGGAGACCCCCCAGGCTTCTCAGGTCATCTGCCTACACACTCTGCACATCCTTCCCTTGGCTCTGGTTCCCATGCTTTCGAGGCAACTCTGCAATGGGTTGTTTGGTTTGCTAAAGAGTCAGAAATGAGGAAGGTGTTCTGGATGGGGACAAAAGGGTCCTAGTCACTAGCAGTGACTGCCCTGAGATCAAGGATTCCATTAGCACCCTTGTCCTACAAACCTCAGTTTCTGTGACTAAGTACACCCCAAGGCAGCCTTTCATTATCCAGAGCATTCCTGGGCCCTCAAAGAGGGAGGAAGCCCAGACCATGGGCCGGGCAGGTTTCTTAGCAGACTGCCATCACCAAGCCTTCCCCTGGAAAACATTGCAGTCACTTTGCCATGCCCTTTCAAGCCATCAATCTATTCAGCATGGAGATCTGGCAGAAACCAATCTAGCATCCTATCCATCAGCTGGCACACCCTAGCTGACTGCTCTGAAGATACCCAATAGATCTGCAGGTTGGGTCTTTACCTTGAGAGCAATGGTTCTTAATCCTCCTGCACCCCAACATACACACACCCATCCCTCGAGGATCCCACAGTTACAAGAATTGAGGACGAAGCCAGCAATCCGCCGAACAGAGCTCAGTCCCCACTGCCTCGCCTCACCCTTGGGACTGCTGGAATGTGGCCGAATCAGAGCCGCTGCCTCTCCTCTCCTGCTTAGGGGTGCTGAGGAGGGCCGGCCAGACCAGCGGGCAGACACACAGAGCTCTGGCAGGCCTCTCTACTCCCTCTGCTCCTGGGCCTGAAGGGCCCATGGTGCACTGGAGGGGAGCAGAAATGCAGGAGCACATGAGGCCTTCCTTCCCCTTCCTTGCTTCTAACGGAGTTCCCACTATGCTTTTAAAACAGACTGTTCGTATTTGCTTCTGATTTAATAATCGGAACTCCAACTGTCTGGACCTCTAGGATTTGGTATTTTTCAAATGCTACCCTGTATTTATAACACAACCCTGGTCACAGGCAGTCAGCCACAGACAGAGGTCATAGCACACGGACCCGCAACGCCTCGTCCGCACGCGTGCCCACCTCACCCTCCTCGGGGCTGTGGCTCCAGCCCTTCCCAACTGAGTTCAAAGCCTGCGCATTTCCATGGAGAAGTCCTAAGCCTGCCATGAGAACCACACCCTTCCTTTGGGCTCTAGACTCTTTCAGGAACTGGAGAAAATGCTGCAGGTCTCCAGCGGCAAGATGGGAGGAACGGCCACCACCCGACTGCTACAGGACAACTGCAGTGCGGGCTCCAGAAGGCCCGACGCTTCCCCAATGACGGTGGTAAACACAACGGGCACTTGCCAGTGCTTCCACACGTATCACCGCAGTTCTACCATGGGGAAAATCTCTTCGGGCCAAAAGAAAATGAAACACTGCTGTCAAGTGACCCCGCCAAATAAGTGAGAAGCGCACCTCCGCTGAATGGACTGTTAGGATCCTGCTGTGGAGGAAAATCCCTAAAGGCATATTTTCTCCTCTCCACAGTTGAAAGAGCAGCCAAAATTAGGGCAGGCTGAAAGCCAGTGGCAGGTCCTAGGGGGATTTACATCATAACTCAAAAGTCACTTCCAGATTCCCATGTCCAATTTCATGTAAGGATAGCAACATCGGATGTGGGCCACTGTCCTCCTGGGCCCAGAGCTCAGTGACTTACATTTCTACGTGGACAAGAAGTTGAGGGTTTGCCACTTGCTTTGTGCCTTCGTGACTGTCCACAGCATTCACCCTGCCCACAACCATGCATCTGAATCAGCTCTGCTAAAGCACCTCACTCCCTGGTTGTGGGGCCCTGGAGAGCGTCCACGCCTCCACGAGCCCTAGTGTCTTTCTGTGTAAAACAGATCTGCTGGAGAGACTACGCAGATGTGGGGAGTATGGGCCTAAGTCAGTGGCTGCCATGCAGCAAGCGCTCAGGTAAGGTCTTGTATTCGTATCGGCTTCCCTTGCTGTTCACAACACAAACATGACGTGGGTTACCAGGGATTAAATATTAAGCCAGTCACACATATTTTACAATATCATACAGAAGGCGGGTGCCCAAGTGGCTCAGTCGGTGAAGCGTCTGCCTTTGGCTCAGGTCATGATCCCAGGGTCCTGGGATCGAGCCCCGCATCGGCTCCCTGCTCCGTGGGGAGTCTGCTTCTCCCTCTTCCTCTCCCTCTGCTTGTGTTCCCTCTCCCCCTGACAAATAAATAAAATCTTAAAAAAAAAAAAAATCCTATAGAAGGCAACCCTCCACTACCCAACCTCACAGATGACAGCCTTGCCCTAGTGATGCTAAACTTCTTAAAGAATGACATAATTATGATCTATGTTCCTAAGAGTTAAGCACTCTGTGCATAGTCTTGAAAATTAAACACGTAAGTTACTTTTTTGGCTGATGTTTACTGTCGTGCGAAATGAAGTTAAACACAGCTAACTCGGCTTAAAAAGAAACTTCACTGAACGTTATTTGAAGCCAAAATAATGCTTTTAATTATCCTGATGACATCCTCATTCCCAACTTTCACTCACTCTTGAGACCATAACAGCTACCATTATTATAGGTCAAAAATGGACAAATGCTGGTGACTCCGTGTGGCTCTGCCTCCCCACCCAGGTCCTGCGCTGGCCACTCGAGGTCCGAGGGCTGAGCTCTCGTAGGCGCTCTGAAGCTCGTGCCAACGTCACTGTTCTACAGATGGAGACCGGGAGCACAGGCTGCTCACCAAACTTGGCTCAAGACCCAACTAACAAGTAGGATTTGCACCTCTTCCTTCCACCTCCACTTCGCACATGCAGAGGCTCTGTGGACTTCTCTATTTGATTCCATACTGCACACTTTGTCAAGAACAGAAAAGCAGGTAAGATGGTGCTGGCAGGGTGTGTTTTCAAGCAAATGTAGATGTTACCTCCAACTAGTGCACCTTCTGTATATGCCTTCACTCTGCATATGGAGAAACTTGGGCCCGATTTAGGAAATTTTACTGGATTTACTACAGAACAGTGCGTCAGAATAGTTCAGCCGGAAGTATAAGACTGCAGCTCAAACTGGCTTGAGCAGTAAGAATCCTTCATCTCTTGTCAAGTGCAGAAGCTGGGCTGGATTCAGTGGCTCGGTTACATCATCAAAGGCCTGGATTGGTTCTTCTCTCCATCCTGCCCTCCAGAGAATCACCTATAGGCTGCCCTCCTCCCTCACAGTGAGCTACAATGTGCGTCCTTGTTCCTATCCAGTGAGGGAGAAACCTCTCCACCATCCTTGGGGTCTGGATGGGCCTACTTCACTCCTGCATCCACCTGTGGACCAGTGACTGTGGACAGATGGGTGCCATGCACAGACCAGCTGAAGGCCTGAAGCTGAAACCAATCACTCACACGATGACAGGATTGTACGACTGCCTCAGCACACTAACCCTCCAACTTGCCTCACACATTAAAGGGAACTGGGCAGGTGTGAACACCCAGATAGCCTGTGCCCCATTCCCAATCAACTAAATTACAACCTTTAGGAATAGAGACCCAAGCGTGACTGTCAGGGCACAGGGGGAGGTGGGTGATTTCTTTCTTTCTTTGTTTTCTTCCACAAAAGCCCTTACTGGAGTTTAGGATCTCTTTCTCTGTGTCACAGGATCCATAAAAGGGAGACTAAAGCCCTGAATAATTAGATACAAGGAAGAAGACAAAGGGGCTGGATAAGCTGTCCACAGAGTCCTGGATACGTAGACACAACCAAATACATGACAGAAGAAAGGTGATGTGGTTCTGAATCCCAGCTGCACCAGGCCGGGAACTGTGTTACACTGTGACCCGCCCAGTGCCCAGTTTTATGGCATGCACGAAAGGGACAGTAATCTCAGAGTGCTAGGACCTGACCCAGCATGAGAGAGGACTTTGAAGAGCCCTGGACCCCGCAGCAATGTGAGCAGAGCTCTAAGGGGCACCTTCCCAGATTAAACTGGCAGGGGCAGGGGGGTGGGGGGTCCCTGCCTTCTGGGCTGTTCCTGGGTTGAAGTCACAATGGCCTCTGGTGCCCTGACAATGGCTCTACTCTACATAGGTCTCTGTGGCCTGCTGGGACACTCTGGCTGGGGGTGTGAGGCCTGCAAGACTAGAGGGCGCTCTGGCCCAGTATCTGCTGGTCCAGCCAGGACCTCTCTCTACTGGAACCATACGACCTTGGGACACAAACTTTTCCTCCACAATTGTAGCACTTACAATGTTATACTTGTGTCCAAGAAATATAACCCAACAAATATTTGGTAAACACTAACTCCCCAGTTTTTACCTTCTAAAGGGTTTCTTTTGACTTCTGAATATAAATGGCTTCCAAGAGGCTACATAACTAATGTCATCAAGAGAGTGTTCACAGCTGGGAGGCCTGCAAATCAGGTGAACAATCTCATCCGCTGAGGTTTCATAGTCTGATAAAAGAGCAATAACCCTAAGCACCAGATCCTTCATTAGTGAGCTGATGGAGAATATTCAGTGATGTCTTTTCTTAAAGACGAACACAGAATTCATATGGAAAGAATGATCATGAAAATTATTCTAGTATTAGGGGCCTATATTAAAACAAACCACTAAAAATGAAGCAGATTTCACATTTTAGTAACCTACTTTTATGCCAGAAAAGTCACCATTTAAAGACAAACTGCAAGAGAAAATAACTTTCCCTAGCCTCCAAACCTCTCAACCTCCCTCTGTGTACATAACCCAGAGACATACAACCCAACCCTCCATCTTCTCTGTGATATAACCAAATTTTAAACAATGGCTTTTCATCCCTGAGATGATATACAGCTTCATGCCAACTGGTCTTTCATTCCTTCAGTTGGGACGTATTTTTGAGCACCTCCTATGTGTTAAAGGTGCCGGGTTCCATCTGCGAGGCAAACGAAGATCCCTGCCCTCTAGAGCTTTCATTCTGGTGTGGAAGACAGATAGCAAACCACCACCAAGAATGAGGAGGGAAACTGCTTTCTGTCAAAGGTGACAGGTGTCACGGAAGAAGATGAAGTGGAATCAGGGTGTGGGCTGGAGGAGGGAGGTACACGGCCCTGACCGAAAGGAAAACAAGGCTTGAACTAACTGAAGAAAAACAAGACGAGTGATTCACAGATGCTTCCAGAGTACCTTGAAATTTGAGAAAAAGCTAAAGAACCAGGCCTTGGAAGGACAGGATGAAGCGGACCAACTGCTGGATTCCTGCTGGCGTCTCTTATCTCAGCACCTCTACCGTGGCTTCAGTGATGAACAGCACAGATGGCCTTCCTCCAGGAACACTGCCATGGGCCGCACAGACTTGGGCCTAGTAGTGGTTCCGTGGCCCAGAGTGGCCTTCTTCACAGCTCTAGCCAGAAAAGTCCGCAAGGAAGACTCCGGCCTGATCCACTCACACTCCCATCATGGAGACCATCACCTGGCACTGCCGGGTCCCTCGCTGACTGGTGGCCCGTGCAGAAGGCCTGCTCCAGGGGAAGAGGACAGGAGCATAACGGGCAAACAGGGTGATAGCCCCAAAGAAACTAAGTCTAGGGCTAACTTTCCCAGCCCAGGGGCCAATCAGGCCACCACCAGTCTCAGTCTAGGCTGTATGCTCACCCTGAGGAGTGTGCAGAACAGGAGGGGTCTGCTGACGATGCTGGGCCACATGTGGGTAGCTAACTGCTTGCAGGCCATGGCAAAGAGCCCCAGAGGCTGGGCAAAAGGTGGCATGGATTCAGAAGAGCCTGAGATCCAGTTAGGGCTCAGGCTGGCGGAGAACTGGAATGCAGACCCTGGATGGAGGCAAGATGAGCCCCGAGGGCAGGGCAGCCATGGCCTGAGGGAAACCAGACCCCAGCTCCCAGTGATGCTGGGCTGTGCAGGGCTGCTTCCATGGCTCATGGGCCCAAGGCCACAGCTGAGGGGCACTGGGAGAGGCAGGATTATGATCACAGGAATTCCAAAGAAAACGAAGATCTGGTTCTTACCAAAAAAACCCCTTAGGTCTAGTTGGAGATAACTGGCATTTGTGAAACAAAAGAACATGAAAATGTTAAATTGTCTCCAAGTAAAACGGAAACCAAAGGAACACGAGCACACTGTGGGCTAGGGCCGCAGCCGAAGGCTCCCACGAGGCCAGGACCTGGGCTGAGCCTTCGAAGACGGGCAGGAGCAGCAAACACGGACAGATGAGCGGGAGTCAAAGTTGTGGGGTTTTTTAATAGGCCATTTTACGTATGTATGCCTCATACAAATCAGGTCATGTTTACACAGTTTGGGGAAGCTACTTTCTCTGGGCAACGATCTACTACAACTATCTTCCCATGTGGTTTTACTATACTTCTACAGCTGACACTTGAAATGTTTTTATTTTTTATTGTGGTAAAACTTACCTGTTAACCATTTTCAAGGGTACAGGTCCGTGGTGTTAAGTCCATTCACACACTCTTGTGCCACCATCCCCACTGTCCGTCTGTCTCCAGGATTCTGTTCATCTTGTAAATCTGACAGTGTGTTCCCGTGAATCATTCCCCTGCCCCTGGCACCCAGCATTCTACTTTTGGTTTCTGAGCGTGACTGTTTTGCATACCTCCTATGAGCGGACTCTTGCAGAATCGGTCTGGGACCGGCTTAGCTCACTCAGCATCATGTCCCCAAGCTTCAACCACGTTGCCGCAGGGGTCAGGGTGTCCTTCTGTTCTGTGGCCAAGCAAGGTCCCACTGTGCGTACCCCACCTCTCCTCTGTCCATTCAGCCGATGGGCATTTTGGTTGCCTCCGTATCTCGGCTCTTGTAAGTCACGCTGCCATGAATATGGATGTACAAGTAGCTCTTCAAGATCCTGTTTTTAGTTCTTTTCAGTAAATACCCAGGAGTGGGAGAAGACCTCTAATTTTTGCTACAAGTCTCTCAGGCAGCAGTTTGGACAGAGAGCCGCTCTGAAACCCCAGCCGTCCCCATGTGTCCCACGCAGCACCCAGCAAGGATCAGGGCTATGTCCTGCTGTCGTGTTCTCCCAGCTTGAAGAACTCCCTTTCTGGCAAAGAAGGTCTGCTAGCAATAAAATGCCTCAGTCTTTGTTTATCCAGCTTGTGGCTCACCTCCACTTTTGAAGAATAGTTTAGCTGGACACAGAATTCTTGCTATAGTCTTAACTCTCAGAACTTTGACAGATCATCCCCCTGCATTAGGACCACTGTTTCTGAAGAGCAGAGAGCTGTTCATCTTGTTGTGGATTCCTTGCTGATTTCGAGATGTTTTCTTTGTCTCAAATATGAGCAGTTTGACTGTGATACGTCTAGATGTAAATCTGGGTTTACCCCGCTTGGAGTGCACTGTACTTCTCGGATGTATAGACTGTTCTTCATCAACGTGAGGAAGTTTTCAGACATTTCTTCAAATAGTTTTTTCTTTTCCTTTCTCTCTCGTATTTCCTTTAGGGACTCTGCACATACTGGTATGCTCCACAGTGTCCCACAGGCCTCTGAGCTTCCAGCACTTTTTTCACTCTTTTCTGTTTCTATCCCTCAGACCAGATGGTCTCTGTTGGTCCAGCCTGCAGTTTGCTGATGCTTTCCACCACCAGCTCAAACCTGCTATGGAACCTGCTAGTAATAGCCTGTTCATTTCTACTTTTCTATTTTCCTCCTTGTACTGTATTTGGGTTGTTTCAACTTTTTAAAAAATCTTTATGGTAGATGTTCAGCTCATTAATTTTCTGCCTTCCTCCTTAAACTAATAAAATTTCTACTAAATACTTAGATGCATTTCACGATTTGATATGTAATATCTTTATTGTTCAGTTCAAAATATCTAATTTCTATTATGATTTCTTCTTTTACTTATGGGTTACTTAATTTCTAGATGTGGGATTCTACTAATTTTTTGGTCACTAATTTCCAGCTTCACTGTACTGTGGTCAAAGAAGATATTCCACATGATTCTGATCATCTGAAATTTGTTGAGACCTGCTTTATAACCCAAAACTCTATAGTTTTTTCTTCTATTTTGAGACTATATTAGGAAGTGCATATATATAAATTCACAATTGTTATATCCTTCTGATGAACTGATAAGAATCTGCCTGGTATGTTTTCCTTTTACTCTCAGCCTTTATGTAGTCTCAAGTCCTAGCTGGAATCACTATAAACATAAATTTTGTCAATGACTGTCTTGAACACAGTCTGACATTACTATGTTTTTTTGTTTTTTGTTTTGTTTTGTTTTAAAGATTTATTTATTTATTTTGAGAGAGCGAGAATGAGAGAGAGTACATGAGAGGGGGGAGGGTCAGAGGGAGAAGCAGACTCCCCGCCGAGCAGGGAGCCCGATGCGGGACTCGATCCCGGGACTCCAGGATCATGACCTGCGCCGAAGACAGTTGCTTAACCAACTGAGCCACCCAGGCGCCCCTGACATTACTATGTTTTAAGTGGGTCATGGGGCCCATTTACAGTTCCTGTAACTGCACGCACACCTGGGCTGGTCACTTCTCTTATCCTATTGTTTTTTGTTTTCTCTCTCTCACCACCTTTTGAATTACTTTTCAACATTCCAGTTTAGCCTGTATTCATGTTACTTACAGGTGTACGTTCTGCTTCTATTATCTACACATTAACCTGCACCGGAGCCATCGAAGTCTGGAGTCAGCCGTCCCTGCTGCCCCCGCCCCCGCCCTCTGCCACCCCTGGGCAGGACCACATTCATAAAGCAGAGACCTGCCTCGCTCCACCCAGTGCCCTGCTGCTGTCCTGCTCCTGGTGTTCTAACCCCATCGCTTTGGTTTTCTGTTTCCTTCAATATGGTCCATGTTACTTAGACTTACCCACACACTTGCTTCTCCCTCTGGCCCTCACACTCCCTCTCGCACACTTGCCATCTGAGACCACACTCTTCCTGACGTACACCCTGGGTAGGGCTATAGAGACAGTCTCAGGTCCATCTCACCCCTGCTGTGAAGAATATCTGTGGGGGGAGGACCCATGCACACTCAGGTCAGCAGCTACTCTGTCCCAGCATAAGGTGGGACATCGTTACCATGGGGGGTCCACTAGCATCCAAAGTGCCACCCCCTGAAGCCACATCTTTGCTGTCCACCTGCCTCTAAGACCATCTCTATCCTTAAGATTCTGTGGTTTTCATTACAATGTGTCCAAGGAGAGAGCTCTTTTCATTCATCCTGCTTACAAGCAGGTGGACTTCCCACATTAAGTAAACAAGTTTGGCAAACTTCTCAACCATTCTCTCTTCAAATGTGGTTTCTAGGGGCGCCTGGGTGGCTCAGGTGGTTAAGCGTCTGCCTTCGGCTCAGGTCATGATCCCAGGGTCCTGGGATCGAGCCCCGCATCAGGCTCCCTGCTCAGCAGGAAGCCTGTTTCTCCCTCTCCCGCTCCCCCTGCTTGTGCTCTCTCTCTCTCTGTCAAATAAATAAATAAAATCTTTAAAAACAAACAAACAAACAAAAAACAAATGTGGTTTCCACCTGCTGTCCTCCCAGAACTCCGGCTGGTCATGGGTTACATTCTTCATCTCCACTCCACACCCTATCTGCTCCTATTTTCCATCTCTCTCTCTGCTCCGTTCTCGATAATTTCTACAGATGTCCGTATCAATTTAATTATCTCTTCAACTATGTATAATCTGCTGTTAAATTGTCTAATAAATTTATAATTCTAATCATTACACTGTTTATCTCCAAAAATATTATTTGGCCCTTTTTCAGATCTGCCTGGTCATTTCTATAATCTCTTACTCTTTACTCATATAGTAATCCCTTCCTTTATTTCTTGAAACATATTAAACGTACTTATTTTATACTGATCCAATAATTCTTATATCTGAAAACTTCTGCAAGTCTATATTATCTGTTATTTCACTAGTGATGTTTTCCATGTTTTTTGTGATTTTTAATATGTGAGCTCAGATTCTTAAAACATTAGCTGTAACAATTTTTTAAGGACTCAGTTCAAGTCAAAGAATTCTCCAGAGAAGATTGTTCTCTAAATGAGGACCACCCAAGAGGTCTGAATTAAGGCTTCAAAGCTGCATGAACACCAACCTAGGGTGGTAAAGGTGCAGAAGAGATCTTCCTCCACTATACCCAGTACCAAAGGTCAAACAGACAACTGTTAGTTCACAACCTCCTAGGAGTTTACTGGGTGTAACCTGAGATCAGCCCCTGAAGATGGAGGGCAAGGAAAGACCACAGAAAAAGGCCGGTCACTCCAGGACGGCCACTGGCAGGTTTAATAAGCAAAGGGAACGTACACACAAGGCTTGTCTCAGCCAGCCACAAGACCTGTGGGTCCCCGCACTCACCCACCAGAATAAAAAACTTAAAAATAGGGGCACCTGGGTGGCTCAGTCGTTAAGCGTCTGCCTTCGGCTCAGGTCATGATCCCAGGGTCCTGGGATCGAGCCCTGCATCAGGCTCCCTGGTCAGCGGGAAGCCTGCTTCTCCCTCTTCCACTCCCCCTGCTTGTGTTCCCTCTCTCACTGTGTCTCTCTGTCAAATAAATAAATAAAATCTTTTAAAAAAAAAACTTAAAAATAGAGCTACCCTACAATCCAGCAATTGCACTACTAGCTATTTACCCAAAGAATACAAAAACACTAGTTCAGAGGGATACACGCACCCTGATGTATTTTATAGCAGCATTATCAACAATAGCCAAAATATGGAAACAGCCCAAGCGTGCATCCACCAATGAATGGATAAAGATGTGGTATATGTATATACACAATGGACTATTACTCAGCCATAAAAAAGAAAGAAATCTTGCCATTTCCAACAACATGGATGGAGCTAGAGAGTATTATGCTATGTGAAATAAGTCAGTCTCAGAAAAAGACAAATACCATATGATTTCACTCATATGTGGAATTTAAGAAACAAACAAGCAAAGACAAAAAAAAAAAAGAGAGACTCTTAACTACAGAGAACACACTGATGGTCAGCAGAGGGGAGGAGGGTGGGGGATGGGTGAAACAGGGGATGGGAATGAGGGAGTGCACCTGTCGTGATGAGCATCAGGTGTTGTATGGAAGCGCTGAACCACTTACCTTGTACCACCTGAAACTAATATAACACTGTGTTAACTGACTAGAATTTAAATAAAACTCTAAAAAATTAAAAAATAAATACATAAAACACTTCTATCTTCAAAAAAAGAAAGTTTACATAGAGGCCATAAGTGGGGTTCAGTCATATATACCATCAAAATGGTCTCAACACCACATCTCTATCTCAAGGCTATGTCCTTGGGAGAGCTTGTGTGAGCAGGGAAGACAAGCAGCATGCACATTCCAAGGATGGGGTGGGGGGTGGTGAGAAGCCTCCAGTTGCCAAGGTCCAGCCAGCAGTCATGTCCTCTCGATGACCTCCCCTAAAACCAATTTTCCTGCAGTCCCCAAGGGTTGGAGGAGTATCCTCAGTTTACCCCTGCAATGTTGGTAAATGCCTTTGGGAGTCCCTATGGGGCTACTCATCTGGGATGGGACTTGGTCTTTGTTTCCTGTCCCCACACTCTGTGAGGCCGTGGAAACTGAAGGTCATTTTGACAAATGTCCTCAAAGCAGGCATTAGCTCAGGTCTCTTAACTTCTCTGGCGTCCCACTTCCACTTGGCTTATGGGCTGTGGATACAATTACCATTTTTCTAGCTCAGAGGAGCAAATTTTTACATTTTTTTTACATCTCACTCAGCATTTTGACTGTTTTCAGTAAGGAGAGTTGGTCTGGGATCCATTCCATCATACCCTTGGCTTCCAATTCATGCCCTACAAAGATGGACAGTAGGGAGATCTGGAGGAAGCTGCTGGAGTTGTGTAAAGGAAAGATGAGGGAGGCTCAAAACCAGCTGGGAGTGGGAAATGGTGGTCAGATTCTGGACAGATTTTCAAAGTGGAGCCATCAAGATTTCCTAACAGATTGGATGTGGGTGTGAAAGGAAAAGGAGATGAGATTCACTGTAAGGTTTTTAAAGGCCTGAGAAATCGAAATAGAGTGGTCATGGGAAGGCCATGACAAGAGGTCAGCTTGGGGAAGATTAGGAATGGAGTCTGAACACACTGAGTCTCAGTGTGCATTAGATGTCCACGTGGAGCCATCTGGATGCCTGCTAGGGGTCGTGCACGTGGAAACGTCTGAATGTCAGATACCTGTGTGGAGATAGCAAGTAGATAGCTGGAGATGTGAGTATGGAGTTCAGGACAGAGGCCTGGTAGGACTATCAATGTCTCACATTGCTTAGACAAACTGAGTAACTATGAGGTGGGAGGCAAAAGCCCTCCTATCCAACACTGTCAGCATGGTAGGAAATACAGAGCTAAAAAGTTGGAAGTGTGATCAAAATACTAGTTTGCCTTAGCATTTACATAACATGTGGTCATCATCCCAAGACACCCTGTCCTCGTCAGCCATTCGCTGGCGTTCTATGCTAGTTCTGCAGCCTAAGAGGAATGTTAAGAATGTGGAGAAAGCCTGGGGAAAAGCCAGCCACATAGCTGAACAAAGGGAAGGAAAATGAAATCAACAAACGTTAAAGGAAATGAAGTTATTAAGTCAGGGATGATTAACAGCAACTGGTCCTGTACTCTGGATCCGAGAAGTCCAGGTGCTTGATAGCAACTGCCACCTTTAGGTCAAAGGAAATAAAAGAAAATGAGCTTTCACTGCAGCATGAAAGATTTAGATGAGGCATAAAAAGGGAAAGTGACACCTATTTAACACCCACTGTGAGGTGTTGGCCCAGGCAGATTGCATGTTAATATACACTAAGACCCTTGAGGTAGAAATCTTCATTTTGCAGATCAGAAAAGTGGGATTCTAAAAGGGTAGGTGAATTCCCAAGTAGAAAATCTGCAATTTTAATCTGAGTCAAATGCGTCCAAAGTCGATCTGCTTTAAAATACATCAAGTCCCCCAACCGAGAACTGATAAAAGTAGGACCCCATTATTGAGAGAAGTAATTAAATCTTTTTCCCTAGATCTTCTAAAAACTAGAGATCTTTATTTCTCTAGTATATTTCATAAAGCAGATCTACTAAAAGCAAAGGGGTACAAGAAGCCAGTTTTCAAATTCTCTCCTAGCTCTAAGCAGTTACAAGAGTCTAAAATTCTGAAAACAATCACACCACCACCGTCGGGCACCAAAAAACACACCTTACTTTTCAGGAGGCTATTTTTGTTCCTATTTTCCTATTATATAAGAAAATATATATTCACCCTCCTAAAATATGCACCAAATTCCATAACAAATTTCAATTTTTAAGCTGAAGTAATTCCATACAGAATTCAGAGGTCAAACATCCTGGGCTTACTAGACCTTGTCTTTGTTTGACTGTGATAACAACTCTAAAGATATCAGGCAAAATAACCTTGCAAAAGATTTATTAGGGTTTGGGCTGTGCTCACCGTGTCAAAACAACAAGCAACTGTCTTCACGGACAAGGAAGCCCGATGCCACAGTGGGGAAAAATGGTATTAAGGCAACTTTACCACGGTCCCCTACTGTGCGTGACCCAGGGTTTAAGCAGGAACCACCACCCTGGTCAAAGAGCACCATCTCTGGGGAGAGTCAGGAACTGACACTCTTGGGCTACTTGGATTTAGAGGGCTGTACAAAACAAAGTGAGACTCATGACTACTTTCACTCAGCCGTGGACAATTTCTGGAGCACCAGAGCTAAAAGAGGCTCTAGAGAACATTTAACCTAAGGCCCTGTTTTGAGGAGAAAGTAAACAGCTGGCAGAAGGTGCTGAAGGATCACTGGCTGCAAGCTAGCTTAAATAGAGAGAGGCACAGGGATTCAGGACACCCATCTCCAAGGCCAAGCCAAGCCGACCCAGTGGCAGGCAAAGGCAGGAAGTCACCCAGGACTAAGGCTTCATGTCTGAGGTGCTTCCTGCAAAGCAGCAGTCCAACAGGGTGGCCAAGAGATGGGGTCTGGAGCCCAACTCTCAGGGTTCCCACTCAGTGACTCTATAACCTGGGGCAAGTTACTTCGCCCCTATGTGCTCCAGCTGCCTCATCTATAAAAGAAAAATTATAGTATTTACCTTATCATGGTATTGAGAGAAATCAATCTGTAACTATATGTAAAGCACTTAAAACAGTGACTGGCACTCAAGAAGGATCAGGTACTCTCATCTAATTAGCCTCTCCCTCTCACCACCCCATCCCTTCCCACAGGCACGGTGTCCATCGTGTGCCCATGACAACCAGCCTGGATTGTTATCTCATAGGTCAGGCCCATGACCCAGCTTTGATCCCATGGGTCCCTTAGTCCACATTCTCAAGAGAAGAAAAGCTGTTTGGTGAAGCATCCAGCCCTGGTGGGTAGGGGTTATCATGCAATGCGGGTCTGACCCTACCTGCCAGCTAAGAGGTCAGCAGCCTATAGTTTCACAGGCGCTGAGAGGCACCAGCCTCCGGAGTCCAAGACCAAGAACTGCACTACTCACCAGCAACGGCCACATCCACACTTGTGCCAGTCCGGTGAGACCCAATTCCACAGGGCCACGCACAAGCTGGGGGGTTGCATGACACAAGAGGAACCCCAGATCTTTCACAATGGGTAGTAAGCCTACCTGACCTCTGCCCTAGAGGGAAGCATTATCCTTGCTGCATGCTTGTACACAAACCCACCCTTTGCTCACTATACAAGCATCCTTGCAAAGACAGCCGGGAACAAAGGAGGTCAGTTCCTCTGCTCTTAAGACGTAAAGAAACGTGACAGACCCCTGTCTCCCAATAATATCTAAATAAACGGACATATATACCATGTTCATGGATTGAAAGATGCAATACTGCTAAAATGTCAATTCTCCCCAAATGAAATGTCAATACAACACAATCCCAATAAAAATCTCAACAGGATTTTTTTTTTGGTAGAAAGTGACAAGCTGATTCTCAATTTATCTGGAAATGAAAAGAACTTAGAAATAGCCAAAACAACTTTGAAAAAATGAGATTAACAGTACCTGACTTTAAGATTTATTATGCAGTATAAGGGGCGCCTGGGTGGCTCAGTCGTTAAGCGTCTGCCTTCGGCTCAGGTCATGATCCCAGGGTCCTGGGATCCAGCCCCGCATCAGGATCCCTGCTCCGTGGGAAGCCTGCTTCTCCCTCTCCCACTCCCCCTGCTTGTGTTCCCTCTCTCACTGTATCTCTCTATGTCAAATAAATAAATAAAATCTTTAATAAAAAAAAGATTTATTATGCAGTATGGTATTGGCATAATGATACAAAAATGGATCCATGGAACAGAACAGCGAGCCCAAAACCACACCCTCACATACACTGTCATGATTTTCAACAGAGATGCAGAGGCCATCCAGTGGAGAAAAGAGCCTTCACAACAAACAGCGTCACACCAACCAGGCAGCCTTACGTAACACAAGAACTGGGACTCCTGCCTCTTGCCGCATGCCAATAGTAATCCAAAATGGATCAGAGACCTGAATGTAAGATGCAGAATTATAGAACTATTAAAGGAAAACAAATTTAAAATATTTGTGAACTTGAGTTCGGCAAAGATTTCTACCCCAAAAGCACAATTCATAAAAGAAAAAGAATAAGTTAAACTTCATCAAAATTAAGACCCTGGGGTTCCTGGGGGCGGAGTTCGGTTAAGTGTCCAACTCGATTTTGGCTCAGGTCGTGATCTCAGAATCATGAGATTGAGTCCCACATCCACATCAGGCTCTGCGCCCAGTGGGGAGTCTGCTTGGGATTCTCTCTCCCTCTGCCCCTCCCCCTGCTCTCACTCTCACTCTCTCACTCTAAAATAATATATAAATAAATTTTTATTAAAAAAAATTAAGAACCTCCAACTTTCTTTGAAGATGCCCTTAAGAAAATGAAAAGACAAGCCAGAGACCAGGAGAAAATATTTGCATTTGTATCCAATATTTGGATTTGTATCCAGAATACACAAAGAACTCTCGATACTCAATTAAAACAACCCAATTTTTTTAAATGGGTGAAAGATATGAAAAGATACCTTATCAGAGAAGATACACGGACAGGAAATGAGCACATGAAAAGATGCTCAGCATCATTAGTCATAACAAAAATGCAAATTAAGGCCACAGCAAGGTAGCACTATGACCCTGTTGGAGTGTCTAAAGTTAAATAGAAAGACCATACAAGCACCAATGAGGATGCCCAGCAGCTGAACACTGACGAGCTGCCCCAGGGGTGTGAAAATGGTAGCATACACTTACCACACACCCAAACATTCCACTCCCAGGTATTTACCCAAGAGAAGCGAGAGCATATGTCCATGCAAAGACATACTAGAATGTTTATAGCAGCTTCATGTATAATAGCCAAAACCTGGAGACAACCCAAAGGTCTATCAACACCTGAATAAATAAAGCAACTGTGGTATACCCACAGCATAGAACACTACTTAGCAATAAAAAGCAGTCAACTATTAGTCCACAATAATAACATGGATGGATCTCAAAATAATCACGTTGAATGAGAGAAGCTAGGCAAACAGAAGACAAGATATACGATGTCAGGTATATAAACCCGTGGAAAATGAAAACAATTTATAGTGCAGAAAGGGGGTGAATTTGGGAAGAGGGGAGCAGAGGGGTGGGAGGGAGGGACCACCAAGGAGCACAGGTACCTCCTGGAGGTGATGCCCACCTTCACTCTCTTTATTGCAGTGATGATTTTACAGGTATATATTTACATTAAAACTTATCAATCGTTTGCCTTAAATGTGTGCAGTTTATTGTGTAGCAATTATAACTGAAAAAAGCTGTTACAAAAAATAAGCATTCACCACCAAGTAGAATTGAAGCTCAAATAGAGATCTACCTAAATTATGAGGAAATAAGGAAAGTCCATATTTTGCACACCTAAGTGAAATATGCACCTGCTAAATACATAGCGTTAAAAGTTATGATGAACAAATTGGGAGAAAATTTTAGGTTAAATTCGTGGTCAGACATTGACCATAACATATTTCTTGGTATGTCTCCTGCGGCAAGGGAAACAAAAGCAAAAATGAACTAGTGGGACTTCATCAAGATAAAAAGCTTCTCAGGGTGTCTAGGTGGCTCAGTCGATTAAGCATCTGATTCTTGATCTCTGCTCAGGTCTTGGTCTCAGGGTTGTAAGTTCAAGCTGCACGCTGGGCTCCATACTGAGCATGGAGCCTACTTAAAAAAAAGAGAGAGAAAAAAAAGCTTCTGCACAGCAAAGGAAACCATCAACAAAACTAAAAAGAAACCTACAGAATGGGAGAAGATATTTGCAAGTAACACATCTGATAAAGGGTAAGTATCCAAAATATATAAAGAACAGATATAACTCAACCCAAAACACAAATAATCCAGTTGAAAATGGGAAGACATCAACAGACATTTCTTCAAAGAATACATCCAGATGGCCAATAGACACATGAAAAGATGCTCAACATCACTCACCATCAGGGAAATGCAAATCAAACCTACAATGAGATATCACCCCACACCTGTCAGAATGGCTAAAATCAACAACACAAGCAATAATAAGTGTTGGCAAGGATGTGGAGAAAAAGGAACCCTCATGCACTGCTGGTGGGAATGCAAACTGTACAACTGCTCTAGAAAACAGTATGGAGGGTCCTCCAAAATTTAAAAATAGAACTATTCTACGATCCAGCAATTGCACTACTGGGTATTTAACCAAAGGATATGAAATCACTAATTTGAACAGATATGTGCACTCCTATATTTATAGCAGCATTATCTACAATAGCCAAATTATGGGAACAGCCCAAGTGTCCATCGACTGATGAATGGATAAAGAAAATGCAGTATATATATAGATGTATGTATATATACATCTATCTATCTATCTATCTATATATATATACACACAGTGGAATATTACTCGACCATAAAATAGAATGAAATCTTACCATTTGCAACAACATGGATGGAGCTAGAGAGTATCATGCTAAGTGAAATAAGTTAGAGAAAGATGGTATCACATGATTTCATTCATATGTGGCATTTAAGAAACAAAACAAATAAGCAAATGGGGGAAAAAAGAGACAAACCAAGAAACAGACTCAACTATAGAGAACAAACTGATGGTCACCAGAGGGGAGGTAGGCAGGGGATGGGGGAAACAGGTGATGGGGAGTAAGAGGACACTTATCTTGATGAGCACTGAGTAATACAGAGAAGTGTTGAATCACTACATTATACATCTTAAACTAATATAGTACTGTATATTAACTACACTGAAATAAAAATTTTTTAAAATAAAATATAAATTAATAAATTAATTAATTAGTGGTCAGAGAGAAAATGAAACAGTAGAGAGAGCTTTTAATTCTTTTTTTTTTTTAATTTTTTTTTAAAGATTTTATTTATTTGAGACAGAGAGAATGAGAGACAGACAGCATGAGAGGGAGGAGGGTCAGAGGGAGAAGCAGACTCCCTGCCGAGCAGGGAGCCCAATGCGGGACTCGATCCCGGGACTCCAGGATCATGACCTGAACCGAAGGCAGTCACTTAACCAACTGAGTCACCCAGGCGCCCCAGAGAGAGCTTTTATTTCAGAGAAAACAAAAACTCCACATACACATAACACATATGTAACTTCAGAGCTGTAATCTCAGATTTCTTTTTCCCCACATTCCTTCACCTGACATTCAGAGCCCTAGACAACACACAGTGCTGTTTTGTCCACAAAGGGACAGGTGAATGCCCTTTACCAGCTGCTTTATAACATAATCTTTCTTTGGGGGTGCCGGGGTGGCTCAGTCGGTTAAGCATCTGCCTTCAGCTCAGGTCATGATCCCAGGGTCCTGGGATCAAGTCCCGTATCAGGTTCCCTGCTCAGCGGGGAATCTGCTTCTCCCTCTGCCCCTCCCCCTGCTTGTGTGCTCTCTCTCTCTCTCAAATAAATAAAAATCTTCAAAAACAATAAAAATAAAAATAAATGTTTAAAGATAATTTTTCTGTGTGTCACAGAATCATAACTACACTGAAAGCAGTACTTCAGAAGCAGAACTAGAAATAACCTAGCACACCACCGAGTTCTCTATAGTTTGAAATCTTTTTTTAAAGAATGCTAACACCTTAGGACAATCAATCCCAATATTTCTAATACTTTACACCTTCCTCTGGCCAGAGAGAAACAGGTGCACCCACGGTACAAGAAGATTTACAGGGAAACCCTCTCCTCACCACTCAAAAGCCACCACAGCAGCGGGATGAATCCCGGGCTCTCGCTGATGTACTTCAAGCCTTTCAGGTTGATGCTCACGTTGTACAGGGACATCAGCAGTAACCTGAAATGGAAAGAAGACAGGTTGAGATGATGCCCCATGTGAAGTCTCACCCTAAATACTCCTGCTGGTGAACAGGGCTTTCCTACACTGCAGATGCCCCATTCTGCAGGCTGGGTGACAGGCACCGTAGGCAGGACGTATGTGAAATAATACCGCTCCCCGGGATGTTACAGGAGAACTGGAAGCTCCGGCAAGGGGTCCACAGAAAACCACCTTGTAGAAGTGCACATAATCAAGGGACACAACTGCAGAGAGGGTCCCACAGGAAACCTCAAGACCAGATTTACCGAGACCACTCCTGCATTTACACACAGGCGGCCCTCAATTCATAAGTATACTGTGCTCTAACAGTTCAATTCAGCTGCTTACAATTTAATCCTATCTTTTCATTCAATGAACATTATCCATGATGTCTGGGTAGCCGGTGCAGGCCATATAAGTGTGTTTAATCCACAGCATCAGGGACAAAGAGCACCACAACCCCAACCATCTCTAACAAGCAACAAGACAGTATCCAGAGTTAAACAGGATCTTACAAGCTATCTTCTGAACTGACCACAACTTTACAGTAAGTTAGAGTCTAATGAAAACTGAAAAACTATCAGACAAGGTTTCTAATATAACTGTAGAATACAGAGATCCCCAAATTTCACAGTGCAAAGCAATTTTTTTGAAAAAAGGCTATACAAAGATTTTGCAAACCCCTGAAAGAATGGAAGAGCTTGCAAGAAGTGAAGGGAAAACATTCCTGATCAAAAACTCGGTGAGAGCAAATTCAGGGAGACATGAGCTAAAGAGGATAGATTCCTGAAGCACACAGCTTCAGTGCAACAGAGTGGCTTCGTGCAGAGGGACAGAAGGAAAAGCCTCAGACCAACACAAGACAGAGACTCAGGTCACAGACCCCCACACAAAGCTAGGGAAGAGTAAGCTTTCAAGCTTGGCATGAATCCATACTTTCTGTATGGCCTGAAAATCGACAAGCCATGTAATTTTAATACAAAGGAGAGCTGGGAGGGGCACCTGGGTGGCTCAGTCGGTTAAGGTCTGACGCTTGGTTTCAGCTCAGGTCATGATCTCAGGGTCGCGAGTTGAGCTCACACACTAGGCAGAGAGCCTGCTTAAGATTCTCCCTCTTCCTCTGTTCCTCCCAACCTCTTTTTTTTTTTTTTTAAAAAAAAAAAAAGGAGAGGTGGGATAGGCGCTCCTCCAGCTGCCTGGCCAAAATAAACATCCTCTTGAAGGAAGGACCCTCAATCTGATCTTCAAAGAATTCCCACAAACACAGTACTAACAAATGGGAGTTCATAACAAAAATCACAAAATCATGAAAACCAAGACCCATAATCAACAGCACAAAGAACCAATGAGAACCAAAATTTAAAAAAAGAATGCTCAGATACTAGAAGTATCAATCATAGAATAGAAAATGGGTATGTTTAGTAGGTACAAATAACATAAAAAGAAATTCAAAACACCATCAAGGAGCTACTGAGTATTATAAATGTCCAGCCAATTCAAAGGAGAACCTAGAACTTACAAAAAATGAAACTGTAACAATCATACAATGAAAGTTTGGGGAAACTGACACAGGGGCAGGAGGTAAGGACAGGTACCAAACAGAGCAGGAGCAGAGCACAGGTGTGGGAAGGAGGGAGCCCAGACAGGAGGGACTACAGCTGGGGCCACAGCCGGGATACCACACCTCTGCAAGGCAGCCACGAAGAGGCCCCGTGGACAGTGGCAGCTGAAAAACCAAGGACGGGGCACAGATTCTGTTGATCACCTCAGGGTAGCCAGGGTTTTGTTTTGTTTTGTTTTTTTTAAAGATTTTATTTATTAATTTGACAGAGAGAGAGAGAGAGAGCGAGAGCAGGAACACAAGCAGGGGGAGTGGGAGAGGGAGAAGGAGGCTTCCCGAAGAGCAGGGAGCCCGATGTGGGACTCGATCCCAGGACCCTGGGATCATGACCTGAGCCGAAGGCAGACGCTTAACGACTGAGCCACCCAGGCGCCCCAGGGTAGCCAGGGTTTAAGAGTCCGGTAAAGCTAACTACCTGCTAGGACAAACACTCAATCTCTTCAGGAAAAGGTAACAGAATCCAGAGTCAATGAAGATCTGCAACATCCAGTGTAGGATGGAACAGTTAACCAGCGGGGCCCCCTGGGGTGCAGAGAGTAAAGCACTTGCTTTGGGGGCAAATCTAAGGGGCGCCAAAATATTCAGTAGCCAGGATCTTTTAAATGTATTGTAAAGCAAATTTTTAAAAAATCAGAAGTACTGCAAAAATTCCATAATAAGCAATTGATCAAAATTTTAAATAAAGATGGGATCAGTAACAGTGTCATGCCAAGACACATTGGAGCCTGAGGCAAAAAAAAATCAATAAGTGGTTCAGTCCACTAACAAGGGTCTGATTAAATAAACTGTGGTATATGCATACATGCATGCCACAGAAAGTGCTTGTTAGAGTTTTCTGTTGAAATAGCTGGTTTCTTTTTTTTTTTTTTTTTTTAAGATTTTTACTTATTTATTTGACAGAGAGACAGCGAGAGAGGGAACACAAGCAGGGGGAGTGGGAGAGGGAGAAGCAGGCTTCCCGCCGAGCAGAGAGCCCGATGCAGGGCTCGATCCCAAGACCCCGGGACCATGACCTGAGTCGAAGGCAGACGCTTAATGACTGAGCCACCCAGGCGCCCCGAAATAGCTGGTTTCTAAGTGCCACGGCCTATTCAGGACCTGGGACACGGTAAGCACTCAGTTTAAATATGGAAAGTGAACCAATCCCCAGCGACTGAGAGCCTCAGCATGCAGAGACAGTCTTTCTCTCCCTATTTTGATGGGCATTTTCAAAGTAAGGCAATGCTACCAGGTTCAAGAAGACAACACTAGACTAGCACCCTCCAGAGCAGTGATGCCCACTTCTCAGACTATGATCCTCAGCCTCCTCACAGGCCACAAAATGAACCAAACTTGCCAATCCTTTCCTGTTTTCCTGACAATTTTTACACATATCCAAAATCTATTCACTAGTAATCTATTTCATGAGTTATTAAGAGCAGTTCAAAGGTCGTATTCATGAGGAAAATTCAGCCCTTTAACCACAGCTTTCTGAGGCCTCCAATCCAGGATTCTAAGAGAGAAGTTCTTACTTCTGGTCACCAACTCAGGGAGGTGGAGTCCTTAAAATGCAATGTGCTGTCCACGCGGCTTCATGCTACAAGAGCAGGGCTGAGTCACTGCTGCAGATACCAGATGGCCCCCAGAGCCTGAAACAGTCTCTATCTGGCCCTTTACAGAAAAGGTTTGCAACCCCTGCCTTCAAAAATGAAAATAAAGTTAGCTAATCTTCTTCAAAACTTAAAAGGTGAAATTAACATTTGAGTGATAACTGGAATATGGGGCAAATTCCAAGAAATACATCCAGTTGAAATTCTTCACTGACTGCCACTCAACTTTAAGGGGGCAAAAATGACTCATAAAATTGATAAATGTCTTTAAAATTCATATTTGGTCAAAGTCAGCCATCATTAAGAAGCTAGAATGGAACAAAGGTCATTGCAGTGACCGCAGAACCACCCGAGACCACGTGTCATTGCCAGGCCACATCTCACAGAAGACCAGAGATGGCTCCGAGGTCGCAGAGGACTTAGCAAACAGCAAACCCAGAAAACTTTCTATTTCTTATTCAAGTGCTTTCTGTTCCAAGATTTCTATCCTAACCACAAATATTTTGTAAATAATTTATCAAGTTTCCAATTGCAAAGTCAAGAGAAACTGCACATTCAATCCACTTTTCTGGCACAGAGGTATTAAAAGTAAATGTCATTTCCCAAACTACCATAGTACTAGGAGTCAGACTTTTTCTTCCAGTGACCAAAAAGGTAGGCAAATTCTGCTTCCTCCCATGAAGCTAAGCAGAAGATTTGTTATAAATGGATTTACGGGCTCCAAAAGGCAACTTGCCAGGCTCTACGACCTTGAGAATTGCAGATACATCCAACATTGACAATGAAAGGACAGAAAGCAAGGCTAACATAAAGATTCCAGCAAACCTGAAATGCTACAAAAGCAACACAAGAAACTCTCTTTCAAGGAAAAGGACACTGTCTTCACCTAGCTATAGCAGGCCTGGGGCTGAATGGATTGGCCTGGTGAGAAGTCAGAATGCTGTCCTGATGCTCTGACCAACAAGGCTGAGTCATGCTACTGAACTCTTGTATTCATCTTGAAAGAAATTACAACTGGAAGCAACAAAGAACAAACACACCTGGTACTTCAAAACAAGCTATGAAAATAAACAAAGAGGTATAATTGTGATGTCTACCCTCCAGAAACAAAAGCCACCAACCGGTCATCTAGATGAAAATATGAAGTAGCAAAATTACCACCATCAAGTAACGCTAAGGAACAATGAGCAATAAAATTCTTACAAAAGACTGCATATGTTATTTGAGAGAAAAGCAAATAGAGCAATACAACCAGACATTTCAGACCAAATGATGGACAGAACCTGGCAGTTAGAGGCCTATCAATTTTTTTAAAGATTTATTTATTTATTTATTTGAGAGAGAGAAAGAGCAAGCACATGTGCAGGGGCAGAGGGAGAGGGAGAGAGAATCCCAAGCAGACTACATGCTAAGCATGGAGCCCAACGTGGGGCTCAATCCCAAGACCCTGAGATCATGACCTGAACTGAAATCAGGAGTCAGACGCTTAACAGACTGACCCACACAGGCACCCCTTTTTTTGAAATTTAATTGAGCATTTACTATGGGCCAACTATAGGAGCAAGTGCCTGTCCTATTAAACTTTAAGTTTTATTTAAAGTCGTTAACGTACAGTGTAATATTAGTTTCAGGTGTACGATATAGGGATTCAATGTTTCTGTACATCACCTGGTTCTCATCAGGACAAATGCCCCCCTGGCTCCCCATCCCCCTATTTCCCCCATCCCCCTGCCCACCTCCCCTCCAGTCACCATCAGTGTGTTCTCTAGAGTTGAATCTGTTTCTTGGCTTGCCTCTTTTTTTTGTCCCTTTGCTCACTCGTTTTCTTATATTCCACATGAGTGGGATCATATGGTATTTGTCTTTCTCTGACTTATTTCACTTAGTATAATTCTCTGTAGTTCGATCCATGTCGTTGCAAATGGCAAGATGTCATTCTTTTGATGACTAAATAATATTCCACTGTGTATACACCACCTCTTCTTTATCCATTCATTCATCAGTGGATGCACACTTGGGCTGTTTCCATAGTTTGGCTATTGTAGATAATGTTGCTATAAACATCAGGATGTACATATCCCTTTGAATTAGTGTTTTTGTATTCTTTGGGTAAATATCTAGTAGTGCAATTGCTAGATCATAAGTTAGTTCTATTTTTAACTTTTTGAGGACCCTCCATACTGTTCTCCAGAGTGGCTGCCCCAGTTTGCAGTCCCACCAACAGTACACAAGAGCTGGGGCATCTGGGTGGCTCAATTGGTTAAGCGTCTACCTTCGGCTCAGGTCATGATCCCAGGGTCCTAGGACTGAGCCCCACATCTCAGCTCCCTGCTCAGTGGGAGTCTGCTTGTCCCTCTCCCTCTGCCCCTCCCCCACTTGTGCTCTCTCAAATAAATAAAATCTTAAAAAAAAAAAAAACAGTGCATGGGGGGTTCCCCTTTCTCCACACCCTCGCCAACACCTGTTTGTGTTATTGATTTTAGCCATTATCACAGGTAGGAGGTGATATCACATTGTAGTTTTGATTTGCATTTCCCTGATGATGAGTGATGTTGAGCATCTTTTCACATTTGTTGGCATTCTGTATGTCTTCTTTGGAGAAATGTCTATCCATGTCTTCTGCCCATTTTTTAAATTAGATTATTTGTTTTTTGGGTGTTGAGTTGTATCTGCTCTTTATATATTTTGGATACTAACCCTTTGTCAGATATGTCATTTGCAAATATCTTCTCCCATTCTGTAAGTTGCTTTTTAGTTTTGTTAATTGTTTCCTTTGCTGTGAGAAAGCTTATGATGAAGTCCCCATAGTTTATTTTTGCTTTTGTTTCCATTGCCTCAGGAGACATATCTAGAAAAAAGTTGCTACAGCCATGTCAGAGACCTGTTTTCCTCTGGGATTTTTATGATTTGGAGTCTCACATTTAGGTTTCTCATCCATTCTTTTTTTTTTTTTTTTTGAGAGAGAGAGAATGAGAGACAGAGAGCACGAGAGGGAAGAGGGCAGAGGGAGAAGCAGACTCCCCGCTGAGCAGGGAGCCCGATGCGGGACTCGATCCCAGGACTCCAGGATCATGACCTGAGCCGAAGGCAGTTGCTTAACCGACTGAGCCACCCAGGCGCCCTCTCATCCATTCTTAATTTCTTTCTGTGTATGGTGTAAGAAAGTGGACCAGTTTCATTCTTTTGCATATTGCTGTCCAGTGTTCCCATTTGTTAGAGACTGTCTTTTTTTTCCATTGGATATTCTTTCCTGCTCTTTCGAAGATTTTAACTGACCATACAGCTGTGAATTCACTTCTGGGCTCTCTATTCTGTTCCACGATTTATGTGTCTGTTTTTGTGCCAGTACCATACTGTGTTGATCACTACAGCTTTGTGATGTAACTTTGAAATCTGGAATTGTGATGCCTCCAGCTTTGCTTTTCTTTTTCAAGGGGGCTCTGGCTGTTTGGGGTCTTCTGTGGTTCCATAAAGGTCTTAGGATTGTTTGGTTGTTTTTTTGTTTTTAAAGAAATACAGTAATTAACTTCAGAACCTGCTTGCTTTAGATTCTGTGGCTCCCCTCATCAAGTCAGAACTTAAAAATCAGTGTATGTAACCCTAACCAAATAGGTGTATTTTTTATCTACTATGTTACAGTAAAGGCCCACAAAAAGATATAACGAACAACACAATACCCACCTCCGTGGTTAAGAAAGAAAATCTTATCATCATAGTCAAATCCCCTTTGTGAACTATGTCTGAACACAGACACTTCAGGGAGGTGCGAGCTAACACCTCCGTCTGTCTGCACTTCTAGATGCTTTCACAGCACATGTGCACAGCCCGGCAACTCCATCACCCATGTCTGTATCAGTGGCAGCATACCTTACGTAATCTTCCACAACGGGGGGAGATCTGTGTCTACACTGACTTGTATAGTAATAACGTATTTTCCCTGATGCGTCCCAACATTAACTGATCACAATCTATTTACCTATTCTACATGGTAACTTCCCAGCACATGCTATGACGTTTCTGCACAAGCGTCCTAGTGTTTATAGCTAAAACTTTTTCTGGAGTATATATCAAAAGGGGATTACCTGTCCTTGGCATGAGCATATTAACCTCAAAAGATGCTGCCCACTGGCCTCCATCTCCCTCCCACCAGCAGAGTGGACAGGTGTAATCTTTCTCTGGCCTCACATCTCTCCAAAGCTCATAACTGTTAGATACTGATTTTTTTCCAGTGAAATAGAATGGAAAGTTTTTCATTATGGTTATAATTTGCATTACAACTGAACTCAAGAATCTTTTCCATACTTATGAAGCTTGCCAGTGTTTCCTTTGTGAACCGCCTCATTATCTCTTTTGCCCATATGTGTATTAGATTATTTGCCTTTTTCTTAATGAAAAGGCCAAATACGGATTTTTCATTTTTTTTTTTAATTTTTTTTTTAAGATTTTATTTATTTATTTGACAGAGAGAGAGAGATAGCAAGAGCAGGAACACAAGCAGGGGGAGCAGGAGAGGGAGAAGAAGGCTTCCCGCCGAGCAGGGAGCCCAATGTGGGACTCGATCCCAGGACCCTGGGATCATGACCTGAGCCAAAGGCAGACGCTTAACGACTGAGCCACTCAGGCAACTTTGGATTTTTCATTTTTTAAAAAATGTACATAAAATGATCAAACTAGATAGCTTGAAACCCTAAAAATACCGCTCAGAAGAATCAAGGTTATATTCAAACCACCACCCATCAATTTACAGCTTCGTACTAGACCAATTCACTGGGTGTTAAACATTTTGCGGCTGAAAGCTTTACCGCCTGAAAAAGAATAATACAGAGTAGTTCCCAAACCCCGAACGTTAGAGACATTTCAGAAGCTTGGAGATGATCTGTGTTAATATCTGGAAATGCTGCTGACTCTGAGGAATTTGAACATAATCTAAGATTTGTCCTCCAAATGTACTTCCCTCTTCAAAATATTTAACAATTAACCAACATCCTAGAAATATAACTGTCCTTAATAACAACTTTCTTACTACCTAGAATTAATAAAGCTTTGATCGGAAATGACTAAGAAAACCCAATCATGTTTGGAGACTTATTTTCAACTGGTATTAAGCTGTTCCTTATGTGAAGGTTTCAGGCCACCCAAATGCATGGTAACACTCTGTATGACTTTTTTTTTTTTTTTTTAAGAATTTATTTATTTATTTGACAGAGAGAGAGACAGCGAGAGAGGGAACACAAGCAGGGGGAGTGGGAGAGGGAGAAGCAGGCTTCCTGCTGAGCAGGGAGCCCGATGCGGGGCTCGATCCCAGGACCCTGGAATCATGACCTGAGCCAAAGGCAGGCGCTTAACGACTGAGCCACCCAGGCGCCCCACTCTGTATGACTTTTAACAACAAACAAGATATAAGCATAACCCAGAAAGTGAATGTCTGTATCTCACATGCTCATTTAGCATCATTTGCTGAGCACTTTGTGTATCAGGCCTTGGGAAAACAGAGCCGAAGCAGTCTATGTCATCCAGAAGTTTACAGTACATGGAAGAGAGAAAGGAGAGCACCCACTGAATGCACTTCTAGACTTCCCCCTCCAAGCTTAGTGTCCTCAGGGTAGTTCTAAGGCACTGCCACAAAGACATTTTGTGGAAATGGTTCTAGAATCATCTTTATAAAATACAGTCTGAGCTCTGACTATCCCAGACAAGTTCTCTCTTCTTTGGAAACTGGGATTCTGTGGGAAAAATCAGCCCGCTGGTCCTTATGATGGTGAATCATCACTCAAGGAGACTCAGCTCTGCAAATATAGCTACAACCACTCAGAGCTAGCTACATCTGTTCAAAGATGTAATAATGCTAGCTCGGTTATAAAATATGACCTGGTTTCCCTGCAGAGCTCACAAGCTGGTTCTGCAGCAGAGGCCCTGGGAATTTCACCTGCAGGACCTCTCACTGACTGAACCCTGCTGATGACCACTGGGAAGTCGTCGAGTGGAGGCATAAACCAACAAACAACTTCTTCAGGTAGCACAGCCAAGGACACCCCCACTCCAGGGGCATTTCTGTAACCTTCCAGCCCTATGTGCCTAGGCAAGAAACACCTTTGCAGAGTTGCTGTCCTCTCCGGCCTTCCCTGACCATACACACCATATACTCCCTGGGCCCTGAACAGTGAAATGTGCCATGTCAATAACCTATGGTTGGTACAGAGTAAACACATTCCCTTCACAGAATGTGCATCTCATCCCCAAGTCTGGGAATGGTGTTATGCTGAGAACCAGGGGTCTTCATTCAGGAATGTGGATAAACCCTCCCTGGCAACCTCCAATAGCTCGCCCTGCCTGAGGTCTCCTCTCTCCAGCTGGGAAGCCACCTCCAACACTGGGCCTCCAATAAACCCATCTAATGACATCTCCAACAGGTCTGACCCTAAGCAGCAGCTGGAACAAGATGCTAAAAAGCCTCTCATGGTCTGTTTGATAGGGTTGGTAAAAATCATAGTGAAGGATAGGCAATGAGAAACAATTAATGAGAAAATTAAATACAAAAGAAATAGTAGGTACTCAGAAAGGTCGGGAGTTGACCTGATTCCTGAAATCCAGATCTCCCACATAAAACAAAAATTGTGTTTGTCCAGCTCTTGAGTGTCAAGGACAAAGGCAGCACCAGTGTCATGTAGCAGCAGGGGGGAAAGATGAGCCACCACCAGGAGAGGCTCAGGGTCCAACCCAGGTTCAGTGCCAGTACGACGCCCAGTGGCCCTCCGCAACCCCAAGATCAGCGTGCAACCCCAGATGCCGTGTGCATGCCTGGGTGACCTGTGGCTGGAGGTGGAAGACAAGAACGGATGCCAGTGGTGAGAGGGGAGCTGCTGACACAGCACGCCCTGACTGCTGGGGGAGAACGAGAAGTGCGTGGAGAAGAGGTGGACAGCGGCCTGCCGCCACCTGGTGGCACTGAGCCCCCCAGCCGTGGCGGACAGAGCCTGGTCTAGGCTGTGAGAGGCTGTGGTGAATGTGAGAACTGCCCACAGAGAGCGCAGCAGCCCTCGCTGGTGCGGCAGGAAGGGATCCCCTCGGAGGCCTGGAGGCCAAGGCTTGTGAGATACGCCACTGCCGCAGACAGCAGTCCTGCCATCCAGCACAAAGCACCTCAAGAGGCCGAGCATCAGAGGGTGCGTCTGGCCCCCAGATATCAGAAGTTTCTAGATTTGGAGAATCTTCCCACAAAACAAGCAGATAAACCAGGGCAAGTGGGAAATTACACAGCCCAAAAGGACAGGACGCTGAAAGAACGCACTGAGGCCGAGTCACAAGAATGTCCCACTTGTTACTCTGTGGGTATGTGCCACCAAAGTGATGGCCCTGGGTCCCACAGTAGAATCAAGTCTATTCCAAGGCCACCGGCCCACAGGGACTTCAAGAGGAAGCAAAAGGAACAGGGCACCACGAGCCACCCTTGATCCTGGGAAATGTGTCTTTCATGTCATGTCATGGTAAACCCAAGGCCACCCAAACTCGAGCAGAGCGGGCAGATGGGGCCTATGAAGTTTGTCACAGCACAATGGGAGGAAAAGGGCTGAAGAGGAGCCAGGAGAGAGGGGGAATTTGAAAATGCTGAAGCAACAGATGACAACTAACTGAGCAAAACCCCAGAGGGCAGCTAATCAAAACCAGAGGTGGCAGTGGGTGCCTGGGTGGCTCAGTTGGTTGGGCGACTGCCTTCAGCTCAGGTCATGATCCTGGAGTCCCGGGATTGAGTCCTGCATCGGGCTCCCTGCTCAGCGGGGAGTCTGCTTCTCCCTCTGACCCTCCCCCCCCTCATGTGCTCTCTCTCTCATTCTCTCTCTCAAACAAATAAATAAAATCCTTAAAAAAAAAAAAAAAAAACCAGAGGTGGCAGGACCACTCACCCAAGAGCCCCAGAAGGCCACAGATTCATCTGACACGTGAGAGAAAGTGAGGGTGGGTGGGTATCATTGAGGCAGCGTCATGAGGAAGTTCACACCCACACCCCCATTCTCCCTGGGGAGCAGGAACGAAAGCCTCTGCTGGAAGCCCGTCTGCAGAGGACTGAGGAACAGCGAAGTGGCCAAGGTCACAGAGTCTGAAGTCTGACCCAGCCACTGTGAAGACAAGAGTGGAGACTGATGAGGACACAGAGAGGAGTCCGACAGGAGCTTCAGGCCAGGAGAGGGTGACATGGTGTGGCTGCACTGGGAACCTTCTTGTCCAGCATCACTGGGCAGCCCAGGCTGCAGGAAAGGAGGCCAATGGCTGGTCCAAGGCTGGAGCGTCGGGAAACGGTGGCGAGGGACCTGAGGCTGCTGACGTGTATGCTCCATAATGGGATCCCGGTGTGCTAGATGCAAGGGGAAGCTGGGGAAGGTGGCAGGGTGGTCGGGAGGGAAGAGGAGTGGTGAGCAGCAGGTGCTCTCAGCAGGGCTAGGGGAGTGATGAGCAAAGGAGAAGGAACAGAGACAGTACAGACCTAAGCGCTGCAATGGGGTCTGCCATTTCAGAGGCTGAACAAAGGCCAGAGTGTGGCCACAGGACTGGATTATTCGCAGTGTAGAGCACCAACTATCTCTGGAGCTGAGAAAGGCAAGCAACCCTGACATCGGAGTATTGAAAGAATCATCCACAAACATGATCAAGTCATTCAAAACAGCAGGGAATGGTGGACAGAGGAAGCCACAATCCCAGTGCTTGCTGAGTGGACAAAGAGAAGCAACGGTGGACGGGGAGATCCTGGCTGCTTGAAATCTGAAGAAGGAAAAGGTTTTATATGAAGTGGAAAAGAAATGGCTTTTTTTAAATGGACTTTAAAAATGAAAGCCAGGGGGCGCCTGGGTGGCTCAGTTGGTGAAGCGTCCGCCTTCAGCTCAGGTCATGATCTCAGGGTCCTGGGATGGAGTCCCACATCGGGCTCCCTGCTCAGCAGGGAGTCTGCCCCCCCCCCCCAAACCCATGTGCCCCCCCTCTCTAAAAAAAAAAATCTTAAAAAAAAAAAAAAAAAAAACGAAAGCTAGGACTTACAGTTTCCAGTTCTGCACGTTCAGGAGCTGGAGGCCACCACACCATCCTAACAATAAGTAAAAAGCTCAACACACTGAAAAATCAACAAGTCCTCTTAGATCCCAAGGACTGGGGAGGACACAGGGCAAACTGTTACCCCAAGATGAGAAAGAGACAGACAGGTGAGTACAGGGGGTCACAGCTTACTGGAGTATAGGGTCATGAGCGGAAGCCACTGCAAGAACAGAAGCAGGGGCAGGAAACCTGAGCTGACCTGGTGAACCTCCAGAGGCTCAGCGTAGACAAGTGTGAGAATTAACAGGTTGAAGGGGACTCAGTCATGGCAGCCTCCACAATAGCATGACACGTACCTCCGGGAGCCCGACCAGGCTTCCAGAGCAAGCACAGGGGAAAAGCACCCACTCTGACATATACCCGGGCACTCTGTTCTTCCCAACAAGGCCTGCCCTCAGGGGAAACGAGTCAACCAGAGCCTAACTCTAGGGAAAGGAAATAACCAACACCAGCCCACTCCAGCAATCCTCCTCCACTTAAGGGGGACAGGGGGAAGAAATAACTGAGAGACACTTGTGAAGTTCAGTGTCCAGAGCAAAGGCTCACTGGAAGCATGAGCCCTGATCACAGGACTATAGAATGTATCCCTCCCTCCCAACACCTCACCACCACGGTACTAAAGGTTATTCACAGCAGTTCCTTCCCAGGACATCTGGCTATCAAGAAAAAAAATCACAAGGCAAAAGGCTAAAGAACACATTTGCAGACAGAGAACACAACAGAGCCAGACATGGCCGACATGTTAGAATTATCAGCCGGGAATTCAGAACAATTCTGACTAATATGCCAGAGGCTCTGATGGGTAAAGCAGACAGCATGCAAGAACAGATGGGCAAATGTAAACAGAGAGATGGAAATCCTAAGAAAGCACCAGAAAAAACACTAGAGACAAAAACACTGTAACAGAAATGAAGAATGCATTTGATGGGCTTCCTAGTGGACTGGACATGGCTGAGAAAGCATCTCTGAACTGGAGGATATATCAAAAGAAACCGGCAAAACTACAACACAAAGGGAACAAAGACAAAAAACCAGAGCAGAATGCCCAAGGACTGTGGGATGACACAGAAGGTATGACCTCTGTGAAGTGGGAACAGCAGAGGAGAAGCGAGAGAGAAAGCAGCGGAAGACATACCTGAAGCAATAATGACTGAGAATCCCCTAAACTACCGTCAGACAGCAAACCACCTCCCCAGGAGGCTCAGAGAACACCAAGCAGCGTAAGTGCAAAAATCAACTACACCTGCAAACATCATTTCCAAACTGCAGAAAATCAGAGATAAAGAAAAAAATCCTGAACAGGGAAGCCAAAGGAAAAAAACACCTACCTAAACGGGACCACAGACAAGAATTACACCGGCTTCTCCTCAGAGAGGAGAGCAAAATATTTAAAGTGTTGAGAGGGGAAAAAAAACAAAAAACAAAAAACCTAGAATTCTGCATCCAATGAAATTATCCTTTAAAAAATAATGGAGAAGGGCGCCTGGGTGGCTCAGTCAGTTGAGTGTCTGTCTTCAGCTCAGGTCATGATCCTAGGGTCCTGGGATTAAGCCCCACATCAGGCTCCCTGCTCAGTGGGGAACCTGCTTCTCCCTCTGCCTGCAGCTCCCCCTGCTTGTTCTCTTTCTTTCTCTCACTGACAATAAAATCTTTTAAAAAATGAAGGAGAAACGAAGAGTTTCTTAGACAAAAACTGGAATTTGCTGCCAATAGACCTGCCTTGCAAGAAATGTTAAAAGCTCTTTAGAGAAAAGGAACATAAGTCAGAACTCAAATCTACTTTAAAAAAAGAAAGAGGTCTGAAGAAGGAATAAGTGAAGGAAAAGTAAAAACTTGCTTTTCTTATTCTTACTTGATCTATCAGCAGTTCATTCAAAATAACAGGCACGACGTCAGTCAATGATCATGACTTGCAGGTAAGGAAGTGCGTGGCAGCAGGGACACGAGGCATGGGGGGCTAGGAATCAGGATGACCACGTGACCAGAAGGCACTCCTAACACCTGGGAGCTGACACGGTATTATTTGAAAGAAGTGGATTAGTTGTAAACATACCGCAAGCTGTAGGGCAGCAAGGAAAACCAGTGAAAAAGTAGTTTAGCTGATTCGCTACAAAAGGAGAGAAAACGGAACCGTATAAAATGCTCAATTAAAACCATGCAAGGCAGAAAAAGAGGGGAAGACAAAAACAGGACAAAGACCAAAGGCAACAAATAGAGAAGAGTCACGGGTGTGGTCGACATTAGTCCAACGGTATCAGTCATCACTGTGACCGTCAATGGTCCAAACGCACCTATGGAAAGACTGACCATCAGAGTGGATCAAAGACACAGCTCAACTGTATGTAGTCTACGAGAAGCCCACTTTAAATATAAAGATAAATATAGATTAAAAGTAGGGCACCTGGGTGGCTATGTCAGTTAAGCATTCAACTCTTGGTTTCGGCTCAGGTCATAATCTCAGGGCTTTGAGACCAAGCCCCACACTGGGCTCTGTGCTGGGCATGAAGCCTGCTTAAGATTCTCTGCCTCTCCCCCTTCCCCCCCTCTAAAAAAATATAGATTAAAAGTAAGCAGATGGAGGAAAATATACCATTTTAACACCAACTGAAAGAAAGTAGGAGCAGTTATGTTAATTTCAGACACAGCAACTTCAGAACAAAGGAAGTTACCAGGGATAAAGAACGGTATTACATAATAAAAGAGGGTCAATCCTTCAAGAAGATATAACAATCCTTAACATATATGCACCTAACAACAGAGCGTTAAACCATGTGAGGCAAAAGAATTGCAAGCAGAAATAGATAAATCCACTATTATAACTAGAGACTTCAACACCCCTCAGACCACAGTGGAATTCAACTAGAAATCAGTAACAGAAAGATAACCGGAAAATCCCTAAGTACCTGGAGATTAAACAACATACTTCTAAATAACACATGGATCAAAGAAGTCTCAAGAGAAATTTAAAAATATTTTGAACTGGGGCGCCTGGGTGGCTCAGTCATTTAAGCGTCTGCCTTCAGCTCAGGTCATGATCCCAGGGTCCTGGGATTAAGCCCTGCATCAGGCTCCCAGCTCCACAGGAAGCCTGCTTCTCCCTCTCCTTCTCCTGCTTGTGTTCCCTCTCTCGCTGTCCTCTCTCTGTCAAATAAATAAATAAAATCTTAAAAAATATATATTTTGAACTAAATGAAAATGAAAATACAACTTACCAAATTTGTGAGATGCAGCAAAAGCAGTGCTCAGAGGGAAATGTATAGTACTGGATACATGTTAGAAAAGAAGAAGGATCTAAAATCAATCATCTAGGTTTCCACCTCAGGAAACCACAAAAAATAAAAGCAAATTAAGTCCATAATAAGCAGAAGAAACAAATAAGAATTAAAGCAGAAATCAATAAAATTGAATACAGAAACCAGTAGAAAAAAAAAATCAAGAAAACTAAAAGCTGTTTCTTTGAAAAGAACTTGACAGAGGATACATATTACTAACATCAGAAATGAAAAAAGGGACATCACTACAGATCCCATGGAAATTGAAAGGATAATAACCAAATACTAGGAACAACTCAATGTCCACAAATTGGATAACCTGGGTGAAATGGACCTGTTCCCTGAAAGACACAATCTGTCAAAACTCACACAAGAAGAAACAGATGATCTGTATAGGCCTTTATCTTTTAAAGAAATTGAGTCAGTAATTAATAACCTTCCAAAACAGAAAACACCAGGCCCAGATGGGTTCACGGGTGAATTCTACCCAATATTTAAGGAAGAAATTATATTAATTCTCTACAATCTCTTCCAGAGGACAGAAGCAGAGAATATTTCCTAACTCATTCTATGAGAACAGCATTACCCAAATACCAAAACCAGATAAAGACAAGAAAACTATAGACCAATACCTCTCATGAACACAGATGCAAAAAACCTCAACAAAATATTAGCGAATTGAATCCAAAAATGCGTAAATAGAATTATACACCATGGCCAAGTGGCATTTATCCTAGGTATGCAAGGCTGGTTCAATACTTGAAAACCAATTAATGTAATCCATCACATCAATAGACTAAAAAGAAAAATCACAAAATCAGATCAATAGATTTAGAAAAAGCATTTGACAAAATCCAATATCCATTCATGATAAAAACTCTCAGTAAACTAGGAATAGTTTACTGGACAAACTTGACAAACTGGTTTCAGCTCAGGTCATGATTTCAAGTCATGATCTCAGGGTTGTGAGACTGAACCCTGCGTTGGCCTCCTTGCTGGGCATGGAGTCTGCCATGGAGAGGACAGGAGAAGACAGGAAAGACAGGGCAGGAAAGGACAAAAGATAGATTGGGGCGCCTAGGTGGCTCAGTTGGCTAAGCCTCCAACTCTTAGTTTCGGCTCAGGTCATGACCTCAGGGTCATGAGACTGAGTCCTGTGTGGAGCTCTGAGCTCAGCAGGGAGTCTGCCTCTTTCCCTTTTCCTCTCCCTCTGCCCCTCCCCCTGCTCACACACATACATGCATGCACTCTCTCCCTCAAATAAATAAATCTTTTTTTAAAAAATGTATACAGATTGGGAAGGAAGAAATAAAACTGTCTTTGTCCACAGATGACATAATCATCTATGTAGAAAATCTAAAAGAATCAACCAAAAAAAACTCCTAGAACTAATAAGATTATAGCAAGTTTTCAGGATACCAATAACCATACAAAAGTCAACTGCTTTCCTATATACCAACAATGTACAAGTAGAATTTGAGATTAAAAATGCAATACCCATTCACATTAGCAAGCCCTAAAAATTAAATACTCAGGTATATATCTAACAAGATATGTATAAGACCTGTATGAAAAAAACTACACAACTCTGATGAACCAAAGAACTAAATAAATGGAAGATAGAAAGAAAGACAAGAAAGGAGAAAAAAGAAAGGAAGGGGAGGGGAGGGGAGGGGAGGGAAGGGAAGGGAGAAAGATAGATAGACTGGGGCTCCTGGGTGGCACAGCTGGTTCAGCGTTCAACTCCTGGGTTCAGCTCAGGTCATGATCTCAGGGTCGTGAGATCCAGCCCTGCATCAGGCTCTGAGCTCAGTGAGGAGTCTACTGGAGTTTCTCTCTCCCTCTCCCTCTGCCCCTCCATTCTCTCTCTCTCTCAAATAAATAAATAAATCTTAAAAAAAAAAAAGAAAAGAAAGATAGATTGATTGATTCTACTTTCATGGATAGGAAGACTCAACATTGTCAAGATGTCAGCTCTTCCCAACTTGATCTGTAGATGCAATGCAATCCCAATCAAAATCCCAGCAAGTTATTTTGTGGATATTAGCAAACTGACTCTAAGGTTATATGGAGAGGCAAAAAGCCCAAAATAGCCAACACAGCACTGAAAAAGAACAAAGTTATAGGACCAACACTACCTGACTTCAAGACTCACCATAAAGCTACAGTGATCAAAACAGTGTGGTATTGGTGACAGAAAAGACAAATAGATCAATGGAACAGAACAGAGCTCAGTAATAGACCCACACAAATATAGTTAACGGATCCTTGACAAAGAAACAAAGGCAACACAAGGGAGCAAAGAGAGTCTCTTCAACAAGTGGCACTAGAACAACTGGACGTCCACACACACAAAAATGAATCTGGATACAAATCTTACATGCTTCATAAAAATTACCTCAAAGTGAATCACAGACCCAAATGTAAAATGCAAAACTATAAAGCTCCCAGGGAATAACACAAGAGAACATCTATGACCCATACGGTGATGCCTGTTGTAGACACAACACCAAAGCTGTGAAAAAAATAATTGATAAGCTGGACTTCATTAAAATTAAAAACTTCTGTGAAAGACCATGTCAGGAAACTAAGAAGTCAAGCTACAGACTGAGAGAAAATATTTGCAAAAGACACATCTGATAAAGGAATATTATCCAAAATATACAAAGAACTCTTAAAACTCAAAGCCATGAGAAGACATGGAGGGACCGTGAGTGTGGATCACTGAGTGACAGAGCCAGTCTGAGAGGGCAGCGTTCTGTGTGATTCCAGCGACAGGACTCTCTGGCAAAGGCAGAACTGCGGAGACAGTAAAGGGTCCGTGGTTGCAGGGGCGGGGGGAGGAAAGAAGAACAGGTAGAATACGACACGTTTCTAGGGGAGTGAAAACACTCTGTATGTTACCGTACTGATGAATATATGTCATAATACATTGGTCCAAACCGACCGAATGTACAGCACTAAGATTAAATTCAGGTATACTATGGTCTTTGGATGATTATGATGTGTCAATGTAGGTTCATTGTTGGCAAAAAAAAAAAATACCATTCTGGTGAGTGACGTTGATAGTGGAAAAGACTAGGCATGTGTGGGGGCAGAAGGTATATGGAAAATCTTTGTATCTTCCTCCAAATTTTGCTGTGAAACCAAAACTGCTCTAAAAAATTTAAGTCTTTTTTTTAAAAATCCCCATCTCTGGGTCTGAGGCACCCAAACTGCTGAAAATGAGTAGCCTTTGATCATAGAGGTGAAAAGGAAAGCAAAATCCCCCGGAAAGAGGCAAGTCACAGTCCAGAGAGAGGCCAAAAAGATAAGTTTACTTGCAGTACAAGAAAGGTCCTGGTTCCAGAGGACTCCAGGTTGGGAGTGAGCAGTGACGAAAAACATGACCAAGCGGCATGCAAATCAGAAGGCGGCCAGAGATTATGAAGTGAGAAGAGCCGCTTCGGGACGGTGCATGCTGAGATCCCAAGCGAGGTTTGAGGCGAACAGTCCATACGTGGGCATTGCTCCCTGGCAGATGGAAAACTGCCAAGAAAGCAAGCAAACATCTCTGAATGCAAGTCTGCCCATCTCCCACTGCAGGACAAGGGCTGCCTAAGATGCAAAGGCACAGAGCTCCATGTGCTGGAACCACAGAGACTAGAAGAGATGCAGCCCCCACACAAAGCCTTGCCTCAGAAGTGGAGCAGGGGGCTAACTGGCCCCATAAACACTGACCTTGTACAGACCACAGATGCAAACAATGGTGTAGTATCCCAGAACACATAAAAAACAACAGCAAGTCGTGAAAAATACAACCCAACAGAAAACAGGCAACAGACATGAACAGGTAATTCACAGGAAAAAAACCTGTTCTGAACCTGTGCAAAGAGTTTCAACCTCACTGGTAATATCCATCTCGAGATAGGCAGACAGATGTAGAGAACACAAGCATTCTTTGTAAGACAGTAACAAAGAATGAAGCACTGAGGAAGGTGTGGGAGACCCAGAACACTGCTGCCGTGTGGGTGAAGTGCAGGCTTTGGTGACCCGTTTGGCAGCATCTTATCAACCTGAAAGTGTGCTTTCCTTCCTTCTCAAATACTGCACTTCGGGGACAGCTCCTAGAGAAGCGCTCACACAGGTGGGCAAGGAGGTATTTGCCACAGATGCTCACTACACCGCTCCACGTGAGGAGTAAAAACTGAAAATAACCTAGTGCCTGTCAGTCAAGGATAAAATGACCCAAATGTCACACCTTCTCTCATGCAAGATATGTAAAAGGAATTAACTAGATCCATAGAGCCACATATAAAAACATACACAAAACCATATGAGTTAGACGTTATGTTGTATTATATATTGCTCATGAACATGTATTTGTTAGCACAAAATATCAGAATAGACTCGAGAATCTGCTTCCAGATAAGGTGGGAGTCACACCCCACCCTCCTGCTTCCACTGAACACAGCTATGAATTCTGAACAGAATATATGGAGCAACTCCGCGAAACCCCAGAAAAGTAAACAGGAGCAAGCAGGCAGACTGGGAAGAAGTCCAGAATTCCAAGAACCAGCAACCCATCAGCAAGTTTACCACTCAGCCTCCAAGCCCAGGCGCAGCACTGACTTGCACAGAGTGCCACTGAGGCTGGAGCATCAGGAAGGGGCCCTGCAGAGCGTGGGGCCCCCACGTCACCCTGGCTGTGTGGGAAGGAAATCTTCCCCAGCCCTGGAAGCTGCAGAAGTCGGACACAGCAGGGCACGTGGAACCCCAGCACTCCAGGCGAAGGACAGTAACTAACAAGTACCCAGCACACGGCGGACAGTAAAGAGATCAGGCAGGTGACCTCACAAGGCTCTTCAGAAGCCCTGGCCTCACACCAGGCTGTGCACATGTGAGTCCAATCACAAACAGCACATCCCAGCCTGAGGAGTAAATTGCCAGCGATGACCCAGGTGTCAGGCTGGCACGGGTGGCACCAGAGGCCAGTTCTGAAGCTGGAAGTGACCCTGAAAGCACGATACCCAAAAGGCTGGTCAGAGCTTGTGATCTGGACCCAACCAGGCTGACTGCCTGCTCAAACAAAAACATCAACACTCTCCACAGTTTCAACAAGAGCCAGGGTCTCACAATATTCAGATGTCCACAATACAACCCAAAATTACTCAGCACATGAAGAAATGGGAAAAATCCCAACTCGCATGGGAAAAACCACCAAGAAACACCAGACCAAGATGACAGAGACTTTAAAAAAGCTATTAGAAACAATGTTCCAAGGAGGAAAAGCACCCACCTAGAATGAACAGTGTGATAGGCAGAATCCTAAAATGGCCCAACATCTCCTGCCCTAGTCCCCAGGCTGGACACAACATAACACCCTGGTCGTGGTCAGTTCTATGGCAGAGAGTCACTGCAAACGTAACTGACATGACTCCTCAGGTGACTCTGAGTTCATCAAAAGGGAGTTTATCCCGTGATGCCTAACTAAACCCATGAGCCCATCAAAAGCACAGCATTCTCTCTAGCTGGTAGCAGAAGAGGAAGTCCGAGAGCTCCCAAGTGTAAGAAGGATTCAGTGAGCTGCCAGAGCTCGAAGATGGGTGGCTCATATAATCAGAAATTCGGTCAGCCCCGCAAGCTAAAAAAGCCCCCAGGTGACAGCCAGCGAGGAACAGGGGCCTAAGTCCTACAAGTGCAAGGAACTAGATTCGCCAACAACCTGAACATTCCTAGAAGCAGTCTTGCCCAGAGCCTCTGGAAAAGAGCCCAGCCTGGACAACACCTTGGTTTTGGCCAGAGACCCTAGTCAGAGACCCGGGCAAGCCATCTCAGACTTCTAACCTACAGAAGCATGAAGGACGTGTTGTTTTAACCACGAGACTTGTTACCCAGTAGAAACCCAGTACAGATTTGGGTCCCTGGCAGTGGGACACTGCTGTAACAAATGAATACAGGTTCATTTCGAGGTAATTAATATAAACTGAAGTGTCACATAATAGCATCTGGGACTCACTGATTGCTCTAAGGTGAGAACATTGTTTTCGTTTCTTATGATTTTTCTAAAAGAGTACTGAATAAAGAGTGCATCCCTTAATTCTCCAGGCAATGTGTTTCTTCTATTTTTTTAGAACTATTGCCAAGTTAACTGTGTTTACTTGAAAAAGAAGCCCAATCAGCAAATTCTAACTATTAACTAAATAAACATGAGCTTTTTAACATCGTCCACCGTACACTTTGAGTTTGGTACACTGTCCTGGCTTCAGGTCCCCCAGAAGCTGCAATATGGTGTCCAGCAGCACCCGACTTGAGTTAACCAAGAACTCGCGACCACACGCTATGGCAGCAACATCTGCAACAGAAAGACAGAACAGAGCATCAGAATCACGGTTACTTCCGAGTCTGGAAAAGCCGCCCCGAGACAGAGCATTTTTTGCTATTTTTTCCTGAACAGACCTAATGAAAACACAGACTAGCCCACGAGGTGCTACCAAACAGCGCCATCCAGGAGCTGACAGCCCAGAAAGAGTAACTGACAACCACAGCGGTTATTAAGGTGATGAGTAATGTCCTCTGTGATTAGCAGATGCCTCGGGAGCGGCACAGAGCATGGAATCTAAGTGCGTCTGCAACCGGACCACAGCATGCTCCAGAATGCCGGATTACACAGCTCTGGGCAGTCAGGGCTCAAACTGAAGGTGGATGCGTATTACTTTATCTGGGACCAAAGACACTAAAATCCACTTTCAGTCCTGGGAGTGAAATCCTAATGACTTTGAACCACAATAGCAAACTGAAATCATGAGATCAAGAAAGAATATGAACACAATCCTGAGAAAAGCTCTTTTTCTAAATTTTACATCCTATTGTGGGTCAGCAAGTATCACGTTTCTTCATGCCTGAGGCCCTGCAAAACCAGCATGGAGATCAAGCCAGGTAATTCCCGGGGCTCCGTCTGGCATTCCAAGGCTGCAGCTCGTACATTCTATCAGCAGCACTGGACACCCATCAGGTTACATCAGTCCTCCCAGGGTACTTAGCGTGTGTTGGTGGGACCCTTCTTTAGCTAGGTCTAAGAGTACGGTAACTAGCGTTCCTAACTCAAAGGCACAGGCCCACTGGAAGAGAAGCAGGGCAGCAGCCATGGCCTCCCCCCTCCGAGGGGTGTGCTTCCAGTAATTCACAGGTAGACGCGTCTCAAATGTGATCCTCATAAATAGCCTTTACTAGTTTAAGGAACTTTTCTTCTATTTTCAGTTTGCTGTTAATTATCAAGAATGGAGAATGAATTTTATCACTTATTTCTTCTGCCTTTGATTAATCTGATGGCAGAATATAAATTTTTTTTTTAAGATTTTATTTATTTATTTAAGAGAGAGAGAATGAGAGACAGAGAGCACGAAAGGGAAGAGGGTCAGAGGGAGAAGCAGACTTCCCGCCGAGTAGGGAGCCCGATGTGGGACTCAATCCCGGGACTCCAGGATCATGACCTGAGCCGAAGGCAGTCGCTCAACCAACTGAGCCACCCAGGCGCCCCAGAACATAAAATTTTATCTATGCTACCAGATCAACTTTATGGAATCAATCCTGGACATTCCTATTTATTTTTGTCTATCTGGACTGAGAAGAATCAAGAGAGGGATATTAAAAGTCTCTTAAACCTAACAAATTTTTTTTTTCCCACTTCTGCTTGCCTTTCCAGCAAGTTTCACCTCATAAATTGATGCAGTGTTATCTGGTATATAATTTCACTTTACTGAAGACGGGACCCTTCACTGACATGAACTTGCCTTCTTTGTTCAATGAATTTGAACCTGACAATTATATTTTCTAGTATATGACATACTCTAATTTTAGTAAAGAAACATTTGCGGGGAAACTGAACCTTCAAGCATTTGGCATCATAAACTCATAGAAAGTCATTTTAAGGTTGTTTTTCAGAGGAAAGCCTTCTTTGAGCAACTATAGCTGACCACCTCCTGGAAACCCCACAGAAAAACTTACATCTAGCTAACTTGCCCACAGACCATGCCTCCAACATGCAAACCCTGAATTGTCCCTGCCCTGTGACTCGTGTAACTAGCAGAATGCAGCAGAACTAACACTGTGTGACTTTCAAGGCTTCTACCTTGGTCTCTTGCCACCTTCTCTAGAAGCCCAGAGTCACTAAGAAAGAACTCTAACTATGCTGAGGCTGCCATGATGCAAAGACCATAAAAAGAGGGCACAGTGAGAAGCCCTGAGACTACATGAGGAGAGCGGCCCCCACGAGCCCCCCACTGTTCCATCACTCCATGCTTTGAGCAGCCCCAGCTGACGCCCCATACACGGCAGAGGGGCAGCAAATCACCCCTGCCAAGCCCTGAAGTTTCAGGTGGTTTGTTATAAGCAACAGAGAACAGGACATCACTAAGGTATCACCAAAGAAAGTGTTACAGAGCAAAACATCATCCAACAAAGCACAGCAAATCCCGTACCATGTATCCAGTATTGGAAGAGCAAACGCCAATCCTGTACTTCACTGAGTATCAATAACTAAAGAGCAAACTACCAAGTAAAATAAGTATGAATTAATTCCTACACATGGCCCCAGTATTCGTCAATCTGTTTGGGATACTTATGAGGCAACTCCAAGACTACAAAGGATTGCTAGTGTAATTTTCTGTTAAAATGTACTTATATTTTATAGGTTTATTTTTATTTAAAATTATTTACAATTATTTCTATAAGTTACCATAGTAATTACATAATTTAAGAAATTAATCTGGTGTCAGTTATGGATGCTGATAAAAATACAAAGAGTTGAGGGATGTCTGGCTGGCTCAGTCAGAGGAGGATGCGATTCTTGATCTCAGGGTCATGAGTTCAAGCCCCAGGCTGGGTGTAGAGATTACTTAAAAAAAATCTTGGGGCGCCTGGGTGGCTCAGTCAGTTAAGCGTCTGCCTTTTGCTCAGGTCATGATCCTGGGGTCCTGGGATCAAGCTCCGTGCTGGGCTCCCTGCTCAGCGGGGAGCCTGCTTCTCCCTCTCCCTCTGCCCCTCCACCCTGCTTCTGTTCTCTCTCTCTCATGCTGTCTCTCTCTCTCAATAAAATCTTTTTTTAAAAGTCTTAAATACATATATACAAAGAGTTGAGATGTGTTATGTCTGATATTTTTGCTTTAGGTTGTAATAATTTTGTCTTATTTTCATCAATAGAAATAATAACAAGGTACTAGCATAATGACAGACATATAGATCAATGGTAGAATTGAGAATCCAGAAATAAGCCCTCATATTATTTTCCTCAACTGATTTTCAAGAAGGGTGTCAAAATAATTGAATGGAGAAAGGACAAATGAATAATCTTTTTAACAAATGGTGCTGGAACAACCGGATATTCCCATGCAAACAAATAAAGTCGAACCTCTGACAACAAATATAAAAATTAACTCAAAATGGACCAAAGACTTAAATGTCCAGCTAAAACTATAAAAGTCTTAGAAGAAAACGTAGGGATAAATCTTCATGACCTTGGATTAGACAATGGTTTCTCAGATGTGACACCAAAAACACAAGCAACTAAAGATAAAAAAACTGGATATCATCAAAATTTAAAACTTCTGTACTTCAAAGGATGCTATCAAGAAAGTAATAAGGCAAATGACAGAATGAGAGAAAAATTTTATAAATCACATATCTGATAAGGGACTGGTATCTGGAATATACAAAAAAACCTCTTACAAATTTCAAAATGGGCAAAAGTGTTGAATAAACATTTCCCCAAGGAAGACATACAGATGGCCAATAAGTACATGAAAAAGATGCTCAACATTATCAGCCAGCAGGGAAATGCACATCAAAACCACAGTTAGATCCCACTTCACGCCCACTAGGATGGCCACAATCAGAAAGTTAATTAAAAAATACTGATGAGTATCTGGAGCAACTGAAGCCCTCAGGCATTGCTGGTAGGACTGGAAAATGGCCTGACAGCCCCTCAGATGGTTAAAACCATATGATCATGTGACCCAGCAATTCTACCCCTAGAAATGAAAACACATGTCCTCACCAAAACTTGTACACAAATGTTCACAGCATCATTATTCATAATAACAAAAAAGTAGAAACAACCCAACATCCATCAACTGATAATGAATAAATGTGGTATGGCCGTACACTGAATATCACCCTGCCATACAAAGGAATGACGTGGACAGACCTCGAAAACACGACACTAAGTGAAAGAAGCCTGGCACAAAGGACCACATACGCTATGATTCTACCATATGAAATGTCAAGAATAGGCAAATCCAGAGATAGAAAGCAGATCAGTGGTTGCCTAGAGCTTGGGGAATGGCAGTATTGGGGAGTGATGGCTAAGGTTAGGGGGATTTCTTCCTTTCTTCTCAGGGTGATGAAAATGATTCAAAATGAACTGTGGAAATGGAGGCACAACCACATGAAGCCATCAGAGTGTATACTTTAAATTGGCGATTTGTAGAGTATATTATTATATCTCAGAAAAGCTGTTTAAAAATAAATTTAAAATAGGGGCGCCTGGGTGGCTCAGTCATTAACCCTCTGCCTTCGGCTCGGGTCATGATCCCAGGGTCCTGGGATCGAGCCCCGCATCAGGCTCCCTGGTCAGCGGGAAGCCTGCCTCTCCCTCTCCCACTCCCCCTGCTTGTGTTCCCTCTCTCGCTGTGTCTCTCTCTGTGAAATAAATAAATAAAATCTTAAAAAAAAAAAAAATAAAGAAATCCAAACTGTGCTGAAGAGGTCAACCTGCATGGATGGGTTGGGAGATAAAATTCAGGGGCGCCTGGGTGGCTCAGTCGTTAGGCGGCTGCCTTCGGCTCAGGCCCGGATCCCAGGGTCCTGGGATCGAGCCCCGCGTCGGGCTCTCTGCTCGGCGGGAAGCCTGCTTCTCCCTCTCCCACTCCCCCTGCTTGTGTTCCCTCTCTTGCTGTGTCTCTCTCTGTCAAATAAATAAATAAAATCTTTTTTTAAAAATTAATTAATTAAAAATAACAGTAACAACAGAGATACAATTTTCATGTTTGATACATTACTTAGTCTCAGCTGCTCATCTTGGACCTGTTCTTTTATATAAACCTCTTATCTGCAGTACTAACATTGTACCATATTTTTTTTAAGAAACATAAGCAAGTTTCCTCTAATTTTAATATTGTGACCTTTCTTTTATTGTTTGTTTTTTGTTTCTTTGCATTTGCTGTAGTAGTTTCTTATCAAGTCAATTATTCAGCTGTCAGGGCTGAGGGAGAGAGCCAAGGGCCATGGGCAGTCTCAATGTGAAAACTCTGCCTCTGTACGCTTTTCATGGAAACCCCCCTCGGAGCTGAGAGGATGCCCAGTCCCACTGGGAAGTGGCCCCCAGAACTCAGTTTTGCTCGTAGTTTGGGTGATCTGATTTTTGTGGGACTACAGAAGGATGACTTGTAGAAATCCCAGAGAATTCTCCCATACACAAATTATAGCTGATCGGAATATTAATTTGTCCAACTATGTATGATTCAAGAAATTACCAAGAATGAACTATGTCCCAAAATCTCTATGGGGAAAAGATTCTATGGACAGAGTCCAATAACTAGACCAAAAGCCAAAAGAGTTCTGCTAAATCTTTACTTAATTTCTTGATGCCCTCTTGAGCTGAAGCCTCAGAAGGCCACAGGCCAACTGTGACCAGCTTCACAGAAAAGGACTAGTCATTCCTTGTACCAGTCCCTGCAGTCCCCTAGTGTCACCTGTTTTTTAAAAAGCCTAATGGTCGGGGCACCTGGGTGGCTCAGTCGTTAAGCGTCTGCCTTCGGCTCAGGTCATGATCCCAGGGTCCTGGGATCGAGCCCCACGTCTGGTTCCCTGCTCTGCGGGAAGCCTGCTTCTCCCTCTCCCCCTCCCCCTGCTTGTGTTCCCTCTCTAGCTGTGTCTCTCTCTGTCAAATAAATAAATAAAATCTTAAAAAAAAAAAAGAAGAGGGGCGCCTGGGTGGCTCAGTTGTTAAGCGTCTGCCTTCGGCTCAGGTCATGATCCCAGGGTCCTGGGATCGAGCCCCACATCTGGTTCCCTGCTCTGCGGGAAGCCTGCTTCTCCCTCTCCCCCTCCCCCTGCTTGTGTTCCCTC
>NC_058403.1:2581104-2587581 GCF_002201575.2 Neomonachus schauinslandi | reverse complement strand
GGGAAGCCTGCTTCTCCCTCTCCCCCTCCCCCTGCTTGTGTTCCCTCTCTCACTGTGTCTGTCTCTGTCAAATAAATAAATAAAATCTTTAAAAAAAAAAAAAAGCCTAATGGTCAAGGATATGGCTTCATCCAAGATCTGTGAACAAGTAACAAAACAATTATACCCCATTTTGCTGTACTGCCCAACCATATGCCACCCACCCTCTCTTTGTCCCTTCTGAAGCCAAATTCTTTTTTTTTTTAAGATTTTATTTATTTATTTGCCAGAGAGAGAGAGAGAGCAAGTGAGCACAAGCAGGGGGAGCGGCAGGCAGAGGGAGAAGCAGGCTTCCTGCTGAGTAAGGAGCCCGATGTGGGACTCGATACCAGAACCCTGAGATCATGACCTGAGCTGAAGCCAGATGTTTAACAAACTGAGCCACACAGGCATCTTTTTTTTTAGATGAAGCCAAATTCTTTACAGGAACAGATTAATGCTCAGGTTTCTTTAGTGTCCCATTCTATAAAGTTGGCCAATTTACTTGCCTTCACCTAGAAAAACCAACAATTCACCTAGAAAGTTATATCCCCAGGGATTCACTGAAGTTCCACACTTCTCTCAAATCTTAATCCCAGATCTTAAGGATACTTGGGTGAAGTCTTTGTTGGGGATCCCTCTGACCTAACATGTACATTAACTGCCTCTTATGTTCCATTAATCTGGAAAACTCCAAGGTTGACTATAATTATTTCCTCACTGAGCAAGATGAAAAGGGACATGAGCATCTAAGGAAACACTCCAACTCCACAAAACAGCATTTCTTTATCTAGGCCATACTCCGTCAACTGAAGGAAAGCTATTATCTAAGGGAAGATTACAAAATATCCAAAATTATCCAAGACTAATCACTAAAAGACAATTTAGAAAATTTCTATGACTAACTAGATATTATAAATAATACATACCAAATTCTCCTGAATTAGCAAGACATCTGTGTGACTGAACTAAATCAAGTATGTCAGAACCATGCCCATGGAACACAGAAACAAAAAATGCCTTCAATGATCCTGAAATATCTTTCAACAATTACCTCTCATATCCCAGAGTATCGTAAATCTGTCTATGTACATGAAAGGTTAAGGTCATGATCTAGGGCAGTGGTTCTCAAAGTGGCAGAGAAAGGTGATTTTGCACCTAGGAGATACTCGGCAATATCTGGAGACATTTTTGATTGTCACACTTCGGGGCTACTACAGGCCTCTCTAATGGGTAGACTCTAGGCATGCTGCTAACCTCCTACAACACAAAGGAAGGCTCCCACAACAGAAAATTCTAGTGCTGAGACTGAAAAGTGATGCTCTAGGAATGTTACCTCAACAACAAGGCATGCATCAAAGACCCACCTCCTCTCAGAGCCTGTCCCTTGACCCAGGGGGCAAGGCTTACTGCCTACTTATCTCAGAGCAACTGCCACTCAGCCAAATCCAACAGTCTTCAGGCCTGAACTAGGATCACCTTTTAGCCTTATGGCATCACACGCAGTATCATCCCAAACACTAACTAGAAATACCAGCACTTTTCTTCTAGTCAGTTAACTAATCATGAAACAGTGCTCCTTCCTCCTTTTCATAAGTTAGTATGTCAACAGAACACCCTCAACCCAGCCCCTTATTACACTTGTCTGATGACAGAGAGCCTCCTAATTATCTCTGTAGTTCAAGAAGTGTCCGTGCCAGAAGAGAATTTAGGAAGGACACTCCTGCCCAGAGCCTGCCTTAGTGCTGCTTGTTGCTCGGTTTTACCTCACTAGGGAAAAGGAGCAATTCTGGCTGCTTATGAAGTCACCTGGGTCATGGTTTGAGAGTGTCTTTCTTCTTCTAGTGCATCCAGTTACACAGCTCCATTATCTGTTGCCTGAGTCTTAAATGCTTCTGTTTGGCTACTGTCCTGACAGTAAATTCAATAAATGATTCAGACACAGAACCAGGACAAAATGATGGTGATCGGTGCTCAAACTGGAGATCAGCTCTCTACAAGCCAACCTTGCCTTTAAGGACATCCAACAACAGTGGTGAGGATCTAGGCAGTCCCTGATGATCTCTCCTAGAGCTCAACCACCTCCAACAACACCAAAGATACAAACCCACACACACACACAGAAAAAGATGGACTGTCCTGAAGACACAGGAAAAAGTAGCCATCAGAGTGTAAAATGGCACAGCTGCTGGGGAAAATGGTCTGGCAGTTTCTTAGAAAGTGAAGCACAGAACTATCCTATGACCCAGCAATTCCACTCCTAGGTGTATGCCCAAGAGAACCAAAAACATGCGTTCACACAGAAACTTCTACATGAATGTTCACAGCAGCAAGACCCGTAACAGCCAAAGAGTGGAAACCACCCAAGTGCTATCACGGACTCTTCCCTGCAGACTCGGACTAGCAGACAGAAGACCACACACAGGTCAAGGGACAGAACTGGCACCTTCCCCTTCCACAGGCACAACCACTCAAGCCTAGGGTTAGCACAGACCTCAGTCACCACGTGGGGTCTGAGACACTCCTCAGAAGATGAAACCGAGGGTCACGGACACAAGAACACAGGGCTGGTCAGAGGCAGAAGCTGAACTGGCCACTGGGCCTCAACTCCCAGCCCATCTCTTTCCCACATTGCTTGCCTGCGGTAATGCGAGCATGTGGGAGGACAGGGACAAGTAGAAGAATGGAGAAGTGATGGTCACAGACACAAGGGTGCTCTGCTATCAAGTCTCGGGAGCTCTTACATCCATGACATGGGTGAATTTACTGTATGTAAATTTTAATTTTTTGTAAGTTTTTATTTCAATTCCAGGTAGCTAACATACAGTGTAATATTAGTTTCAGGTGTGCAATGTAGTGATTGGCCTTCCATACATCACCCGGTGCTCATCAGGACAAGTGCACTCCTCACTCCCCACCCCCTATTTCCTCTATCCCCCGGCCCACCTCCCCCTCTGGTGACCACCAGTGTAGTGTGTTGTCTAGAGTTAAGAGTCTGTTCCTTGGTTTCTCTCTCTCTCTCTCTTTTTCCCCTTTTCTTGTTTGTTTTGTTTCTTAAATTCCACATATGAGTGAGATCATACAGTATTTTCTTTCTCTGACTTATCTCACTTTGCATGCCTTCTGTTTAAAAAAAGACCTTAAAACAATTTAAAAAGTGGAGCAATGCAAGCCCCCTTCACCTGAAGGCGCCCTGTCGGAAGCGTGCCATGCGATCCTGGAAAAGGGCCAGGCTAAACCAGGACTGGCCCAGACACTGTCACAGTCTCAATATCCACCTCAAAGAAGTATCACCAATTTTTAAGAGATTATGAAGAAAATGTCTACACAGGTTCTACCTTATTAGGATTTCAGTAAATGAAGGATAATGCCATGAGGAAAAATAAGATTTCCTCTCTCTTTAATAGCAGAGAATTACCCTAAGAGTGGCATAGGACAGAGCAGAAAGGAAAGAGCAATGGGAAAGAGCAAATATATAAAGAGTAAATCTAACAGTCATGGCAATAGATCGAACTATTTCACTGACATCAGAACAATAATACTAGTAACTACCACCTCCCACTATACTAAGATAGGATTTATTAATTATCTAGTTACTTGGCCTTATTCCTTACAGCAGTTTTGCCATAGAATTCTATCCTAGAAAAACTGTAATCTTTGGGAGACAATTTAGGGTTTTGGAATTATTTAATTATTGTACCAAAACAATAGCAAGAGCTTCGCTTATGCTTAAGGCTTCTACTTCAGCTAGATGTTCGTAAAATGATTCCTAATAACAAGTAGCTAAACTTAGTTTTGTTTTGACTTCCTTCCACGCACAGAACTGAACAGAACATGCAAACCCATCCTGTTTCCTAGATCAGTCTTCTTACTGACCGACGCTTATCAGATTCACCTGGGGCGGGGGGCGGTGCCCCACAACACCCACACCTGGTACCTATCCCAGGCCCACCAGATCAGGTTCTCTAGGGTAAGAACCACAGGACATTGAAAAAGTTCCAGGAGACGTTGCTGCATATACACCCCTGGCTGTAATCACCACTCCAGAGACATGGCTAACCGTCACTGCATCTCAAAAGAATGACTTACTTGTTACGATCCCAGCCAAAGCAAACACAAACTGATTTTCATTGGAATCAAGCTCCTTGACATCCCCATCCAGTGACTTCACAAAACTCTCCATTGTTTGACCAGTGATGTTGAAAAACTTCAAAGCTTTATCCTGAAAGTTTGGAAAGGAAAGCATCACAGCCCTGCACAAACACTGGTACAAAACATTACAAGAGTACAAAGGCACAAAAGGAAGCCTCTGTGTTAATGACAGAAACAGTATTCAAAAGTCTGCTCCTTCATTCCAAGTTCCCATATGGAAAAGAACAGAAAAAGGAAATCTGGAATCTGTAGAAAAATTACCCTGCAGACTGATGGAAGGAGCAAAATAAAATATATGTGAGGGAACAGCACGAGTTTACAGTGGTGGCAGTATGAGGATGGGTTCATCCAAAATCCACTAGGAATATGCTAGAAAAATACGTTCTCTGTTGGTTCCAGGCATGAAGCCACAGGTTTCAACCATTGGAGAATGGAGTTTCAAACAAAATCTTAACAGAAACCTCAACATGTCAAGAGACAAAGGCAGTGAGCAGGTTTGCTGGGCACTTTAAATCTTCATTACTCAGCAGAAGTCCCTCCAAGCACACAGAACTTTTGAAACGCTTCCCGGGGTGCTAGGGTTCTAAGGGATAGCTTCAAAGCCGACACATTTACCAACGGCACAAGGCAACTTCACGGGCTGATAGGATGTTCTGAGCCTGGGTTGTGGGGATGATTACACAACTCCGGAAATGAGCTAAAACCACTAAAATTGTACACTCACAAATGGGTAAATTTTATGTGTAAATTATACGTAAATAAGGCTCAATAAATGTTAAAATACAATTAATCTTCACTAAAGTGACACACAATTTTTGTTTCTCCAAGTCATAAGTAATGGATTGCTGGCCTCCTGTCGAACCTCCCCCGTATCTGTACTCCCATTCACAAGCACACCCTCCTCCTAGAGTGCAGCCACAGGCCCCTGGCACCACACCTGCCTTCCCTGCCCCTCACAGCAGGGCGCTTCCTGAGCCCTGAGCCACCAGAAGGGCCTGCCAGTTAGTCTTCCTGTCTCATTCCCACACCCACCCTGCTCCTATCCACCCTCATTCACAGTCAGGACAATCTTCCCGAAGTCTCTCGCCCCACCATTCTTTTACTCAAAACCCTCAGGAATCCAGTCTTACCACCCTACTGGGTAAAATCAGCAACCTGGCTTCTGAGGCCTCCCAAAATCACATTGCATCCTACTTCCGCAGGGTTATCTCCCCATGACTTTACCGCACTGACCCTCTACTCTGTGTCCACTGACCCATGCATGGCCCCCAACACTAACTTCAGGCTTCTCAACCCATGCCTCTGATGATGCCATTCCTCTCCCCTCCCCATTGTCTGCCCTTGCCACCTACTCGAGTTCATCAAAGCCCATGTCAAAGCTCTCTTCCTCTGGGAAGTTTTCTGAGTGTGTGGGAGTGTGTGTGTGTACTACTAAAGTACATAAATACATAAATAACATGCAACTTTCAACAAATCAAATATTGCGTTACTCATGGGATAACCTACAAAGAAGCATTTAAACTCTGTTAAATGTGTGTAGATGTCAAGGAACTGAAGTGGTACTACCCCACAAACACCACACAGACTCATTCCGCACCCCTAGAGCACCGGCTTACACCAGGCCCTACACACTGCTGGGCCAGCACTACTGGATGAATGAACACAAGATGTGGACTTCATCTGTAAGCTCCTTAGTACACACTGTACCCTCCGGGTTCCATCAACACTGATGGACAATACCCAGGGAGCCCAGTGGTCATGCTTACTCCTCCCAGAATGGCTTTGACGACGTCCTCACTGCTGGAGACGCCCCACAAAAGGGTGCAGGCCGCTGCTCCCATTTCCGTACAGTATTCTGCCTGCTGCAGGAGTTGCTGCTTTGCTTCATTCAGCTGCTGTCGAAGAGCGAGTTTCTCCTAAAATCAAAACAGAATAAAATCAGCAAAATGAATAGCATTCCACCTTAAAATACCTCTACTGTGTTTCTCATTCAAAGATTTAAAAAAAAAAAAAAAAGCACAAAGAATTACAGAAAACAGTTGGCAAATGAAAACCGGTCCTTAGACAGCCATAATCTCTATCTTTTAAAACTTCAGAGGAAAAATAACACTCTCAAAAAAGAACATGCTGCTGTATTAGAGCACAAGTATTGCCAAAGATTTGAATTCATCTTGAATTCAAAATGAAGGCACCTCAGGTCCCAAGTGGCTATTCCCAGAATCAACACTGATGGGGACACCTAAACAAAGTAACAACTGAACCCAGCAGTCCACAGAGCACCATTTCCAGTAGAAGAGCCTGACCCCC
>NC_058403.1:2462343-2581004 GCF_002201575.2 Neomonachus schauinslandi | reverse complement strand
CCCAGATGGCTCCCTCCACTGGAAAGACACCAGATGACACAGCTAAGCCCGGCTAGGACAGATGGGGCAGAGACAGAGAGAAGTGGGAAGGAGGGCCTCCCAGGCATGCCGCACATGGCGAGCTGAGTGCCAGTGTGACAGAAAGACGGAGGTCAGTGGGGATTCTAAAGAATACCGCTGGAAAATATCAGCCAGGGCTCTTAACAGTGAATTGTCCTCCTGATAGTCCCTTAGACCACACAAACAAGCCTAAAGGCTCGTTTCAGGTGGCTCTTGGGTAGTATGGGGCTTTCTGACCTCCCCCAACCTCCACCACTGGTTGCACTATTGTTGTTACCTGAAGTTCCCTCAAAAGGTGAGAGCATTTCCTTACTTAAAAGAGATAAACTTAAGAAATATAGAAACCTGGTGGCTCAGTTGGTTGAGCATCTGACTCTTGATTTCGGCTCAGGTTGTGATCTCAGGGTGGTCAGATCGAGCCTTGTGTCAGGCTCCATGCTCAGCTGGGGGTCTGCTTCCCTCTCCCTCTGCCCCTCTCCCCCTTTGCATGCACACGCACTCTCTCTCAAATAAATAAATCTTTTTTAAAAAGTTAAAGTATTCTAGGGGCGCCTGGGTGGCTCAATTGTTAAGCTTCTGCCTTCAGCTCAGGTCATGATCTCAGGGTCCTGGGATCGAGCCCCACATCGGGCTCCCTGGTCCGCGGAAAGCCTGCTTCTCCCTGTCCCACTCCCCCTGCTTGTGTTCCCTCTCTCGCTATGTCTCTGTCAAAATAAAAATAAATTTTAAAAAAATCTTAAAAAAAAAGTTAAAGTATTCTAGATGTTTTAGGTTTTTCTTTTAGAGAGGTGAGTGCAGGACAGTTAGAGGGGGAAGAAAAGGAAGCAATGGGCCACAAATCAAACTTGACCTAGGGTGGCCCATTCACATCTACCGGGGATGATGTATTTGGTATGCAGAGTTCCATACACATTCAGACATATATTCACACTCGTTTTAGGAGAAAAGATGGTCACTGAACCTATGACACATGCTAATACTGCCTTAGGTGATTACAAACTCTGGTTTCATCCTAATAGTAGTCTGGATTCCTAGTTCTGTTCTTCAGGGGTCTGTAGCCGAACCCACTCAAGTCAGGGGGACATGTGCAAACCTACATCAAACACTTCCTTTCCAAACTCTAGCCTTCCTCACAGTTGAAACAGTCTGTATTCCAATTAGTCTGTTTATGATGGTTCTTTGACAAGATCACACAATAACTGCTGAGAATGACCAGACAGGATGGTCTTTACTGCAGTCATATTTGGTGGCTTCAGGCAGATATGCCCTGACAAAGGGATGCACGTATAGTACAATAATATCAAGAAAAACTCAACAAAAGTAATTCCATTCACAATAATATCAAAAATAAGAAAAAGAAAAAACTTAAAAAAAGTAGTTTAAGTCCTGTATAGTAAAAACTACAAAGCATTGCTTGGAAAAAGTACAGAAGGTGTCAATCAATGGAAAGACATACCATGTTCATGGACTGGAAGACTAATATAGGTAAGATGATAATCTCCCCAAACTGACCTACAGATTCAATGTCTATCAAATCCCTGTCAAAATTTCAGCAGGCTTGTTTGTACAAACAGATAATCTAATTTTAAAATGCATACGGAAATGCAAAAAAAAAGTCTGAAAAAGAAAACCAAGGTTGACGAGAACTAACACCGCCTGATTTCAAAAACAAAAAACAAAAACCTATTATAAAGCTATAGATATCAAACCAGTGTGGTATTAGTATAAGGATAGACATATAGATCAATGAAACATTAACACTTATGGCAATTGATTTTAACAGAAGTGCCAAGGCAATTCAATGGAAAAAGTATAGTCTCTTTAACAAATTGATGCTAAAACAAATAGATATTCATATGGAAAATAATAATAATAACTCAAAATGAATCACAGACCTAAATGTAAAATCTCTAGGAAAAAACCTCTGTGGCCTTGGGTTAGGCAAATATTTCTTAGATATCATAACAAAATCATAATCCATTAAAAAATAATAAATTGAACTTCATCAACATTTAAAACTTTTACTCCTCAAAAGATACCATCAAGAAAGTACAAAGACAAGTGATAGACTAAAATAAATTATTTCCCCTTTTTAAAAAGATTTTATTTATTTATTTTGAGAGAGAGAGCATGTGTGAGAGAAGAGAGAGCACAAGCAGAGAGAAGGAGCACGGACAGAGGGAGAAGCAGGTTCCCCACTGAGCAAGAAGCCCAATGCGGGACTTGATCCCAGATCCCTGGAATCATGACCTGAGCCAAAGGCAGACACTTAACTGACTGAACCAGCTGGGTGCCCCAAGAGACTCTTAACCATAGGAAACAAACTGAGGGTTGCTGGAGGGGTAAGGGGTGGGGGGATGGGGTAACTGGGTGATGGGCATTAAGGAGGGCACATGATGTAATGAGCACTGGGTGTTATGACAACTGATGAATCACTGAACTCTACCTCTGAAACTAATAATATTCTATATGTTAACTACATTGAATTTAAATTTAAAAAAAAGATGATGTTGGTTGGGGAAAAAATAGGCAAAAGTTGTACACCAGAAACTTATGTAACATTGTGTGTCAACTTTGTTTCAATAACAAAAACATAATTTAGGCAAAAGATGTAAACAGACATTTACCCAAAAACTATATGAATGACATGAAAAGATGTTCATCATGAGGGTAATGGAAATTAAAACCACAACGAGATACCATTACACACTCACTGAAATGGCTAAACCTCAAAGTACTAACAATACCAAGTGTTCACAAGAATATGGAAAAGTAGGACTTCACATATTGCCGGGTGGAATGCAGAACGGCACATTCACTCTTGGTAAACAGTGTGGCAGTTTCTCACAAAGTTAACCGTACACTCACCATATGACCCAACAATTTCACTCCCAGGTAACCCCCAAGAAAAATTAAAATATATGTCCACACAAACACTTGTACATGAATGTTCATAGCAGCATTATTCATAAGAGTCAAAAATCGGAAGTTACTAAATGTCTATCAACTGGTGAAAAGATAAAGAAAATGCGCTGCAATAGAAAGGAACAACAATTGACATGTGCCAACATAAATGAACTTCCAAAGCATTACACCAAACATAAAAGACTATATTCTATTTCTGTATTTCTATAAAATATTCAGAAAAGGTAAATCTATAGAGACAGCAGATCTATGGTTGCCTAGGGCTGAGCAAGGGAGCAAGGACTAACTACAAACAAGTATGTGATAGAAATGTTCTAAAAACTGGACAAAATCCAGCACTCACTCATGATAAAAATTCTCAGCAAAATAGCAATAGAAGGGAACTTCCTCAACTTGATAAAAAGCATCTACAAAACACTGCAGCTAAAATCATATTTACGTCTATAATGGGGAAGGCTACAAACAAATGGGGGCGGGGGTACATGGGAAATCTCTGTATTTTCCACTCAAATTTTGCTATGAACCCAATGGAATATTACTCAGCCACAAAAAAAAAAACCCAAAATCTTGCCATTTGCAATGACATGGATGGAGCTAGAGAGTATTATGCTAAGCGAAATAAGTCAGAGAAAGACAAATACCATATGATCTCACTCATACATGGAATATAAGAAACAAAACAAAGGTGGGGGGGAAGGTGAGAGAGAGGCAAACCAAGAAACAGACTCAATTCTAGAGAACACATTGATGGTGACTGGAGGGGAGGTGGGCAGGGGGATGGGGAGTCAGGGGGGCACTTGTCCTGATGAGCACCGGGTGCTGTACGGAAGTGTTGAATCACTATATTGTTCATCTGAAACTAACATTACAATGTATGTAACTAACTGGAATTTAAATAAAAACTAAAAAAAACCCAAGGCCTATTTTTTTTTTTAAATCATACTTACTGGTGAGAGATTGCTTTCCCCTGAGGTCAGGAACAAGGCAAGATTGTCTGCTCTTGCCACTCTTATTTAACCCAGTGGCAGAAGTTCCAGACAGTGTAATAACACAAAAGAGACAAAGGCAGAGAGAGTAGAAGGAAGAACTAGAACTGTCCCTATTGGCAGATGACATGACTGTCTATATAAGATCTCAAGGAATCTAAAAAAAATTCCCAGACTTCATAAGTGAGTTCAGCCAGATCACAAGTTGCAAGATCAACACACAAAAAGCAATCACATTGCTATATGCTAACAACAAAAAAGTGAAAACTAAAATTTAAAACACAACACCATTTAAAATTGTTACAAAGAAAACGAAATGCCAGACACCTGGGTGGCTCAGTCAGTTAAGCATCTGCCTTCAGCTCAGGTCATAATCCCAGGGTCCTGGGATCGAGCCCTGCATTGGGCTCCCTGTTCCTTGGGGAGTCTGCTCTCCCTCTCCCTCTTCCTGCTGCTCCCCCTGTTTGTGCTCTGTCACTCACTCACTCTCTTTCAAATAAAATGTTTAAAAAAGAAAGAAAAGAAAAGAAAAAGAAAAAGAAATGCATCCTGGCTGCTGGTCCCTTGTCTCCTGTGGCCAATCTGCAGACCGCTCTGAGTCAGTGCTACAGGCCTATGCCTTGCCAAGACCGTCTGCCCAGCTCGGCCCCGCGATGCTGGTGGACCTCAGCAAGTAGTCTGGGCCCCTCAGCCTGCAGGAAGTCGACAAGCGGCCACAGCATCCACTGCAGGTCAAATACACCAGGGCGGAGGTCGACGAGCTGGGCAAAGTGCTGATGCCCCCCAGGTTAAGAACCAGCCCACCTGTATTGCACGGGATGGCCTTGATCCAGTAAACACTACACCTTGGTCATGACAGACCGAGATGCTCCCAGCAGGAAGAACCCCAAATACAGGCAATGGCACCATTTTCTAGTGGTCAACATGAAGGGCAAGGACATCAGCAGTGGCTGATTTCTCTCCGATTACATGGGATCTGGGCCTCCCAAGGCCTTCACTTTTACATCTGGCTGGTTTACAAGCAGGATGGGCCACTGAAGTGTGACAAGACCATTCTCAGCAACCAATCTGGAGACCACTGTGGTAAATTCAAAGTGGCATCTTCCCATAAAAACTATGAGCGTAGGGGCGCCTGGGTGGCTCAGTTGGTTAAGTGACCGCCTTCAGCTCGGGTCGTGATCCCAGGGTTCTGGGATCGAGCCCCGCATCGGGCTCCCTGCTCAGCCGGAAGCCTGCTTCTTCCTCTCCCACTCCCCCTGCTTGTGTTCCCTCTCACGCTGTCTCTCTCTCTCTCTCTCCCTGTCAAATAAATAAATAAATAAAATCTTAAAAAAAAAAAAACTATGAGCATGGGCCCCTGGCAGCCGGCACGTGTTCCCGGGTTGAATAGGACAACTATGTGCCCAACTCTGTGAGCAGCTGTCTGGAAGTGAAGAAAAGACAGGAGCCCTACATCGGGCTCCCTGCTCAGCGGGAAGCCTGCTTCTCCTCTCCCACTCCCGCTGCTTGTGTTCCCTCTCTCGCTGTGTCTCTGTCAAATAAATAAATAAAATCTTTAAAAAAAAAAAAAGAAAAAGACAAGACAAGACAGGAGATGGGAACGTCTTGGAGATGCCCAGCAGTGCTCTCAAGCTCAGTGATACCGGTAGATTTCTCCCCTTCCCCAGTCCATTCTCACAGATAGTGCTTTAGGGGGACCTTTCCTTCTGCCTATCCTTTGTAATTCGACCCGATCACACCCGTTATGTTCTGATCAAATCTGAACTCTGTTTTGGAGGACATGTTCGTATTAGGATGGGCTCATAAAATTGTCAGCGTAAGAAGAGCAACCCAGAATTTAAAGAAGAAAAAATTCAAGTGAAAAGATCAGGTCTACAGTAATAGAGCAGAGCATCAAAGAATCTTTAAGAGAGGTTTAAAAAAAACAGATTCATTGCCTCTGTCTTGGTGAGTCTGAGTCTGCAATTGTGCATAATGGCATCTTCTGGGTCACATCTTCATGACAGTGTCTCTCACACCGCTAGTCCCCAGTATGTTACATCTGGGACTGGTTCCTGGGGGTCAGTGTCTCTGGTTCCTTTAAAGAGCAGTACTGGAAACAGCAATAGGGAGAGTCGCTTTGTGGTTCTGTGCAGTCGTCTAGATGAGCTGGGGGCTGGGTGAGAGGTGATGAGAAATCCCCAAGTCTGCACTATTAAGCTGATCACTCTTCACTGGTAGGAGAAAAGCCAGTCTGGAGTTCCAGAATGCTGTATTAACTCTGCTACTTGCTTAGAGTTGAATAAAAATAAAAACGTTCTGTGGAACCAAAAAAAAGAAAGAAAGAAAGAAAACGAAAGGCTTAAGTAAAAATCTAACAAAATGTGGATAGGTTCTGTGTGCTGAAAATCACGAACCGTTGATAAAGGAGATTAAAGACAACGTAAAGAAGTGGAAAGACATGCTTTATGTTTATGGACTGCAAGATTCGACATAGACAAGATTGCAGTTCTCCCAAAACTGACATACAGGCATGACGCAATTTCCATCAAAATCCCAGCATGAATGTTTATAGATACCGATAAGCTTATTATAAAATGTATATGGAAAAGTAAAGGGCCTGTCTAGACAATTTGGGGGAAGAAAAATTCGATGGGAAGAATCGCTTTACCCAATGCTGAGGCTCACTACGTGGCCACAGTAACAGCGCTGGTGAGCTCTGGCAGAACAGATCGACAGGCCAGAGCGAAGAACCCAGAACACACCTGGCAAATGTGCCCAACTGGTCACTCACAGAGGCAAAAAGCAGGTCCACAGAGTAAACATCATCTCTCCCACAAAGCGCAAGAGCAACTGGACCCCCCCCAAAAAAATAAACCTCAACTGTAATTCATACCTTATACAAAACCTAACTCAAAATGGATCAAGAATTTAAATATAATATATAAAAATATTAGAAAAAAGAAAATCTTGGGGACCCAGGGTTATGAGGAAAGTTCTTACAGCACTAAACGCACAATCATGGAAGAAAAAAGTTAACAAACTGGACCTCAGCAGACTGCACACATGTGCTCTGCGAAAGACCGCATGAAGAAGATGAAGCGACACGCTCCAGCCTGGCAGGAACTCTTTGCAAACCACGTGTCCAGTAAAGGACTTCTATCTAGCATACATCAAGAACTCTCTCAACTCAACAGGAAAAAAAATAATCCCATTAGAAAGTGGGCAAAAGACATGAGCAGATCTTTCACAGGAGAGGATACACAGACAACAAATGAGCATGTTAAGAGATCTCAACATGACTGGCCAGGAGAGAAATGCAAAGTCAGGCCACTTCACGTCTGCTAGAACGGCTGAAATAAAACCAGTGATAACACCAGATGCCAGGTAGGATGTAGAAGAAATGAATCACTCATAGATTGCTGGAGGGAATGTAAAATGGGGCAGCCACTCCGCAAAACAACTTGGCAATTTCTTACAAAACCAAACATGCAGGGGCACCTGGGGCTCGGTCGGTTGGGCCGCTGACTCTTAGTTTTGACTCAGTTCATGATCTCAGGATCGTGGGATCTAGCCCCCTGTCGGGCTCCTCCCTCAGCAGGGAGTCTGCTGGAGAGTCTCTCTCCCTCTGCCCCTCCCCCCACTCATCACCCCTCCCCTTTCTAAAATAAATCAACCTTAAAAAAAAAAAAACTGAACATGCATTAGCATGCAACCCAGAGACTGCACTCTTGGGCATTTACCCAAAGAAATGAAAACATACAATCACACAAAAACCTATGCACGGATGTTCACTGTACCTCTATTCATAATAGTGAAAAACTGGAAACAGCCCAAATGTCCTTCGATGGGAGGTAAGTTAAATAACTGTGATACTTCCATACTATGGAATACTATACAGCAATAAAAAGGAACAGACTACTGATTCAAGCAAGAATTTGGATGACTTTGAGTGAAAAAAGTCACTTTCATGACATTCTTGAAATAAAATTATAGAGCTCAACGTGTGGCAACTATGTGTCGGTGGCTACCAGGAGGAAAGCGCAGGGAACAGGGCAGGTGTGGCTGCGGCACGGAGTACGAAAGGATCTCTATGCTGATGGGAGAGTTCAGTATGTTGAATATAGTGGTGGTTACATGAATCTATACGTGTGATAAAATTGCACAGCACTGGGGTGCCCGGGGGATCAGTCGGTTCACTGTCCAACTCGTGAAGCTCAGGTCCTGATCTCTGGGTCATGGGATCGGCCCCAAGTCAGGCTCCACGCTCAGCAGGGAGTCTGCTCGTCCCTCTCCCTCTGCTCCTCCCCCGGCATGCTCTCTCTCTCAAATAAATAAAATCTTTTTTAAAAAACCGCACAGAACTAGTCACACACACACACACACACACACACACACACACGAGTGCATGCGGCACCGCTGACCTACAAACACACCCCGTGGGTTGTCCGGGTGCTGGTCCCCGGGCTCTCGCCATGCACTGCAGTGAGGCCAGACGCTACCCCAGGGCAAACCGGATACAGGCACAGGGGACGTCCCTGGATTTTTCTGTACCTTTCTGTGCATCCACAATTCTTTCTAAAAACTTTTAACCAAAAGCAAAATGGACTGCGGCGAAAGTGGTATAACTGCATATAGTTACTAAAAATGACCAAACTTTACTTTTACAACAGATTACTCTGTCATGCAAAATATATCTCAATAGAGCTGCTTTTAAAAAAGAAACAATAATTGAGTCCTGACATGTTTACGTATTTAAAGTGAATACTCATACCTGACAGAGTATCAAGCACCAGACTTTCAGGATTCCTTCAAAACCCTCTGTAGTTCATCTCTGATTTTAACTGAAATATACTATCAGCTCATTTTTCTTTAAAAAGTTTCCTGAAATGGGCACCTGGGTGGCTCAGTTGGTTAAGCGACTGCCTTAGGCTCAGGTCATGATCCTGGAGTCCCGGGATCGAGTCCCGCGTCGGGCTCCCTGCTCAGCAGGGAGTCTGCTTCTCCCTCTCCCGCTCCCCCCTCTTGTGCTCTTTCTCTCTCTCACTCTCTCTCTCAAATAAATAAATAAAATCTTTAAAAAAAAAAAAAGTTTCCTGAAATAATATATATACAATGGTTGCAACAACTTCCCTTTTATTATCACAACACATCCTAACTTTCCTAACGCTTTCCTAACACATCAAATACACAGAGAAGCAGACATGGGCAGTCCCCTGCAAGTGAGTTGGCTAACTGTGAATGGCGCGGAGTTAACTCTGAAAACACATGGAGAAGACAAAGGCCGAGGTCGGCAGCTGAAGCCCTGTCAGAGGGCACAGCTGAACTTGCACAGAAAACAACATATACCAGCTGCTGTTACTAGTACTGCTCTTGCTTTACTATTTATTTATTTTTTTTTTAAGATTTTATTTATTTATTTGACAGAGAGAGACACAGCAAGAGAGAGAGAGAGCACAAGCAGGGGGAGTGGGAGAGGGAGAAGTAGGCTTCCCGCCGAGCAGGGAGCCCGATGCGGGGATCGATCCCAGGACCCTGGGATCATGACCTGAGCCGAAGGCAGTCGCTTAATGACTGAGCCACCCGGGCGCCCCTTGCTGTACTATTTAAAAATAAAAACACACACGCTCCGAATTTCATCACAAGTGGCAGGATAGTTTAGTTTTACCGAAGAGAAGAGGAAATAATGTATTCCACACAAAAAGCAAGAATGTATAATTTTAAAGAAATACTATTAGTCTCAGCAAATAATAGAACATATTGGTTATTTCTAAAGTATCAATAAATGATCCCGTAGGTTAATTACAAATATTTGTAGTTAATACGTCTCTGATTATAAATTATTATGTGCACTTTTTTCAGGATTCTTATACTGTGACTTCTAATGTTCTGAAGTGTTTTTTTTAAGATTTTATTTATTTATTTGATAGAGAGAGAGTGAGAGAGAGCATGAGCAGGGTGAGGGGCAGAGGGAGAAACAGGCTCTCCGCTGAGCAGGGAGCCTGATGCAGGGCTCCATCCCAGGACTCATGACTTGAGCTGAAGGCAGACGCTTAACTGACTGAGCCACCCAGGCGCCCCTGAAGTGGTCTTTTAAACATAGAAATTAGGGGTGCCTGGGTAGTTCAGTTGGTTGAGTGTCTGACTCTTAATTTCAGCTCAGGTCATGATCCTGGGGGCCCTGAGATAGAGCCCCGCATCTGGCTCCATGCTCAGTGGGGAGTCTGCTTCTCTCTTTCTCTCTCTCCCTCTGTACCCCCACCCCCGAGCTCGAGTGCCCACACACGCGCTTTCTCAAATAAATAAATCTTTAAAAAAAAATAAGAAGTAATAAAAGTAAAATTAATAGGAAGTGACAATCACAAGGCACCCAGTAAATATTTTCCACGTTAAACGGTCATAAAATCCCAATGTTCGACTATTTTCCAACCCATTCAGAATTACGTACATTTTGTTATTTTTTAAGATTTATTTATTTATTTTAGAGAGTGCGTACACATATGCAAGAGCACAGGGAGCAGGGAGGGGCAGAGGAGAGAGAGACTCTCAAGCAGACTCCCCACTGAGCACTGAGCCCAATGCGGGCCTCGATCCCATGACCCTGAGATCATGACCACAATCAAGAGTCCGACACTTAACTGACTGAGCCACCTAGGAGTCCCCAGAATTCCATACATTTTAAAATACACTCTCTTGAGACTTAAGGGCTAGAACGGCCGCCAGCCACACCACTCTGCAGACTCAGCCATGACACTGATGTGTTAGGCGGTGGCCTGTGAGCATCGTACCTTCTTCTCTCTCCTGCTGTCAGCCTGCACGGTCTCCAGGCGGGCTTTGAAGTGCTCACAATCCATTCTCAGTTGCTCTAATTCTTGCTCTTTCCTTTCCAGGTCTAGAAGGAGAGAGACAATAACTCAGTATTTCAAGTCACGAATCTCCTCTAAGAACCCAATGTGCCTAACCTCTTGGGAAAACGGGCACTGGCTGCTCAGGTGGGATTAGTCACAGAACCAGTCCTTCAGTGGCCAACATTCTGAAGGTTCTGCTTTTCAGGTTCCTATCAGTTTTTAGCCCATACCAGAAAGTACTTTTGTTGTTGTTGTTTTCAGTCTTACATTGTTAAGACCTCATTTTACTGCCAGACTTGTACTCAAGACTTTAAGGAAGTGGGTTATGTAAGAGATTGAAGGCAGGACTGAGAAGCCCGACTGTCTCGTGGCACAGACTTGTATCTGCTCCATCAAAAGCGGGAGGGAGCTCAGCGAGGAGATGGCACCAGCCGGGGCTGATTCACAGCACTCGTCTCACCAACTGGCAGACTGACTCAGGAGGAAGAACTGCAGTGGCAGTCAGTGGAGGGCTGGCAGCAACGGAGATCAGACAGGAAAAGGCCCAGTGATAGCAGGGAACTATGAACTATGGCTTTCTTCCTCTCCACCAGATTCATTTAGATGGTGATTCAAATCGCCAACAAAAATCCCCAAGACATCCACATTAATGTCTGAAATCAAAAGTTTTATCAACTTTAAATAAAAGATATTATGATGCAGAAATACTCACATTTAAAAAGCAAAGAAATACAGAACTTAAAATTTTAAGCGTCTTGACCTCAGGCACTAAGAAATCATCCATTTTTATGCTACCGTATATACTGAGATTCGAGGTGGAATACAGTACTCAGAAGAGTTAATGGCGTTACCTTCTCTGATGAAAGTAGCAATGCTTGTGGACAGTGATTCCCAAATGTCAGTGTCCACCAGAATCCCCTACAGGGCTTGTTCAAACACAGGCTGCTGCCCCCTCCCCCCCCCCACCTTTGTCAGTGTTTCTGATTCAGCAGGCCTGAGGTGGGCCGGAGAACCTGCACTTCCAGCAAGTTCCCAGGTGAGGCAGATACCGCTGGTCTGGGAACAGACTTTGCGAAAGCACTTCAGGACAACAGCCTGGTCTCTGGTCATTAACAAAATGAAATCAACACACAACCAGCTATCGCCAATGAGGGAGCCCAGCCTCAGGAACATGGGGGCGGAAAAACCAGAAGGCAGTGGGAGGCAGCAGCCTGAAAACTGGCACCTCCCTCCACCTGAGAGGGGAGATGGCTGACAGCGCTCCGTCCAGTGAGGTGCAGACAAGAGGAGGGGTGCGGCTTCATGGCCAGGCTCTGAGAAGGCGGGGGGGGGACTGCCAAGAACAGCAGAGGCATCCCCAAAGCTCTGGAGAAATGAAGGCAGCCTGCATTTTCCAGGGAACCTTTGCCCTAGAGGGAAGATGAGCACCTAACGCTAAATATTCAGTCACAGATTATGAAACCAGCTGGCAGAACTTCTCTTAAAATGCGTTTCTCAGAAACCACGTGAAGTAAAGTGGGACTCTCTCTTCTGCCTCGAATCTTCCCTTCTACAATCACACCACGGACTCTCCCCGGAATTCTACTCTGCCCTCCAAATCCTTGCTGCCCAAGAAATCACCTATCAGTCAAGAGCTATGCTTTAAAAGCTACACAGCTGCCCTGTGTCACAATGTTAAACGAAAACTTACGTGGTTATAATTATGAATCATCAATGACGTGCATACGGTCACAAAAAAACAAAATGAAAAAAGGAACTAAAATAAAATTACTAGTGCTGCAAACTTTTTCTTTGCAGTTCACTTTTCAATTTTCGTGTATCATTAAGCTGTATGTCACTCAAACATGGCAAAGAAAATATAAAATTCCATCCCTATAAGCCTTACTGTGTATAAAAATATGAGGGAATTAATACTGGCCACCCAAAAGATTTTCATTAGGGCAACTTCATAACCGCTCTGTGTAGCCGTACACGACCTTCCATAGGCTACTATAATGAAGGGACAGCGTCAGACATCCCACTCTCCCCCAGGTACCCCACAGAATTCAAAGTCAGCATCCTGGATGCCACACCTGCCCACCGCAAGCACCCGGAGGCGGCAGGTGCCTTTCCGCTGCACGAGGCCGCCGCCTTGTGGCCAGCTGGGAGCACTGCCGCCACCTTCCCACAAAACCGGCAAACCCTTGCTTTCTCAGCCTGGCCCCCAGCTGTGCCTGCCACCCTGAACAAACCCCACAAGGCAGGCATTTTCAGGGTTCATTTTCTGATACACCCCAAATCCCTACAATGGTACGTGGAATTTTACAAATATTTGTCACACAAATGAATTTCACTTCTCTACCCGTTCCTTCTGGTAATCCTTGAGTAGAGAAAAATACACAGCCACTTTGGTTATGTCTCATAATGAGAATATACCGCTTCTGTGATTTTTTTTTTTAAAACCAGGGACAGAAAGAATATGGACAGTGAATGACACATCATACAAAGTCAAGACATTATCTTACCCAGCCTCCATATCAGAAAAGGAAAGGAGCTGCCACCCAGCCTAAACTGTCTTCTAACTGCTCATCTTTAGCATTCACAATGAAGGAGAAATCTCCATTTAACTGTTAACTGAATGAAAGGGTGGCCAAGACAGACTCCCAATATATAGAAACAATCTGCATCACAGGCCACTTCCATATCAATATGGCTTCTGAAATTCACAATCCTTTTTTGAAAGTTTTAATAACAGGAGAATGGCTGTATCTCTTAATGCTTAACTTATTCATCAGAAAGGTACAGAGAACTATTAACTGACAGGAGACAGAGCTACAAAGGAAAAGCAGCATTTCAAAAACACTGAGCAAAGAAATGTAAACCATATGAAAGGGATCGATTTCTCCTACCCTTTCTTTACCACCTGGCATGCTTATAATAAACATAATAAACTATCAGTTGTTTTGTGTTAATATGAAAGGATTGTTTTTGACCAAAACAGCTTAAAGTCTCAAATCCAAAATGAAGGGTTTTTAACAGCTCTTAACTTCTCCCTTCATATGACTAATAGGTTTAGAAAAGAATTTACAGTTAGCTGCTAACAGACCCCATCTTTACTGTGAATTGAGATTTGGAGGGTACGTAACAAAGCACCACAAAGTGGACAGCTTATGACAACAGAAACATCTCCCCTAGTTCTGGGGGCTACAGGCCTGAGACCAGAGTGTCAGCAGGCTCGGGCTCTCTCTGAAACCTGTGGGCAAGGATCCTTCCCTGGCTCCTCCACCTTTCAGTAGCCTCGATCTTCCAGAATTCCCAACTGCCTCTGCTATCACTGGGCCTCCTCCCAGTCTCTTCACATCAGCTTCCCTGTGCATGTCTGTCCTGTGTCCAAATGTACCCTTTTATAAGGACACCAGTCATTCTGGATCAGGGCCCACCCTTAAGACCTCATTTTCACTTAATCAGCCTGTCAACAATTTAAGCTCAAAAAGTGAAAAAATGAAAAAAAAATGAAAAAATGACACTATTTCAGGATTCATTAAAAGGGGGGGGGCTTCAGTTAAAGAGCTTAAGTGCATTTCAAATCCTTCTACCCACTATAAGCCAGCCAAACAACACTTTGTCAATTTTTTTAAAACAAATCAAACGGGGTGGGTGGGGAGAAAGAGTTGGAACCAGAACATGGAAATAGCATTTTTTTTCCTGCACTGCTAAAAATCTGCTCCCCAAACCACTCTTCATCTTCTAACTTAAAGGCCATTTGAGTTATCTTTTATAAGATGAAGAAAATGTGTGACTAACAGGAATTTGTTCTATATTGGCATTGCCAATGGACTTGGCAGCACCTTATATCACTAACTTCAACATCTGAGGGTTGGAGCTCCCTAGTATACCTGTAAATTACCAAGGAAAAGGGTCAGATTTTGTCCTTTGCATATCCCTACATTACCTACCAGTGCTTGACAGATGCCAGGCACAGAGTGAACACCTCCCTGATGGACTTACCAACTACACTCACTGAACACTTGAAAATAAATACCATCACAAAAAACTAAGATCAATCTTGCTGAAGTCAATCAAATGAGTTCTGCTAACGTACTTTTCAAACCAGAGAGTCAGGAAATGTTTTCATTTACTGGCACACAAATACAAAGTTAACGACTGGGTGTCAGGAGTGATATATTCAAATAACGTATGTCTCTACTTTCTCCATCTTGGCTACCTTCCCACCTCCTCTGTCCATAAGCCCCTGTAAGTCTTCTTCTCTCCCAGTCCGCTGTGTGCTGGACCATCTCCACGTGCCCTTTAGATCCATTCTCCACCATGCTCTGTGCTCCCAAGAGGCTAAAGTCATCATCCAAAGCACCCGGGCTTCCTGGCTTTTTGCTTCCTGTTAGATTTGGACAGTGACAGGCTCCACAGGGACTGGGGACGAGAGAAGACCTGGGACATTTCCTTCTCCACTGTGTCATCCCTGCCAATCTTCCTTCCCAATACAACAACCAGTCTAGGGTCAGGTATGGCCTTTGGTTGTATCTTTAGCCTCCTTTAATTTGGAACATCTCCACAGTCTATCTTTACTGTATGACATTACAATGTGTTTTTAACAATTTAAAAATCACAACCACGGAAGGACTTCCATTTCCAGCTATGATAGATCAATCATCAGATCAATCTTCCCACTGAGAATAATTAGAAAAGCAGAATTTAAACAAACTAACTCCTCTGAAGGTATGTGAGAGTTACTGACTCACAGGGGCCCTCAGGCCAGGACCTAGAGGGGGGAAAGTGCACCAAGGTGCAGGAGCCCAGCCTCCCACCCCACTCCTCCCAGGGACCATGACATATTCCAAAGCAGCACAGGCAAAGAGGCAGCAAAGCTGGGCAGAGTGGTCAGCGGTGGCACGGGGCTGAGAAATGAAAATACACGACAGAGCTGTCGGACAGCCAAGACTTAGGGTGGGCCATGATCCCAGAGGACAAGGAAGCACAGAAAAATGAGCTGACGGCAGAGCCGTCTCCCTCTCCCAGGTGCTCAGCAATGCGTAAGCAGCACACAGAGGCTGCAGAGGTGGGCAACAGTGGGGGCGGGGGGCTTGTCATGCACGACTTGCTAGAGAAAAATACTATCATCCAAAGTCTCTACAAGTTTTCACTTTAAAAAATCCATTAATCAGGGGTGCCTGGGTGGCTCAGTCGTTAAGCGTCTGCCTTCAGCTCAGGTCATGATCCCAGGGTCCTGGGATCAAGCCCCACATTGGGCTCCCTGCTCAGCGGGAAACCTGCTTCTCCCTCTCTCACTCCCACTGCTTGTGTTCCCTCTCTCACTGTGTCTCTCTCTGTCAAATAAATAAATTAATTAAATTAAAATAAAAAAATAAAAAATCCATTAATCAGTAAAAATTACCAAGATTACCAAGAGGGAAAATAGACACTACAAGCAGACCGAAAGGTGATCCAGCTAATGGATTTACCAGATTCAGACTTTAAAATAACTGTGGTTAATGTTCCAACAAAAAGGCAGAAAGAATTTCATCAGGGAGCTGGAATAAAACACAATGAAGTAAAAAAATCAATATAAAAACTAATAAATACTAATAATGAACAATATAAAAATAAATAATAAAACTAATGAAGAATTCAGAATCAAATCCACACATACACAGCCATTTAGAACAAAAACAACCGTGTAGTACAGGAGGGGAAGGCTGACTTTTCAATGAATGGTGCGGGGCCAGTTGGCCACACGTGGCTAGTGGCTGTTTTTTAAACAGACAGGGACAACATGAATCACATAATACCTTCATCATGACAGAAAGTCCTACTGGACCATGCTGACATGCACATATTTTAAATTACAAAAAATAACTTTTTTCTGTTCCTAGAGAAAATTAGTCAAATCTCCCCCCAGTGTATCACGGCTACACTAGTTTATATTCATTACTGATGTTCACGGAACAAAACAAGGCTGGTTCGCAGTATTAACACTTAAACATGAATTTAAGTAAATTTTAAAAGGTCAAAACTAATGTTGCAGATTTTAAAGTGTCAGAAATGAGACTGCAATTTATGTCTGATGTCAACAGGAAATGTTACATAATTCCAATGGAGACTCTGGGTTGAGTATCTGACACCTGCCACTAAGATTTGTTCCTAAATTATATCATAGAGTTGTTTCTAAATTATATCATCTAACATGGCAAAGGCAACATATGTATTTGAAAAGTGTTCTCTAGGAGAGGCCAAATGGCTTTTCCACCACCTCTCTCCAAATGAACCAGTGCCAGTAAGACAGGCAAGGAATTATTAGACCTTGTGACTTCACCGTGAAACAAAAACATCTGACCCCACTGGCTTCAAGCTTCCAGATCAGTTTCATTGAAAAGCATCCTGATGCTGCAAAGTGAAATGCTTAAAAACTTCACCATTTGCAATTCCTTATCTCTGTGATTTATGTCTTTTCCTTGTTACTTAACAACCAAAACTAAAAACAGAAATTGGACCCTGAGGATGGTACTGCATCTGATTTCCGAAATCTCTTATATTTTGTTTTCATCAAAACACCGTCATTGTACCGATTTTACAAGTAATGTTCTGAACAGATTTTTCTAAATATGCAGAAAATACAACTTTTATCTATTTTACATATTGAACTACATACTAAATAGGATTTTATTTTTTAAAAAATAGGGTTCTAGGGGCACCTGGTGGCTCAGTCGGTTAGCGTCCAAGTCTTGATCTCAGCTCAGATCATGACCTCAGGGTTGTGCAATCAAGCCCCGAGTTGGGGGGAGGGGGTCCACGCTCAGCGGGGAGTCAGCTTGAGGTTCTCTCCCTCTGCCCTTCCCCCACTTGCACACGCGTACACGAGCTCTCTCTAAAATAAATAAGTCTTTAAAAAATAGGACTCTGGTTTAAAACAAACATTTTTGACACACATTCACGCAGTAATAACTCCATCATTGTTAGATGAACAGATGCTAAAGGGTGAGAGACAAGGGGGTGAGCTGACTTTTACCAAGTACTTCCAAGGCTCTGCTTTGCTAAGTCATCTCATGGAGGCATGAGGACACCATGGGTACCCCCATTTTACACAGATGAGAAAGAATAAGAATTCAAACGAGCTCAGTCGTACTCCAAAGCTCCCTACACCTTTTCTAAATTCACAGAGTGATGCTGTTCTAGCCAGAATGGAGACTGCTGGGTCAAGAACAGAGCACTTCCTTCACTCCACCAAGTGTTCAGCGGCCCCTCCACCTTCAACAGGTCCTCTTCCCTGAGGGCGTCCCCAGAGCCCCACGCGACGCCACGCGCTTCCCAAAGTCTCTTTTTAAGCCTCGCCACCTCCTGTCCCCGTTTTACAGACGGGAGTTTGTCCAAAGCGGTGTACAGGCCGCTCCATATTTCCACCGCCGAGCTCTGCCCTCCCTTCTTCACCAAGACCATTTCTTCGTGCGTCCCTTCCACGCCATCCGCACAGCCATAATCCCACACTCAGATGAATCCAAGACCTTCCTTGGTGAGCACTCTATCATTAATTCTCCTTCATCTTCCACCCAATTCCTCCAACTTATCCTCCACTCAGATACGAAAATCATTCCCCTGAAAACGTAATTTTAGTCGCTTTTTCGATATCATTTCCATGGAGTAACTTCCACCTGCCGCTCATCTCAAATTAAAAACAATAAGCTACAATTATTTTGTCTTCTATAAACCACTGACATTTACTGACCTTGACTCTGCTATACCCCAATCCTTGCTCCACGTATCAAGCAGAAAAACTAGCTTATCAGCCAGCAATCAACTCCACTGTCTCTCCCGTCTGTGACTTTCACACACGCCATCACCCCAGCTGAAAACACCTTCCTCTTATCCTTCTAACAAGGCACGCCTCACTCCTCAATGCTCATCTATTCCCAGATTTCAGGCAAAAGCCTAGCCAGTACAATTCCAAATTCCACCATTTACCTGCCCGGTTTCCTAAAGGGAGTTACTATGCTAGAGTCAGATGAAGTCCCATTCACTACTTGACACTCGTTTTATCAACGTGGGTCCTTTAGGGCCTAAGCCCATCCAAGCCAACCATACCTACGCTCCAAAAGAAGCCTCCCCTCGAACCAGATATAGTTGCCCTCTGCTCTCGCCCAGCCTGCATTCATTCCTCCCTTTGTGCTGCCTTTTGCCACTTCCTAAGCTGAGAAGCATACACCCACTGTAGAAGCAAAGGAAGCTCTGATACTGGTCAAAGCCAAGAGCCCTCCTGGACCACGGGGCCAGGAAGGCAGATGGATCAACATGTCCTACAGCTCTTGCTGCCTCCTTGTGATCCTTGGATTGTCTCTGGGGGAGCCATTCTCAAGGCCATGGCTCACGTGATTTGTCTCAGAAGGCCCAGGGAAGAGTCACCGGACCTAGTCTTTACAAAAAGGAAAAGGAGGGAATCTTTGTTTTCCTTCATGTCACCCAAGTAGCAAAAATTCAACAGCCAAAACTGAGTAAAAGATGCCGTAGGAGGACATCTTCTAGGCCAGGCCTCAGGCCAGAGAAGCAGAAGGCTTCAAGGGCCAGCTCAAGTTCAAAGTTCACAGTAAAGCCTCCAGCACAAGCACGCACCAAGTCCTCTGTCCACTTTGATCCTTCCTTTCTCTTAACGCCCAGGCGCCTATAGCACTCTAGCTTCATGAGATACCGAGCAATTTAGAAAGAAGAACATACAGAGACGGGGTGGGAAGTCTCTCAGGACCAAATATTCACACACAGAGAATACAACGGGAGGCAAAAACAGGGGCCCTACCCTCCCACCGACTTACACAGTAGGATGACAATGAAGCGACTTCATCTGAAGAACAGTACCATGTGCTGTAACAAGAACACCCGACAGGACTGACAGGAGGACAGAGCTTATCTAGGCAGTCAGATAAGGAAGTGAGTCTGCACCTGAGGCTAAGTCCAATCATACAAAGTCTTTCAAGCCACCGTACCATTTTGTTTAGGTTTTTGGGTGGTAGTGTTTTAGGGGAGGGGTTTTTTTTTTTTTTTTTTGGTCTTTATCCTAAAAGCAAGGAGAAGCCATTGAAGACATAAGCAGGGGAATGACATAACCAAACTTAACTATTAAAAACTACACAGGCGACGGTGTACAGGACAGACTAGAAAGTGACAATGAGCAGACAGACAGGAGGCAGAGATTCGGGGAACATGATGGTGGCCTGGGCTCGGTGGTGGCAGCGGAGGCAGGTTAGTGAATTCAGGATGCAGCCATGAGGGGAAATGTACAGGACTTATGGGAAGGAGGTTGGGGGGCTGGAAGGAGAGTGAATAGTGAGGAGAGGTGGGCAATGAGGAGGATCCTAGGTCTCTAGGTGGACACTTATGCCCTGGGGAGACTGAGGAAGCCCAGTCTGGGGTGGGGTAGGGGTTTGGATACCATGAGTCAGAGATAAGAAAGTAGAAATCTGTCCTGCAGTTTGTTAGGCTGGGTCAACAGAGGTATAAAGCCAGCTGCCAAGTTAACAGGAAACAATGTTTCTCCCAAGAACACACTGGACAGTAAAGTATCATGAAGACCCCTTTCAGTGACTGCTGATTTCTTATTCACAAAAAGCTTATTTTGTAAAATCCCAGACTGTCAGAAATTCTGCTGTTTGGAATTACACCAATAAAAAGGAAACATCCAGGGGCGCCTGGGTGGCTCAGTTGGTTAAGCGACTGCCTTCGGCTCAGGTCATGATCCTGAAGTCCCGGGATCGAGTCCCGCATCGGGCTCCCTGCTCAGCAGGGAGCCTGCTTCTCCCTCTGACCCTCCCCCCTCTCATGTGCTCTCTGTCTCTCTCTGTCTCAAATAAATAAATAAAATCTTTAAAAAAAAAAAAAAAGGAAACATCCCCCTGTCCCTGTAGGATTGAAGTCACTGGGACAAAGGGGAGCAGCCTTGATTTCTAGCTAGCTACAGAGCTTCAAATGAGGGATTTCCAGACACAATATTCTACATCGAGCTAAACTTTGTAGTTTTCAAAGAAATGAGACCTGGGCCCACTGTAGTAGGATACGGTGATGGCCCCACACACAGCCCTACTTTGCTTACAGCCCATCGAAATGTGGTTTAATGTGCACTTCACCCAAACTCCACTCTTTCCCAAAACCCACAGCAACTCTAGCCTTTCATTGGCAAGATGCCCACAGTTCCTCTGGGGTGTGTCTCCCTTGTGGCAACAAACCAATAAACCTGACCTCGTTGGACTACAGGTGCTTCCTGATGGCTGCAGGCTGATTAGGCTAGGACAAACACGGAAAATTTGAAACCATGGTGAAACGAGCAAGAAGAAAAGCCAAGTAGGAGCTGGATACAGGGCCCTAACTAAGCCTGGGGGTCTGGGCCAAACCTAGGGCCAGAGATAAACCTAGGAGCCGCTGGCACCAAGATGGGAACTAAAGCTATGTGTGCATGAGACCACCCATGGAAAAGCCGTGGAGTGAGGGGACAAGGGGCCTAGGCCTGAAGCTCAGGCAACTCCAGTAGCTGAAAGGCTGCTGCAGAGGACGCATCAGCAAAGCAAACCAAGACGAGATGGCCAGAGAGCGAGAAGAGATGACTACAGGGCCTGGGGACCGTGAGGCAAGAGCTCCTTAAGTCTAACTCTGATCAAGTCACCACAGATTCGCCTGTGGCCCTCGATCTCGTATGTACCACAATTTTGATTTTGTGATCTCTAAAGATTGACTCGTGCTAACCAATTCATGAGACCCTGATGTAGTTTTCAGAACGCCAGCTTATTAATTTGCAGTGAGACACAACCACTCAGCACGCCAACACTCTCTACTATGGGTAGGCACCTTCCTTCCCTAAAGATAAATGCACATGGGTGACTAGGTGCTCTCAGAAGGCCTCTGGCTGAGCATGGGATCAGAACCAGGGGCTAAGCCAATGACCTGGAGCTACAACATAACCAGTGACCTAGAGCATATCATGCAGGGTCTCCATGGGAGACAAAATCCCAGATCTTGAGATGTGTGGAAAGGACTGCTTACAGAGAGGAGAGCCAGGGCTGGTGAGGCCCCCAGAGACTAGCAACAGCCCTCCAGATGGAGGAATCGGAGAAAAACTGACACCAGAGCCCAGCGAGAATGGAGACTGTCAAGGAGGTCCTAGGGTGGGAGTCACAGCTGTGGAGGGAGCAGGAGGAAACACCCCAATCTCTCACTCCGTCTGTGATGCCTCCCACTGGTGAGCCCTGCTGGCGGCCAGCAAGGAAGTCAGAGGCAGGCAGGGTGCAGGAGTACCGTCCAGAGCACGCCACAGGGCAGCACAGGGTGGATCTGAGGATTCCAAAGAGAAACTAAGCAGCACGGGGGGCCGTGGTGACCAGGAGCATTTTCCCTTCTAACTGTGCATGGTTGCCCTCCTGACCAGGTGCATCTGCACAAACCAGAAGTGTGTACTATTGAGTCCAGATACCTTCTTGTCTGCATCAGTGTTGGAGAAACACTCTGGGCCCCTCAAAAACACTTCTCCCAGAGACCATGCAGGGACCGTGAGTAGTCCAATGCACGGTGCCAGACCAGCTTTAAGCACCAAAGGCTGATTTAAATGTTACTCAGCCTCAGTTAGGCAAGTGCAGAATCGATCCCAGAATCTAAAAACTTCAATAGGTTCCCAGACTGATACCTGAGGTAATGGCTCAGGTCAAATCTCAAACTCTGAATGAACAAGTCCTGGCAATTCTGGACTTAAATCAGTGCTAGAAACTGACCTGTCAGGGCTGGTGGGGCACCGGGTGGCTCAGTCACCATCTCCAACTCTTGGTTTCGGTCATGATTTCAGGGTTGGGGGATCGAGCCCACATCAGGCTTCGAGCTCAGCAGAGTCTGCTTCGGATTCTCTCTCTCCCTCTGCCTCCCACACACCCCCTCTTCTCTAAAATATATAAATAAATCTTCAAAAAAACTGACCTGTCCATTCACCTAGAAACAAGGAAACACACACCGATCTCTACAGACACATTTAACTCCATGCAAGGTTTCCATGTGGCAAGATCTTTAATTTACACAAGCACTTAAATTGTAGAGTAGAGCTTTTCAATTATAAGAGTATCAAATTTTTATGTCAAGGATGAGAGTAGAAAGAGAAGACAAACTCCAGAAAGCTGGCCACTCTTCCCCTACTGCCAACTTACACATGTCTGAGCTACCTGCTCCAGGGTGCCTCTCTTCCTTATGTCCCTGCCTGTCCCAAATGTAATCACAAGGACTTAACAGCATTTAAGGTTTATGTACCACTACTCTACAGTTGTTCCTGTAAGATCAACCTGCTGGCCTAGACTGCTGTCACCGTCCACGACTGCTAAATGTAGGGAAGACTCACTTTTTTCTACAATCTTTAATTTCTGGAAGCTTTCCAGCACTTCCCCATTTAGTATTCGGGGTAAGAAGTCCCGGATCTGCATTACTTCAGTTGTCAGCCGTTCCAGGTCCTTCTTTCTCACTTTAACGAATTCCTCTTTAGTCCCCACGTGCTAAAAGAACAAGCAGATTTTAACATTGTTACATCTCTCTCCCGAGTCGGCGGGCTTCCTTCCTTTGATACCTCCTTCTCATAAAGGCTTCAGAAGCACGTCTTTACCCAACGTGCCCTCTGCTCTGCAGACTTCAAAGTGGGAGCCAGTTTTTTGTTTTTTATCTGCACCCGAGGCCCTCCCCCGAAAGCCAAAGAAGATGCCAGCCGCTGTTTCTGTCCGTCCCGGCGCCCAGCTCCGGGAGACGAAGCGGAAGTTCACCGGCTCCCACTCGGTGCGCCCCCGCCCCCCCCACCCCGCGTTGGCCTTCTCCACCCTTCAACGGTGTCAGGCCACAAACAGAGGCACGGGCAGGCTGGGTGACCGTCGGCGAACGCCGTGAGCCGGGTCTCTCCCACCTCCCCTGCAGCGGAGGTCACAGCGTGGGGACCTGGGGCCCGCGCTGTCCCTGCACCTGGCACTGAGGGCCGGGCTCGGGCCACACGTGCCACCGTGGCGCCCCCTGCCCCAGAGCGCAGCCCCCGCGCGCTCGGCGGCGCGGGCCCCCGCCAGGCCCCAGCCCCACCCCGGGGGCCACCCTGCCACGGACGAGGCCCAGGGCAGTCCGGGGAGCACTAGGCAAGACCAAGCGGGTCGCCACACAGCGCGGGAAAGACAATGGTGGCAGCCCGGGCCTCCTCACTGACCCGGCGGGCCCCCTCACTGACCCGGCGGGCCTCCTCAGCGCCGCCTGCCTCGCCCATGGCCGCCGCCGCAGCCTCCGCTCCCTGCGCCTGCGCAGCTGCGCACCCTCTGACCCCTCACGCCCGAAAGCGCGGGAACGCGTCCACACTGGCGTCGGAAAACGGAGACCAGAGAGGCTCAAACCTCGAAGAGTTTGAGCGGCATTCTCGGCCCCGCGCACCAGGGTTGGGGTCGGCGAGATCCCGCGTCGGCTTTCCTGGTTTAACCGGATTTTTAAACTCGTTAACTGCAACGTAGAAGGACAGTGAGACTCCAGTGTAAGTGTCAAGTTAAATAAGTCGAACTGGACCTTTCCCGTTTGGCAAGGGACGCTACACTAAGGGACGATGCTTTCAAGGGAACCGCCCGCACGGGGCTGGCGACTATGCTCCCTCGCTGGGCTCTAAGCTCCATTAGCAAGGCTCGAAGCTTTCTGACAGCAGTAGTTTACTAGTAAACTAGTAAACTAGTTGCACCTCGTCTGCCCTGGATAGGGAAGGTCAGTCCAGCCAGCTGGCTAAGCAACTGAGACGACCACCATGAATTGGAAGATGCCATCTCGTCCATTCACTTGCCCCCACATGCCCACCGAGTTTGCAAATTAGGGTGCAGCCTGTGGGTTCAAATGTACTGGGTTATTGCACAACTAAGACTTCGTCTGTTTCTGAAATTGGCAGGGAGCCAACACCGGAGTCCTCTGAATATTCTCCAGGCCTGGGAACAGACTCACAAGTACACCCTCTAAATCTCTGCGCCCGTGCCGGGACCTGTACCAGCCCATCATCCCCTGCATCTGTCCGTGTACCTGCCTCTGTCGCTGCCATCCCCTGCACCAGGATCTGCCCCTGCCATCCCCTGCAAAGAGCTGACCCTGACCCTGTCCCTGCCATCCGCTGCACCGAGACCTGCCCCTGCCCCTGCCATCCCCTGCACCAGGATCTTCCCCTGCCATCCCCTGCACAGAGAGCTGACCCTAACCCTGCCATCCCCTGCATCGGGACCTGATCCTGACCCTACCATCCTCTGCACCGGGACCTGCCCTGTCCCTACCTCTGCCCCTGCCCCGCCCCTGCCCCGGGACCCGGATACTGGGGACCCTGGAAGGCACTGCCTCCAACAGCAGCAGAGCCTCAGACCTGGCCCCCATCAGGGCGACCCCTCAATGGGGCTGTCCCCAACATCCCGCCCAAAACCCCTACGACTGCCGTCCTTCTCTGTCTCCACCCCGCAGAGGCGGCTCAAGGAGTCCAATACAAATAAAAACTCGGCGCCGTCTATCTCGTAGGTGAGCAGTCGATCGGATGGAGTTTTCGTAGAGTGGGCTTAAAGATTCTAGACCACTGAAATTGGCCATCCGTCTCTTCCTGGCCAAGACTCAACGCTAGCTAACCTCGCCGCCAAACGCCCGGAGCTGTGGCGACTGACAGACAGCCGAAGCGTGAAGGCACGACCGAATCCCGACCGGCTTGCTCCGCCCGCGGCCAGGGTCTGTCGCGCTCGCCCCCAGAACGCGGGCGAGCGGCGGCGGCCGGCGCCTTTGTGACGCCATCAGCCCGCGCGCCGCCGCCGCCGCCGCTAGCCGCCTTCTGCGCAGTCGCGGTCCCGGGCTGCTCGGCGGCGGCGGGAGGTTGCGGGCGGCTGGCTGCGGCCGGGGATGGTCCAGCGGGCGCGATGGCCCCCGCCATGCAGCCGGCCGAGCTCCAGTTCGCCCAGCGGCTGGCGTCCCACGAGAAGGGAATCCGGGACCGGGCGGTGAAGAAGCTGCGCCAGTACATCAGCGTGAAGACGCAGAGAGAGACAGGTGGGCGCCCGGCGGTCATCCGCGCCACATGGCGGCCCGGCCGGGGGGGAGCCGGGGGGAGCCGCGGGCGCGGCTGCCTCGCGCCTGTGTGCGTCCGCGCCGCGGGAACCGCTGCCCGCCGGGTCCAGCCCACCGTGACGGTTGAGGGGCTGCAGCCCGCAGGGGCTGGCTAGTGTGCCCAAAGTCACAGGGAGTGGGGAGGCTGGGAGTGGGCCAGTCTGCCCGGCCCTCGAGTCACCACACCAGGCCCGAGCGTTTCTGCTGTGCTCTCCATGGATTCACGTGTTGACTGGACCAACACCTTAGGTGGCAGGAGCTCCAGCAGACAAGACAGACAGAATCCCTACTTTCAAAGTTGCACTAGTAAACCGGGCCGGGGGGTGGGTAACTAAAATAGAGTTTTGTAAGGGTAGGAAGGGAAAGGACAATCAAGGGAAGAGGGAGCTCCTTTTCATAGGCTGTTCTAGGAAGGCCTCTGGGGTGATGATCGGGTGTGAACAGAGGCGGGAGAGGAGAGCGGAGCGTGCCCCAGAAATGGCTGGAAGACCAGTTAAGGGATGCGTTAGGACTTAAAGCTGGAAGAGTGGGCAGTGGCCAGGTCACACTGGGCTTCATAGTTTGTTTCCTGACTGCAGTGGGATGCCATTGAAGGATTTCGTGTATTTGATCCAAAACGTGTTCTGTAAGCTCTTGAGGGTGTGAACTACAATATGCAGTGGGGGTTTTATGTTGTGCTTGGATCCATTTTGATTTGTTTACTGCTAATACCAGTACCTTTAGAGTCTACTTGAAACAACAGATACTATCTACCCCGGTACTGACTTTCTTAGTTTGGGTTATTTTGAGGAGAAATCACAAAGGACTACCCAGGAAAAAGAAAATACAGTTTTATGGGAAGTCTGCTAGAAATGAATGAAGACCAAATTCCTAACTTCAATTCTGCTGGGGATCTGCCTGAGAGATTTCACTCACTGTCATGGTTTCAGGGATCCCAAGTCCGCTGAAGGTTCCTAACCCGAAGTCTCCAGAGCAGACCTGGCTGCTTTCAGCTCAGATAGGCCTTGTGAACAGGGCACTTCCGCCTGCATGTCCCATGGGCACCTCAGACGCCCAAAAGTGTTTCATTTTCCTCCCCCTAAAACCTGTTCTGCTTCACTTCTGCCACCATCCACTCAGAATCTGGCTGGACACACAGCAGTGTCCTGGACTCCTCTTCCTGACCCTCTCCCCACCCCTCATCCGTTGTCTCTTGCTTCTGCCTGTTTCATCTTCTGAGTTACTCTGCCCTCCCTGAGTCCCCTTTATCTCATCTAGACTCTGAACTTGCTTACTTCCTAACCAGTCTCCTTAACTCTGTTTGCCCCTCTCTTGAACCTCTCCTCCACAAACCAGCCCAGCACATCTTCTGAAACTGTTCTCATCACGTCACCACCTTCTTGGATTTCCAGGTCTGCAGGCAATGGTGTGTCCTCCCTTTCCCTTCCCACCTCAGTCCCTACATGACTGCTTCGTACTGGTTCTTGGTGTACAGTTTCTCTCCTCTGCCTTTGCGTCTCTTGTTCACTCCCAGCATTCAGTCCAACATCGCTTCCTCCAGACTGCCTTGCCTACCATCTCACACCACCCCTCCAGGATTCCAAAATAGCCAGTGTGTCTCTATCATGGCACTTAGCTGCTTCTTCGTTATCTGTTAGTGTATCATTCTTCCCCAAACAGTGTAAGCTTCCGTCTGTCTGCTTAGCTGGAAGTGGGAGCACATCCAGGCATATGCAGGCCTGCCTGTACACAAGAACAGAAGGCCAGATGCAGTGCATATGGGCTGAGACAGCCAGACAGAGCTTGTTGCTCAAACCCCTTTGATGAGCAGGCCCGGCATCTGAGGGGACGCAGGGGTGTGAGGCCAGTAGGTGTACACCAGTGCCCCCAGGGTCCTGTCTGGTCAGCACCCATCACACTGAGAGTGAGTTATTTCATATCTCTTGTTCACCACCATGTCCACATTGCATGGAGTACGCTGGGCCTCCAGAAAAGGAACTGTACGATGAATGTGGTAGACAGTGACCATGGGGCATGCCGCCCCTGAGCCCCATCAACATGAAATGCCAGTTGGGGAATAACGTGACGTTTGGGTCTGACTTGTGGGTCTGATGTGTGGGTCTCATTGACAGGCTCACAATTTGTTGTGTTTTGTCGTGTGCATAGTAAAGGAAATATGAAATCTTAGTCTTACTGATACAAAGAACTGCCCATCAGCAACATAAATAGCTTTGTGATTTTTTTTTTAAATGTTCTTTTTTTTTTTTTTTTAAGATTTTATTTATTTATTTGACAGAGAGAAACACAGCAAGAGAGGGAACACAAGCAGGGGGAGTGGGAGAGGGAGAAGCAGGCTCCCCGCTGAGCAGAGAGCCCGATGTGGGCCTCGATCCCAGGACCCTGATATCATGACCTGAGCCGAAGGCAGACGCTTAACGACTGAGCCACCCAGGCGCCCCTGATTTTTTTTTTTTTTAAGTGACCTTGGGGCACCTGGATGGCTCAGTCAGTTAAGTGTCTGACTCTTGATCTCAACTCAGGTCTTGATCTTGGGGTTGTGAGTTCAAGCCCTGTGTTGGGCTCCACACTAGGCATGGAGCCTACTTAATAAAAAATAAGAAAATAATCTCTGCACCTAGAGTGGGTCTCAAACTCACAACCCTGAGATCTAGAGTCAGATGCTCCACCGACTGGGTCAGCCAGGCGCCCTGATAGCCTTGTGATTTTGAAAACAAACTGGAAATCTTTGTAGTGCTTAAAGCAGCTAAATAACTGTTCATGCAGAGCACTCACAGAATGATCACTGTCCATGGTTTTAGTCATGAGAGCTCATTTGTACTGTCCGTTCATTCATTCATGTCTTTAGCAAACACAGAGCACCTACTGTGTGCTGTTACTATTCTTGGAACTGGGAATAGAGCAGTGAACAAAAGACAGAATCCCCCCCCCCAAGTTTTATTGATTTTGCAACTTTAAACATTTAACATCTACAGAAATTGGGATGTATCTTAAAATCAACTTTGTGAGCATTTTATTTGCCCTCTTTCATTTGGTGGCACATAAAAGAACCATACTTCTTAGGACTAATGGGGTCTCAGATTCAGCAGTGGGGGAATGTTTCTTCATACTAATAGTTTTAGGGGTCTCTGGACCCCATAGGTAGAATAAATGAGAGCTGTGGATGTTTTAACTGACCAGGTGTGGACTCACCCCGACCTAAAATGACTCCCGAGCTCATTTCGCGCTAAGAGTAGCAGTCAGGTTTTCTCATTTCGCAGCTTATTGGAATTTACTCTGCCCACATCTCACTTCGTGTGCGCCTCATTTGTTGTGAAATAACTAAACCTATGTTATTGCCAGAAACTTAGTGGCATTAGTTTAAGAAAGTTAGCTCTAAGAAGACAGATCAAAAAGCAGTTGTGGGCTGAAACTGCTTCAGTGAGTACTTTATGAGTGAAGAGAAATTAAATGATGAGCATTTCTCTGTTTTGCTTTAAATGTTTCCAAAATGGGTATTTTAGGCCTTTGGTCATGGAATGAATAAGTTATGGGATGAAAGGTACAAAGAATATAGGCAGTGATACTGTAACAATGTCATGTGGGTGACACATGGTAGCTACGCTTGTGGTAAGCACCTGAAACTGATGTAACACTATGTGTCAACTGTAAGTCCATTTCTTAACAAAAATGGGGGGCTCAATCAGTAGAGCATGGTACTCAGTCTCGGGGTCATGAGTTTGAGCCCCACGTTGGGGGTGGAGATTACTTAATAAATAAAAGTTTTAAAAAAAATTGGCACGTTGTTTTGACCAGCTAAATTCCTGGGTGAAAACAAATTATTTTTATACATATGTTGAAAGTACATGTATTAAAAGGGAAAAGAGCTTCAGTAGCCTGTGGGTGGAGAACATGAGATAATCGTAATACCAGTAGGGCTGAATAGTGCTTTACTCTTACAAAATGCTTCCAGTACATGCTTTTAATTTTGATCCTAACCATAAACTACATACACTGTAGGTGAGGGAACAGGCCCAAAGGCTAGCTGATGGTTTTCTAATACAGCACAGCCAATAAGTAGTGAACTGGGGCCTAGCCATGGGTTTGTGTCCACAACACTTTGCTACCTCACATAGGAAGAAACAGAATATGTGTTCAAGTCCAGCCCCCTTTCCTGCCCACTGTCTAGGGTCTACTGTCACCCTGTTACTTTGTTGAAATCCTTGGTTTTCCGTTACATAAACCTCTCTAGCACATCCTTTGCCCCTTTGCCTATTAGGGGTATGGGTTAACCACAGATACTTGGTATATCAAATTATCACTTGGAGTTGGTTTGACACACTGGTGCCCTTAGAAGAACTATCTGGAGATAAATACACATTGTGCTGTTTTTAAGTGAAAAAGGCCGGGATATGGAATACGTAGCGCGTGTGATGCTATCTAGGTTACACACACACAGCCATGCATCTGCGTTTCTGTACTAGGTGTAAGCATTATGTCAGTGTACAGGAAGGATCTGGAAAGATGCACGTCAGGCAGATAACAGTGGTCCCTCTGGGGTTTAGGGGGTAGTAAACAAGGCACTTCTGATTGTGTAACTTTTGGTGTGATATATTAATATATTGTTGTTGTTGCAATAAAAATGTGTTTTTATTGGTTAAGACTTCTTTTCAGTTACAACTTGACAGAACATCCATGCCAAACTAGTTTGTTTTGTTTATTTATTTGAGAGAGAGAGCATGTGCGAACGCAAGCAAGCAAGCAGGGGGAGGAGCAGAGAGGAAGGGAGAAAGAATATCAAGCAGATCCCATGACCCTGAGCCAAAACCAAGAGTCAGACACTTAACCGACTGAGCTACCCAGGTGCCCCCAAGCCAAACTAGTTTGAAGAGGAAAAACCAAAGCACAGCTTCATGGAGGAGCTCAACTGACAGCACCAGAACTGTTTCTCCGTAGCAAACTCTGCTCCCCTAGATTGCTTCCCTTCTCACGCAGGCTCCCCAGCACATGCAGGTGCAGACTGCATCCTCTTCAAGTCTGCTAGGAGAGAGCAAGAGCCTCTCTGGTGGGCTCATCTGTCCAGCCTTGAACCAGCCCTGTGGCCAAGGGAATTCATGCGTATTTGGCATCAGCCCAGCTTGCTGGCTCCCCTTTCTGTGGGGCGAGCGCCACCCGGACCCCTGCCTCCCTCCCCAAGCCCTGCCTGGAGGATTAGTGCTGGAGGGGGTGACGGTCCAGCTGCGCTGCAGAGGCGGGGGCTGCCCGGCACCAGGCCTCACACAGGAACCAGTGTCATTCACTCCTGTGTGCTCTCAAGTTTGCCAGTGTTCATGGTTTTCCAGTTTCGTTATGAAGAGTTGTCTACACAGAAAGAACGAAAACAGCCCATGGTCACACTTTAGAGACCTCCTGCACTCCTTTTTTCCTTCTTTTTCTAAAGGACTCTCTCAAATATGTACAAACTGGACTCACTGTTCCGCTTCAGCCCCTGTTACCACCTGCCTGGTTTGTCCCCTCCATCCACTTCCTCCTTCCACTAATGTGTCGTGAAGCAAATCGCAGACATCCCCCCTCCACACACCTCACTGGATCTCCAGACCATGAGAACTCTTTGTAACACAACCAGAGGACCATTCTCACACCTTTTTAAAAAATTCCTTCGTATGAAATAACTGATCTGCTGAGTTCTCCCGTCACCTTGTGAATTTTTCTGTGGCACAGAATCCAAGCAGGAGCCAGCCACACATCCGGTCGCTCTGTCTCTGGCTCCCGTCCGTCTTTCCCTTGCGGTTTACTCGTTGCCGGAACCGGGCCACTTGCCCCGGGGAGTCCCCTGCATTTGGTGCTTTGCTGACTGAACCCCATGGTCTCATTTGACATATTCTGCTGTCCCCCGTGCTTCCCCGCAAACTCGTATTAACAGTCAGATTCGACATGATGTTGGTTAGTTTTGATTTTTGTAAGAATACTTAGCAGGTGGTGCTGTGCTCTTCCTGTTGATGACCGGTGTCTCTGCAAGCTAAGATGCGTCAGTGGGCGTCTGATTTAGCCATCCTGAGTTCCTTGCCCTGACCCACTAACTCATGATTGAATATAAGCACAGGTCACAGTGACAAAGTTCCTGTGATCCTGATTGCTGTTGTCTCAGCTCTGGGGGAATCTCACTCACGCCATAGTTGTGCTAGCAATAGGCAGGCCCCCCAGGTGTGGCTTATTCATAACAAGGTGGGAGGGGTGGGGAAGCTAGTTGCCACGTTGTTTGCCCAACCCCTAAAGGAAATACATTTTAATAAACCTTACTCTAGTTTCTGGTATAGTGGTTTTAAGTGAGAAACTATCACAAAGAATCAAAATGCACTGTAATAAAATTGTTGATATGAGAAAGGTGTTTGGTAACTTGGAAGTCAGTATCTATGTACCTTTAAAGATACACTCTCACTGTGAATGCACTAAACTTCAGTATGTCAAGAGGGATTTGTTTGCCACTTTTTAATCATCTTTTGGTGTATTGAAATTACATTGGGGGCGCCTGGGTGGCTCAGTTGGTTAAGCGACTGCCTTCGGCTCAGGTCATGATCCCGGAGTCCCGGGATCGAGTCCCGCATCGGGCTCCCTGCTCAGCGGGGAGTCTGCTTCTCCCTCTGACCCTCCTCCCTCTCATGCTCTCTGTCTCTCATTCTCTCTCTCTCAAATAAATAAAAAATCTTTAAAAAAAAAAGAAAAGAAAAGAAATTACATTGATCCCCAATGTATATGTACTTCTTTACATTCACCTAGTTTGTTCTTCTTTGATATTCCAAAAGATTTTTCCTAATATCTCCTAGTGAAGTGTTAACACAGACCATTGGTACCATGCGCCAAGACTCAAGGATTCTGTTTGTTTTCCATAGGTTTGGAAACTCCAAGAATGTACACTTACCTGATTTTTGAGATCCCTTACGTTACTCAGCAATTATTGTATGATACCGGGGATCTACCCAGGAGCTAGAAGGCTGTATGTGACTCATGTCTTGGTCGGAGGTGGTATAGGGCTTGAAAATGAGTCCAAACAAGGCTAACCAAGGTGATGTCACTTAAAACAAGGCAAACATTGCCCAGTTAATGAAAACTGTAACCAGGTGGGAAAGCGATAGGGCTATAGCCAAGTTTGACCTCTTGGCAGGAACCTTAAAAGGGTGTCTTTGCAAAAATATCCCAAAGCTAAATATCCCAAAGCTCTCCCAGTTTCCCCAGGGCCAGTTGTATGGGACTTAAGCAAATCCTGCATGTTTTGTAAGATTTGCAATTTCGTTTTGTAAGAGCAATGCAAATGTTGGAATGCAGAGTGAGATGCTAGTTTTAGGCAGAGAGAAGCACACAGAGGGAGTTTATTTTATAAATGACCACCTCATTAGTTAGTTTTTTGTTGTAATGACATGTACTTCCTTACACTACTCAGAGAACGAGGACACACCACCACTACCACCTGCCCCATAAATGGTAAAACTATATAACCTATACATGTTTATTTTGTACCACAAGGAAGTGTATGCTTAAAAAAGACATTTGCGGGGGCACCTGGGTGGCTCAGTCATTAAGCGTCTGCCTTCGGCTCAGGTCACGATCTCAGGGTCCTGGGATCGAGCTCCTCATCGGGCTCCCTGCTCAGTGGGGAGTCTGCTTCTCCCTCCTCTTACCCCCCTACACCACACCCCCCCGTTTGTGCTTGGTCTCTGCTCGCTCTCAAACAAATAAAATCGTAAAAAAAAAAAAAAAAAAGACATTTGTGGGTAAGAGAATGAAAACGTTTGTGGTATTATTGTCCCTGCTCTCGTGGCAGTTCTAGACGCTAAGAAGGGAAATGCGAGAACTCTAAGATGTTTGTGCTGTTTTGTCCCCTAGGAGGTTTCAGTCAAGAAGAACTTCTAAAAATATGGAAAGGGCTCTTCTATTGCATGTGGGTGCAGGATGAACCCCTCCTACAGGTAACATACAGTTTCCTTTGACATATGACTGGGGTTTTTTGGCCCAGATGGATAAAAGGGCTTGCTCGTTTTCTGCTGGGTCGGTCTCCTGTGCACGTAAACACATTGTGAAGTCACTGCTCAGGGCTCAGTTGCCTACCTCTTGTCCATCTAGAGAGGGACACAGTGGCCAAGCAGTGAGGTTATCTTTTCAAATAATGAAGAATATGCATGAAATGGAGATTTCCTATGTCTCTGTCATAGTTTCATAGGTTGGTTCTGTGGAAGATTTTAACATATTTTAAAGTTCCTGTTTCATCTGTTATTATTGGTGGTCAGTCATGGCACGGCACCGGTCTAAGAGCCTGTGAGCACTGGGCACCGAGCCCACCTCTGCCATGCGTTGAGTGGGTGCTGGGACTGGGCAGCCACCTTGCCAGAGGTCAAGATCTTTGTAGAGCAAGCAGTGGACGTGCCCCTGACACCCCAGCCTTAAAGTCAAGTGGAGACTTGGCACAGATGTACATGTGCTTTTGGACCCATCTGCCAAGTACACTGAGCCCCACCACCAGAACCATTTCAGAAAGTGACTCTAACTGTTGAGAGAGCTTCAATGTGTGCCTAAGAGCAGACCCGCTTTTGTCGAGTGGAGGGTAAGCCTTGAGGAACGCTGCTTGAAAGCCTGCAATATGTAAAACGTCGTAGACTTGACTTGTCTGGATTTTAGTGTGCGACTTTACCACTTTCCCCAAGCCATGTAATAGCAGGCTTTGATTTATTGCTTTGACTCCACTGAACATATTTTGAGTAGGACAGCAGGGCAAAATATTTTTAAGTTACATTCAGAAGTAACAACCAACAGCTTTAGTGGAGGAAGAAAACAGATGAACAGGAGCATCATTTTCCAGTCTGGGAGTTCATTTAAAATGGGTGAGGAAGACATGAGCCCAGATGAAGTGCAGGTCATACTGAGGAGGACTGTTCTTATGTCACTCGTGAACAGGATTCTTTTGTGGACACTCCCCAGGGCGGTCTCTTCCTAGACCCGGACCACCAAATTCTCCCCACCAGTGAGCTTGCTGCGTTGTAGCAGGACTTGACTTCACGTTGCCCTTTTGCCCTGGACAGAGCCTGGATGGGTGCTGTTAACCTTCGCTTCCTGCCCCCCTGCCCATTGCAGCCTGCCTGCGAGCAGGCTGAGGCCAGGACTGTGTTCCCCACGCACCCCTGAGGAGTGACAGTCCCCGTGTCTAACTACCAGGGATCCCCTTGCTTGCATCAGTGTGCCATAATTTGGGAGCTTAGGATAGACTCTGCATTCAGTGATAGATTTTTTGACAGCAAGTTTCCCTCCCTAGGTCATTTGAACTGAAACTAGAGATACTTTTCTAAACATGCAGCGTGATCCTTAGACACATGTTATGTTGGCACAGCGGTCCCCTGAGATTGGGAACTGCACGTTGGGTAAAACTGAAACAGTGACGTCACAGGAGGCCCAGACGCCGGCAGGTGTCGCGTCCCCATGCCGCCATGCAGTAACCCCGCTGTCTCTCCCCGACCCCGCCTTTGCAGGAGGAGCTAGCGGACACTATTTCCCAACTCGTCCACGTTGTTAACAACTCAGAGGCCCGTAAGTCCTGATGTTTTCATGACTTTCAAAACTCATTCATCGGCTTGGGTAACTTGCCTAGGAAACTAAGCACCATTGTTTCTCCTTCCTCGAGGGTTTCCTTTTTCCAGGGGGCTTGTTGAACAAGCACCTGGGGCCACCAGTGTGCACCTGGCGGGCGACAGACCTTCCCGGTGGAAAAGCCGTGACCCCAAAAGAGGGCCGATAAAAGAGGCATCTCGTGCAGTATTGCGTGACCTCTCCAAAAGATTTCAAAAACAAAAATTTTTTTATTTTTTTTAAGAAATGAAACTCTCCAGAGTCTGCACATTCTGGGTTGCTGTAACGCTCTCAGAGGCTGTGCGTGCATGGGCCAGGGCTTGCTGGAACCTCTGGCAGCCAGGCTGTCCTTCTGAAAACTGGAGCCATGTGAGGTCATCACTGGTAATAAACCATAAAGTAAGCCCTCTTTACCAAAAAGAACAAAGGGAGAAAATGAGTGCATTATTCCTGAGACATTCAGGCTTTGATTCCTGACAAAGGAAGAGAAAGCAGAATTGGTTGTTGGTTCTGCTTAGCGCTCCTCAGGGCTGAGCCTTAGTAACCGCAGTGGCTCTGTGTTTCAGCCGGGCCCCAGCCCACTCATAATGAGCAGAATTCTACACGTGGAGTATCTTCTAGGTTTCACATACCAAGAAAGAATTATGCAAAAAGAAGTAAAAACAAACAGAAAAATTCGACAGCTATTTTTGGATGGAAAAGTGGTAGATTCATGGCTCAGAAGAGAAAAATAGAACATTTTGTTAGCGCTCAACCAGCTGACACAGAACATGAAACAAAAAGCTGAGTTTCTACGTGGATCATCCAAGTGTTCATCAGAATTAATGGCTCTGGATTGATTGTTAGGTGTAGGTGGGCAGAAAGGGCCTGTAGACATGGCTCAGAGAATTTTTGATTTTAATAGAAACAAGGCTTTGCGGTGGATAAAGAAAAACACTCCATAGAGCATTTTGTAGTTGAACATCAAGATGTCATCAGCCATTTGTGGAAATGGAAGATAAATATTTAGCAAGTTTAATTATTGACCAAATTTTCTAGCTGCCGAAAAAAATCTTGAAAAAGTAAAAAATAATCCTAGTTTGTTTCCCTTTGTTATTTTCTTGCTTTATGCTAATACGTGAACCTTACAAGCAAGTATTCAAAGCCTTTTGTTCGCTGCAGAACACCTGTTCATTCAAACCTTTTGGCAAACGATGAATCGGGAGTGGAAGCAGATAGACCGGCTGCACTTGGGCAAATACTGTATGGTAAGATCGGAGCGCCTTTCCCCCCCTTTTGCTTCCAAAGCCTGTGAAGGGCAGCATGTTGAGCTTCTTCAGAACAGTGGGAAGGCTTCTTTGTGAAGCAGAGCAAGCTCCAGGCTTAGTGTGGCGAGAGGTGATGTGATCAGGGGACAGCATTTGCATGTGTGCTCAAAGGCTCTGTTTTCTCTTTCAGCTGTTGGTGAGTTTGGGGATCCTTAGTTAACATTTTCTGATGAAAGTTCACTGTGATGACAGTGACTGTATTTTCACTTTATAGATGCGGGCTGTACCAGTTCCATCGGTCTCTTCATTCTGCTAACTGATGGACATTTCTTACTTTCCCTTTTGTAACAAAAGTTTTCTCTCTCTAGCTGATCCGTCTGGTCCTGAGGCAGTCCTTTGAAGTTCTGAAGAGACATGGCTGGGAAGAAAGGTTGGTAAAGTATTAGGACAAGCATTTAGCGGCTTTAAAACTTTTAAAGCAATAGCGTGTTTTTCAAGCATTTGAATTAGCGAGCTGGGATGAGTTGCCTGATCTCTGCCTTCCACTCTGCTGATTTCCTGTGAGAAGCAGAATCTCCTTATGCGTCAAGAACTCGAAGCCGGGTAGAGGCTCCTGAAGGACTTGAGCCCACGTGCAGTGTTTTATACCCATCCCGGGGGTTGCTTTTCTCCTTGTGAACCACGCTCAGCCTTGCGCTGTTTGTTATGCGGCGTAGCACGAGAACGAACGGGACTATTTTCTTTCGGGGAAGAGAGAAGCGTTGGCATGCTGTAGTTAACAGAAACGTGTGTGTTGTTTTCTTCAGCCGAATCAAGCTCTTCCTCGATGTCTTGATGAAAGAAATCCTGCATCCTGAGAGCCAGTCTCCGAATGGAGTCAAGTTCCACTTCATAGATATTTATCTGGATGAACTGTCCAAAGTGGGAGGGAAAGAGGTAAGAAGCAGTGAGACACCAGGCCGGCGGTGTCGTGAGACCGCAGCTGACTGGACCAGGACTCTGGCTGTCCTCATGGTCCCCGGGCTGTGGAGGAAACACTGCGCTCAGCAAAAGGATCAGCATAATGGGCTCCAGCTGTCTTCTGACAAATCCTTCCCCATCTGGGACTCTGGCCTAAGCAGCGAATGGGACCTGTGAACAAAGATTGTGCGCTAAGGGCGTTCTTGGAAGTCTTACTTACAAACAGTTGAAAGCAACTAACGTAGTCCGATAATAACACAGGGACATGGTCACGGTGTTGATTTTTTAAAAAGCAGTAGGGAAGAAAAGCAGCAGATAAAGCTGTGCTCATGGATGCCTTTCTCAAGTGTGTCTTTACCCATGAGTGCACAGTGCGGGAAAGGAGACACGTTAGCTTGCATGTGATTATCTTAATTTGGCGCTATAGGCAGTTTTTGCTTTTTTATTTTTACACTTTGTTTTACAGGTGTTCTGCAACGAACACTTTTTTTTTAATTGAAAGGAAGTAGAAATACTACATCTTTAAAAATTGGTTCATCTTACAGTTTCTGACAACATCTGTGTAGAACCTGTCTGCAGAGCAGGAAACGCAGAACAGCATGGGTTGGTGGGCTGGTTTTCTCTGGTCATTGCACTTTGATGCCCAGGTGGCCAGAAGATGGCCATGACCTTTAGCCTGGCTCCGAGCACCTGGGTGGTTCACACAGAGTGCGTTTTGGGTATTGAACTGAAGTGTTTTCCTGATCTAACCTGTGTGAAAACGCGAGTGGCTCCTTTTTCTAGGACATATCAGAAAAATCATTTCTATTCTGTTTCTAAATTTCAGCTTTTGGCAGATCAGAATCTCAAGTTTATTGATCCATTCTGCAAAATTGCTGCCAAGACTAAGGAGTGAGTCCCATGTTTGTTTTTGCTGCTTCATTTGGTACTTAATTGTGGGTAATGGTGGGGAAATTGTTGGGAGGCTCAAGGCAAGATACCTGTGATGGTTTGTCCAAAGCCCAGAACAGCTGAGCTCCGAATTTCCGTTAGCCAGATGTGTGACGCTTTGAGTCACACCTGGGCTCCGCTGGCTTGACCCCAGACATTCCAGGAGTCACACCCTCCACAGCCACAGTTCCGGCTGCCTTCATCACGTGGCTGCCTGCTGGCCTGCACCGCTGTGGCTGGCTGGCGGGCGATGGGTCACGGCAGGCGCTCGGGAGGCTGGAGGGGGCCGCGCGTGATGCACCCCACCACACCCGCTAAGTGAGCGGCCATCTGTTGTCATCACCTTCTCTCTGCTGCGCTTCCACCCTCAGCCAGACGTTGGTGCAGACGATAGCGAGGGGTGTTCTTGAAGTCATCGTAGACCAGTCTCCTTTCGGACCCGAAGAGACCCTCGAACAGAAAACTCAAGGGGGTGAGAGCGAGTTCTCCGAAGAAGAGATGCCTGAAAACAAGACGGCGTGGAGAAAACCAGTCCGTAAAAAGAAGCCGGGTGAGACGGTTCCCTTGAACGGTCTGTTTAGATAAAGTTTTCATCAACTGAACACCTTTTAATGCATTTGTTGGAGTCTCACTGATACAACCTAAGAGTTCGTCGAAGGAGGCCCCACTGTGGGCCTGCCCTGGGAAGGGAGGCCGAGGTGCACTGACGTGTGGCCCTGTGCCCGGGAACCCCCCCATGCCTGCCGCACCCACACCGCCTCCCAGCGTCACACGAATCCCCCCAGGGTTTCATGTTGTCGTTGCTCTTGCTTTGGCTTTTGTTTGTTTCTATTGTTTTGGGGTTTTTGATGTTTAAACATCCTAAGGACTTGCTTCTGCAAGAGGGTCCTGGGCGCTCATGCTGCAAAGCGCATTTGTTTCCATAGCTCTGCCTCCTCACCTCCGGGTGCCCCCGGGGCTCGTTTAACCCTGTGGCTGCCGCCGCTGAGCCAGTCCTAGTCCGCAGGGGCCGCCTGTGGAGCCCACATTTCAAGCTGCGGACCTCTCCGACCCTGGGGGTGCTTTACGGCATCTCAGGTCACAGCATTAGGTAAACGGTGCGGTCAGGGTATACCCGGGCGCTTGAAATGTTACATAGACATGGAAAAGCCGAGATTTCAAAAACTAACAGCCAGAGGAAATTTAAACATTTTTTTAATAACAGGACACAAGACTCTATGTACAAGGAGCCTGGTTTGGTATGTGCCCTTAAAAATCTGGAAGGATACCAGAATGTCAATCGGTGGCCATGCGTGGCAGAGTTATGGGTGACTTCTGCTTTCTTTGTACTTTTGTCTGTTGTTTCAAATTTTCTACAGCGATCATGTATTATTTTTTAATCAGAAAAACAGTCTTTTAAAAAGAAAGGAGAACTTTAACCTTAAATTCGGCGTAGGTGATGGGATTAACCAGCTGACCTTGAGCAGGTGTCCTGTGGTCGTGGGGGCTCTCCCCTGCTCCTCCCGCACGCCAGGTCTGTGTGTGAACTGTTCACCCTCTCCCGGCTCCGTGTGTCCCGCGTGTTGCCCAGGACCCGCGCAGGGCCCTCCTCCGTCTCCTCCAGGCTGTGCCCGGAGGCCCCGCCACTAACAAGCTGCTAGGGTTTGACGAGTTGTGAGTTTTCTCAGTGATTTTTATCTGCTGCTTCGTGGGAGTTGGTGCTCCTTGAATTCTTTTTTAAACATTAAGAGTTGTATTAGTATTAATTGCGTCTGATGCGGCATCCCCATGAGAAGTTAGTGTGTTACCTGTATAAGTTTTTACCACAGCCTCAAATTTGCCTGAAGCCGGGGGCAGACTCCTGAGTGCGCTGTGTTCCCGCTTGCCGGGCCTCCAGCCTAGGGGCTCCTGTGCCCTGCCGCCAGGGTCAACAGGGAGACGGCGCGCGCCGGAGGGCACCGAGGGCAGCAGAGGTTTGGTCTGTGACGTCATTCAAAGGCCAAATGTGTCATTTCTCTGGGACTTCCTTGAACAAGACTTCTGTGGGAGATGACGAGTGTGTGTGCAGGGTTTTCTCTCTGAAGAGAGCGAGAGCATGGTTCCTCTGCAAGGGGTCATTGCTGTGTCTTTGAAGAGCTCTGTCTCTGGGTGTGTTTTGATAGCGCTGGGCAAGCACCACTCCAGAAAGGACGGGGTCCACGACGACGGGGAGAGAGGCGGTGGGCACCTGGAGGACGCTGGGCCCCTGCTCCAGGTTGGTAGAACGTAGACTGCCTGTGCAGTGGCCTGGCTAAGTGGGAATTAGGGTCAGAGCTCATTATCCCCAAGGCCCGCGGATACAGTCGTCCTTAATCCCTTCGCTCGCTGATGTCACCCTCACGATGAGCTTACTGGAGACAGATTTAAACGGGACAGAATTCTGAAAGATGTCAGTCTTCACTCTGGCTTGAACCGTAGGTTCCATTCCCTACAACAAAGGCTGCTCCGTGCTTTTGCAATAAAGGTTACTGTGTTACCGAGCGCAAGTTGGACGTCTAGGTTAAATTTACAAGGAAGCACACCCAGACAAGTTTTATGTGGTGTGTTTTACCACAATTTTTTTTTTAAGAAAGAATAAATAGAACAGATAAAGAATAGCATCCCCCAAGAATAAGTAGAAGAGATTTTTCAAAGATAGCACTTAACCTTTTGGTCACTGAGTGTTAGCACTCAGCTGTTTACCGTCCTGCTGAGCGCACCCGGAGCCCCACACTGCTGGTTTCTGTGAGCAGTGGAAGTGACTTTCTAAGGCAGAGTGTGGTTTGCCTGCAGGCTTATGTTTTGTTGCTTTTCTCGCACAGTTCGACTACAAGGCTGTTGCTGACCGACTCCTGGAAATCACCAACAAGAAGAACATCCCTCCCTTCAACAGGAAGCGTCTCTCCAAACTCATCAAAAAGTAAGTGACTGGGGGGCGCAGTCTGCGGACTCTCACCCACGTTTGCGCATGCTCACCTCTGCCCTGCCTTCGTCACGTCTAGCCGTAGCATGCAGCATGCTCACGTCAGCGGAAGGGTTTCGGGGAAGAGCCACTCCCCTGCCCGCACATGTCCGCTCCACGTGCCCTGGCACTCGAGTCCTGTAGCCACCTCCTCATGGTGTGAAGGGAAGTCAGTTGGTAATGGCCAGTGTTAGCAGAGCCCAAAATTGCGGCGTAAGTGTGCCGCTTAGGTCTGGTCGGGGTCCCTCACCTCCCATCACGGTGATGCCCGAGTGTGGGCATACCGGTAATTCAGCACAGAACAGCACCGTGGCTTCTCGTGGGTGGCGACAGGGAACAGCCGAGGTGGACTGCCGCTGTGTGAGCAGGTGCTCTCCTGAGCCCTGGACACGAATGAGTTCACATTAAGCAAAGCCCTGTAGGACGGCTTCTGTAATTTCCCCGCCTCACAGATAGCTCAGCCGGGGCACGGGGCTTGCCCGACGTCCCAGCTGACAGGTGGCGGAGCTGGACTCAGACCCACTGTCCGCTCCCCCAGAGCTCTGCCCCCCGCCCAGCACACGGCTCCCGCACTTCCTTTTTGTTCTAACACCAGCACTGCGTGGAGCATTCTCTCTACCGGATGAACAGAGAGGACAGTGGGGCATAAGCAGAGATGGAAGCTGCCTCAGTCTTGAGAGAGAATTTTTAGTTTCTTCTGTTCTGTGTGAATGAACCAAGATAGAGTCTCTAGATCGCCGTGTCCTTGGGGGCAATTTGTCCTTCACTTCAGGCCTTTGCATCACACCACCTTTAGCCTCCCCTTCTAGAAGGAAAAGAAAGTGAACTAACGCCCAAATAGCACAGCTTAAACATTGTGTGTGTGTGTTTACAGAAGACAGAAGGAAGGACTTTCTTCAGGGACTTTTGTTCTTTGTTTCAGGTTTCAGGATCTCTCCGAAGGTGAGGAGGTCCGAGGATTATAGCGGGCGATGTTACATGGATGTGGCCCCACTGAAGCACTTAGAGCAAATACTGAAAAACAGCAAAAAGAGAGTTGATCTCTTCAGGCTCCCTCTCCTTTGCTGCCATGGTCACTTGTGCCCCTGGGGAAAAGCTGTTGTCCGTGGTGGTGACACGTGAGCGGGGGCGGGCGCAGCTGAGCCCCAGGGGCTGCGCCATCAGGGTGCCCCCCACGGATGCAGTTCCCACATCCGCAGCAGGTCTGGGCTGGGGAGGTCATGAGAGCAGGCATGAGGACGCAGAAGTCAGGGTGGAGAATCTTCCTGCGTGAGGTGGGGACAGAGTCATGGTCTCAGGAAGCTGACGAGACGGGGCTCTGCTGTCCGGCAGGCGGTGTATCTCCACTCAGTTTTGCCGAGGCTATTTCTGCTGATGAAGATGACCGAACCCTCAACCAAGGAAGGCATAAGAAAAAAGGAAATAAACTTGTAGAGGAAAAGGAGCTGGAGAAAGAGAAAGGTGAGCCGCGAAGCTCAACGTGGCGAGGGTGGGTCAGGGCAGAGCCGCAGCTTAAGCTCATGCTGGCTGAAGAGGAAAGATCTGAGTGTGTGTGATTTTCACGGCCTCCCCGAACGGAAAGCCCGTGGTTCCTCCTGGGGGCGCCTCCAGGGGCAGCGGGCGAGGGTGTCAAGAACCCTAGACACACGCATGCTCGGAGCCAGTGCTCATGCCCGCCCTGGACCTGTGGTTCTCATGGGCCTGAACGTGACTGCGGTTCCGTCTCTGGGAACCGGCACCCGGAGGGTCTGGCCCCAGCTGGGCCAGGGCAAGCATGGCGCCCGACGACCCAAACACTTGTTCACAGGCTTTGGTGTCTTTCTAGGAAACAGGTTCTTTCTTGCTGAGGAAGAGGGGAGCGAAGCCAGCGTTCAGAAGAGAAAAAGGAAGAAAAAGAAGAAGAACCACCTCCAGCCTGAACATTTAGGGTCGGGGACGGAAGCCATGCCCCCAGAACAGAATGGGGGTGGCGAGCCAGGGGCCGGCGCGGGCCGAGCCCCGAAGACACCGGTGGCGGAGCCAGAGACAGCGGCCGCCCCTGGCCCCCAGGAGCAGAGTGGCACGGAGCCTGCCGCAGCGCTCAGCAGGAGGAAGCGGCCCCGGAAGAGGAACCCCGGGGTGCAGGGCGGGAGCGAGGAGTCTGCGTCACCACCACCTCTGGAGGACACGGCCCCCGGTGGCCCCGGCAGCGCCCATGCTCAGGACCTGGCTCCGCGAGCTTCCCCGGCCAGCAGGGCCCTGGTCCCGAAGAGGAAGCGGAAACTCGGAGCCCTCCCGGTCAACGGCAGCGGCACCCCCGCGCTGGCCTGGCCCCCGCCCCCGGGCGGGAGGCTGAAGAAAAAGAAGGGGGAGCCCGGCAGCCTCGACCTGTACGGCCCGTCCAGCCCGTCCAGTCAGAAAGCTGCCATCTTGAAAAAGAGGAAGAGGATGAAGGAGATGTCTAAGTCAGTAGCGTGCGGCGGCGTGTTGGAGTCCGAGGCCAGGCTCGTCCAGGCTCTGGTAAGGCAGCCGGCCCCGACTTACAGGGGCAGGGGTGAGGGGACAGGCCAGAGCTCCGGACCGAGGAGCAGGCCTGGTTTGTGACAGCCTCGACCAACGGGGAAATACACGGGCGCCTCTTGCTGGCAGCCGAGACCGTCGCCCTGGACCCCCCGCCCGACAGGCTGCTCCCTCGGAGGCTGCAGAAGGGCCAGCGCCAAGCCGGAAGGAGTGTCCCCCTGGCCGACCGCAGTGCTGCCGTGCCACTTCCACGGGCGGTCGGGCATGTCCGTCAAACCCTGCTTCCTGTTCCTTCATCAAGTCCCAGCCAACCTTTGGCCCTTTTTGGGCTAGTTCTCTTATCTTGCTTATTTTTGTAACGGAAAGCCTGTCTGTGCTTACACGTCTAGAGCCGGTGTAAACGAGGGGCCAGGCTCTGGATCTGCTTTCCACGTCCCCCTGTGGCCCTGCGGCGCGTCTGTCCCACCTTGTCGTGAGGCAGGAGCAGTTACAAAACCGACCACGGGGCTGCCGGTATTTACTCCCGGCCCTTCCCCAACAGGCTTGCTGGCCGCGTCCAGCACACGCGTGGGCAGGCACTGGTGTGCGGCGCTCGGGGCCGAGGCCCTGGGTAACGAGCACCCGTGTGTGCTTGGCTAAGTGGTGATCCCAGGCTGATGGTGTCTCTGACGGGTTAGGTGAGTCCGTTTGTGGTCAGCAGAAGTCTCAGCTGGGGAAACACATGGAACTCTCCACTGGGCTCCGGGGAGCCTGTTCTCGCCTTAGAATATCAGGAAAATCTCCGAGTCTCATTTCTCAGGTCCCGGCAATCTTCCCTGGCGTTGGAACTATTGCTAAATGAGCCACAGGGTCAAGAAAGGTTTTCCTCTCAGAACGGGTCCTGTGTCCCTGCCGTGGGGCGGAGGCGCTCGAGAGAGGCCCCCGGGTCTGCCCCTCACTTGCGGCACCGTGGGGTCTGCTAAGGGAAGGCAGCAGTTTCCAAGCTAGGAATGCCGAGACCTGGCGGAAACCAGCAACGTGATGTCAGCCACGTTGGGCTCCAGACCCCCAGGGACCTCAGGCTAGAGCCGGGCCCTCGCCAGGGGTGGCAGCCAGTCATAACACACCCAGGGAGGGTGATCTGCCTGTAACCGACCTGCAGGTCCTAACTGGGGCCTCGGGCTTGCTCTTCCGTATCAGGCTTTTCAGTGGACGGTGAGGTCTTTGATCAGAAATGAGAAAATGAGTTACTCTGTAACAGGTGGTCTTTGAAAGGCAGTAGTCTTTCCGAACAGGGGAGCTAAGGTGGAAGATAAAAGATGGGTTCTTGTGGCTGAACAGCTAGGAAACCTTTGGTCGTGTGTGCCTGGAGTCCGCACCTGCCGAGTCCAAGAGCTGTGTGTCGTCCGGTGCAGGAGGCGCTGGGCGTGGGGTGTCCGAGCTGGAGACGCTGCATCCTGTGGCCCCACGTTCCCTCCTTGCGCGCGGGCGTGACCTCTCCTCTCGCCCCTCCCTCATGCAGGGAGGCGGGGGTGCTTTCAGCCCCTTGAAGAAGCAGCAGCTGAGGGCAGAGAATGACTTTGTGAGGTTCGACACCCCCTTCTTACCAAAGCCGCTGTTCTTCAGAAAAGCCAAGGGCAGCGCCACTCCAGCCTCTGCGCCCCGTGCCGTGCAGGTACGTGAGCTCAGCCCCATCCGACTGCCCCCAACCTCCCCGTGGCCACACAGCCCATTCCTGCCTGAGAGCCACGCACCCGGGCACTGTGCGCTGGGCCTCGGGCCCCACTGCCGCCCTCCTGAGCCTGGGTCTGCCATGCTGGGGGTCCCCAGGCCGGGGGTGGAGCTGGGGGTCCCCAGGCCGGGGGTGGAGCTGGGGGTCCCCAGGCCGGGGGTGGAGCTGGGGCTCTGGCCTCCGCCTGGTAGCGTGAGCTTGTCTGTCAGTGGTCTGGGATGGCCTGAGGGAGGGCCCTTCCTGACGGAGGGTTTCCCGGGGACAGCGCAGTCCAAACGCCTCCACCACTGCTGTCTCCCTCCTTTTGTCATTCTCCCTTCGCAGCGAGACAAGACGCCATCCAGTTCCAAGAAAGTCACCTTCGGGCTGAACAGAAACATGACTGCAGGTGAGTGTGGGGGACACAGGCCCTGACGCGTTCCCGAGTCAGAAGTCCAGCCCCCGAACGGTTAGTGGGGTGGCCAGGGTTGGGTGTGGAGGGGTTTTCTCAGGGCCTCTGGAAGGAGTCTGCCTGGCAGAAGATGCGTTGAAAAGCCATCTCCTCGAGCCTGCCGACGCAGAACACTTGGGGCCCTCCTGGCCTGGGGACGACTAACGGTCCCCCAGCCGTGGCTGCCTCTGCTAACATTTGGAGCCACATGCCCAGAGGGAGGCAGGAAGAGGATGTTCTTGTCTGGTTGCTTTTAGTATTGGTGCTGTTCGCTTGTTCTGTTTTATAAACGGAAACCAAACTCTCTAAAAGCATGCAGTGCATTTAAGACCTGACTGTTCGTACGGCTCACAAGTAAATATGTGCGTGTGTGCACGCATGTGTGTGTGCACATGCGTGTGTATCAGGAGGGGAGGGACCATCCGGGGGGGCCTGAGGTAGGTGCTCCTGGGCTTTCGAGGCCTTGTTTCGGGAGCTGGAGACAGTGAGAGGAGCAGATCAGCTGGAAGGAAAGGCTCTTCCCGTGGCCACTGGAGCCTCAGGTTCATCCGTGTTCCCTGAGCGCCCATGACCCCCCGAGGCCCTCCTTTCAGAACCTGACCCACCTGGCGCCCTCTCCCATGCCATCCGCGGACATTGATTCATTTGTTCCTGTGAAGCAGGATGCTGACTCCCATTTCCTCCAAAAGCTCTGGGTCTGCTCTCTGCAGGGCCTCGTGACAGGCACTGCCCTGCTGGGGTGCACGGCCCGGCTCCCGTGGGGGCTGCCGGCAGTGTGAACTGGACACTGCTTGGCTGGGTGGGCAGGTCGGAAGTGCTACTCCGTTAACGTGTGGCCTTGCTTTCATCCGGGGCAGAATTCAAGAAGACAGACAAGAGCATCCTGGTCAGTCCCACCGGCCCCTCCCGAGTGGCCTTCAACCCTGAGCAGAGACCCCTCCATGGAGTGCTAAAGACCCCCACGAGCTCACCCACCAGCACCCCCCTGGGGACCAAGACGCTGCTGACCGCCACGCCAAAGAGAAGGCCGACGGCTATGGACTTCTTTTAGGGTAGTAGCAGGGTCCTTTTAAAGACTGTGTTTGTACAGATAGTCTATAAATTATAACTTTAAAAAGGTGCGGCCTTTTTTATTGTTTTATAAATCCCCGTAAATTGTATTAACGAGGTTCTGAGCGGGAGCTGCTGCTTCTCCATCCCTTCTGCGGGGGCTGTGGGCGTCTGGCTGAAGGTTTTGCTACAAACGCCATTGGTGTGTGAGGTCTCCGGGGCCTCGCGTTTGCGGGTGACTTCCGTGACCCCCACCAGGGTGGGAGCCGAGCACAGTGACTGTCCGTCACGTGGCACTGGTCTGTCGGCGCCGCGGGAGCCTGGAGGCGGGGGCCTCGCCCGCGGACGGCAGAGCTCTGGCACTCAGCACTGCGCCTGCCGTGCGGGGCTGGCTGCCGGTGGCTTTCGGTCTCCACCAAGCACGCGGGGTCTTCCTCCCCCGTTCCCCGGATGTTTGTGCCGGGGAGACGCGCAGAACCGGTTCAGCACTACGGTGGTAGCTTCTTCCAGGACCTGCAGGAGGGGCGGGGGAAGAAGAGCCTCCACGCTCGGGTCGCCTCTTCCCTCCGCTGGGCCTTGTTTCCTTCCCTGTGTTCCTACCTCTCAGGCCAGCCCAAAGTGTCTTGCCCGGTGAGCACCCCTCAGCTCTCCTCCGGGACTGTGAGCGCACTCCTTCCTCGGGGTCCTGTGCTCCGGTTGCTCCTCTTACCTTCTCCGTAAGCCTTTGAGCCAGCCGAAGTGACTGGCGTTCCCAAAGGCAGCTTTCCCGACTCAGACGAAAATTCATTTCTTCAGAGGTGTGGCAAGTGTCTGAAAGCCTGAGATCCTGCTGGAAGGCAGAAATCAGCAGCCTTTAAGGATTGTTTGTGCATATTTATTTGTCCGTAGCTACCTTTTATCTGAAGTATTGAAGCTTGCACTTAAGATTTTTATAGACTTCTGATTTTAGTTCATGGCAAATGTCGGTGGCAGGCACTCAGGCTTCAGCCGGAGGAGCAGGGACGGGGCTTGGGGAAGCTGCGTCCATCCCTCGAGCCTGAGTGACGGACGGGAGGCAGATTCAGAAATCAGGTGGTCATCTAAGGAGAGCCAGTGGGCCCCAGCTCCTGTTTGAGTTTACGAAATAACAATCACAGACCTCAAGAAGAGGTACAAAACTCGGGGGTCTGTAGTTTGGGCACAGGGTTGCTCAGTGCTGCCCTGGCCTGCTCTCCGCTCAGGGGACCTCGGGCCTTCTGGGAATGAAAGCTGCCTCCCCCTTCCTGCCTCCGCCCCACGCAGGCCCCCAGCATTGCCTCAGTGGGACGGGCCACCGCTTTGCATGACGAGGGAGGCCCCCTGGCTTGGCAGGACTGTGTTGATTTGACTTTGGTTTCTGCATCACGTCGTCAGGGTGGGGCTCTGTCGGCACATGGGCCGCCGCGGGGTCAGGTGGCCGGTGCACTGCGGAGGCCCGCTGAGAGGGAAGTATGAACCTTGTCCTTTGCCTGCTCTATAATAAAGTTTTGTCCTAATTAGTCCACGAGAGAAGACATCATTCACATGGAGCTGTCAGATAGTCCCTGTAACGAGAAGTCTTACGTCCAAGATGCTGTGGTGTTTGCATGGGGCTTTTGTGCTGCATTCGGTAAAAGGCTCAAAACCAAATCTGATCGTGGGAGATTAGATTGGAATATTCAAATATTTTTAACTTTTTTTTTTTTTAACTTTTTGTTTAAAAAAAAAAAGTGTCTCATTATCCTTGGCCAGATTATTTTTCTAACAGTTTATTTTAGCTTTAAAGATGGGCCATGCAGTCCAGCGGGGTTGAGATGTTTTAGCAAAACATCCGAGGGCACAGTCGGGTGAACGCAGGGACCTCCCTTCATGCGCACACGGCGCCCGTCTGTTCCTCAGACGCCCCAGCGGAGCATCCAGGAGATGGGCCTGCTGGTTGATGCTGCACCTCCGGACTCGGGTCCAGGAGGGACCTCGGACTCCATCCCTCCTTCTCTAAATCTGTCCTCACTTACTCCATTTCGTGGGTAAGTTTAGTAGGTTTACTATGGCTTATTTTTAATGCCTAAATTTTGGCAACAAAAGAAGGAAGAAAATTTTTTTTAATTCTCATTACACACACACACAACAAGAAAGTGTTGCACAAATAAAATGTATTTAGAGTACCAGTTTTCTATTCGATGCATGTTATTTTCCTAGGCAGAGTTGCTAAGGGGACTTGGAAGTCCAAAACTGGAAATCATTTACATTAATGCTAGTGATCTTACAGTATTTTGTAAAACGGTCATCTTCTACCCGACCCCATATGTCTGGTTAGTTTTGTACAATTTGGTATCACACTTGATAAACACAATCCTTTCTGATTCCTTTTTACCTGAAAGCACAAAGGAGGGTCAGGGAAATCCGGAAGCGCTTGTTAGTGTTGGAAAGGACATGAAATGGAACCTGTCTTTTGATCTGTGTGTTTTCTCTGAATTTACCTGACTCTGCTGGCAAGAACTGCGTGTTTACGATCAGTCTGTACTCCTGTCTGCAGAGTGTGTCTGTCGCATCAAAGCCAAGTCCAATAAACAAAACCTGTCTTTGCACTCACATTTGTACTTGACGTGGGCTGTCTGTGTGCATGGAAGTACACCTCTGGGGAACCACGGAAAGGCAGGGAGTCGGCGGATGCTGACATCAGCCCCACATGCCTGACAGCAAGGTTCTGCAGGCCCCTGTCCATCCTCCGCACGCCCCCTACCTGGAGCCAGCGAGGGGCTGCTGGGCGCGGCTCCTGGGGAGGTTCCCGCAGAAACACCACTGCTGGGCCTGATGCTTCTGCTCCACGGGCCTCACGTCTGAGTGTGAGCAGAGAGGTGCCCGTGTCCCAGGTGGAGACGCCCAGCTCCGTCCCAGAGACGTGGCTGCCACTAGGGTGGTGAGGCCGCAGTCCACCGGGCAACCGCCTACGCCCCTGCTTGGGGTACCAGCGACAGGCTCCGTGGGTGGGTGGGCAGGAGACAGGCACTGTGCTCTTTACCTTCATGTGCACATGTTCCCGAACAAACTTCCTCAGCTGTGGTCTGGATCCCAGACCGGTTCCTCAGTGGGTGACTTAACCCCTAAAATAACAACGCAAATACCAGTAAGACCTGTCCCCACTGTTCGTCGTCCTGACCTGACCCCAAGTCTCAACACCACATCCACGTCCCTTCATCCACTCCTCCAACAGCAGCCAGTTGGGTTTCGGGCTCCTGCTATTCTAAAATGTAGCTCAGGTGTCAGCTGGGGCTTGCGTTCTACACCTTGGTGTGAACGCAAACTCCCAGAAGGGGCTCCAAGGCCACCCGGGCCTGATTGTCTGCCTCTGCCCGGTACTTGTTCTCCCTTCACCCCAAATGGGGGGCACAGGGCCTTCCGCCCACCCCCACCCTGTCCTAAGACGCTGCAGGCATCAGGGAGCAAACCTGTTCCCCGGGGCTTGGGGTCAGGAGTCCCATCATTCATCCACCACAGGCCTAAAACCGCACACATCAGGGTTTTTGGTTTTCGGTTTTTTAAGATTTATTTCAGAGAAGGGGAGAGAGTAAGCATGAGTCGGGGGAGGGGGAGAGGAAGAAGCAGACTCCCCACTGAGCAGGGAGCCCAATGCGGGGCTCGATCCCAGGACCCTGGGATCATGACCTGAGCTGAAGGCAGATGCTTAACTGACTGAGGCACCCAGGCTCCCCTGCGCACATCAGTTTTCAGAGTGGTCCGTCACAGGCTTTCTCCCCGTTTCCATGCCCGGACTCAGCTCCCCGGGGGCAGCCACTCTTCCACACTCCATGATGGGCTCAGCTCTGTCCCCGTGTTTCCACTCGAGCTCACGTGTGTGCAGCAGAAAACTGTTGCCGTGGCAGGAGCCACCCTCCTTAGCAGGCAGGTTGCAAAGCAGCTGTCCCCCTCCATATCATGACAGGACACACCATCGGTTCCACACCACCCCTCCATCAGCCGTGCTTGCTGAGCACCCGCCGTGTGTCAGGCCCTGCTCTGTGCTCTGTGCTGCAGGGGCGACAGTCCGCGGGGTCCGGGCCCTGCCGGAGCGGACTAAAGGGGAAGACAGGTGAAGTCAGAGATCCCGGGAGGAGAGCGGGGAGCACGCCCGGGGCTGGTGCTGTCTCGTGAGGAATAATCCCCCCCATACGTCTGGCCAGTCTTGTACAGTTTGGTACCAGACTTTACACTGTGTGATCCTTCTAAGTTTCTACTGAACTTAATGAAAGTACAGACAATCTGGAAGCGGTGCTGCTTGTACTAAGTGTTGGAAAGAACATTGAACAGAATCCATGGTTTCATTTGTATATGTTTCTTCCTTCATTTACCTGACTCTGGCAAAGACTGTTCACGAGAAGGTAGCATTTGAACAGAGGCCCAAAGAGATTGAAAAGTGAAGCCATATGGGTGTCTGGAGAAGATACTGCAGAAGGAGCAGCACATACAAAGGCCCTGCGGCAGGTACCTGTTCAGTGAATTCTAAGAACAGTAAGGAGGCAGGACTTCTGGAAAGGGAGTGTGAATTGCTAAGGGACCCTGCTCCCCGGTAGAGACCTCTGATAACGCTGGTCAGAATCAGCAACAACAACTATTCAGAGTCTCTGGAGATTGGGCGCCTGGGTGGCTCAGTTGGTTAGGCGACTGCCTTCGGCTCAGGTCATGATCCTGGAGTCCCGGGATCAAGTCCCGCATCAGGCTCCCTGCTCAGCAGGGAGTCTGCTTCTCCCTCTGACCCTCCCTCTCATGCTCTGTCTCTCATTCTCTCTTTCGCAAATAAATAAAATCTTAAAAATAAATAAATAAATAAAAATAAAAAAATAAAAAAATAAAAAAATAAAAAAAAAAAAAAAACAGAGTCTCTGGAGATTGATCAAAGAGCTTACAACAAATTGAGAGGCATTTATTCAATAAAATCCACAGCAGCTGGGTAAGGACGGTAGGAGGGAGGCTGTGACCGCTGGGGGCTGTGGCCTCAGGGAAACCCTCGGTGGGTGGGCAGCCATCTCTGTGGGGCCAGAGGCTGGAGAGGGGCTGTGTGGGTGCTGGGGGATGCTCCTAGAGCTCACACAGAGCAGGACTGTGGCTTGGAGCACAGGCCTGTCTATCTCCATCCCAGGGGTGTGGGAGCTCCCTGCCACCCCCCGCCAGACACCTTCTCGCCTGCCAGGCTCTGTGCTCACCTGTCACTGTGTCTAGTCTTCACGGCTTCTGGAAGGGAAATCCTCCCCTGAGTCCCTGTTTCCTGGCAAGGAAATCAGGCTTCAGCAGTCAGGGAGCCATGAGGGAGCCACGGGGTTGTGGGTTTGCCCCTCACAGCGTGGACCCCCGCCAGCACAGGGCACCACACAGAACTTGGGCCCCACCCAGACCCACCAAATCAGCCCTGAGGCTCACTGGGGCCAGGGGATTTGATGCACGCAGGGGGCAGAAGCGTGGGTCCAAAGACCTGCAGCCTTTAGCAGGGGCCCTTGGCCCAGAGTGGGCGTCAGCAAATACCTGCTGAACTGAACTGAATCCAGTCGGAAAACCACACGAGCACAGGGCTCCTGCTTTGCTCTGTGTCCGCGAGCTCAGGACTGAGGGCGGCTGGTTTTCCGCAGCCCGTCCCATGTGTCTGGAGAAACGCCCCGGGGAGGTGTTGGTTCTCACCTGGCAGGTGCTGAGCCAGGCACCGTGGGTAACCCCAACAGGCATTGTCTGCCGGGTTCTGCCTCAAGCGCAGATCACCCCCTAACCTCAGTCTCTAGGCCGTGGATCTGCCTAGGACTCAGCGGTCAGTAAGTCCTGGGTTAGCCCCTCAGGCCCAGACACGTGGCTGGAGTGTGCAGCCCATGGACAGAACCTGGAATACACGTGATTTCACCAACGCCCCAACTAAGTACCACTTGTCTATGAATGAGACCTAAGCCCAGTTTTATTTTAAAAAAAAACCCGCGGGAGCCAGGTCTGAACAGGGGGTCTGCACGCTCCGTAGTGACCCTACTGGGGGGCTGGCAAAGGCGGGAGGAGGCCCAGCGCCCACCCTGAACCACCCACCATGGAGTGCCCACCTGCTCCCATCACCCCACGCTCGCTCCCTAAAAGGGGCCCCGGGTCTCTCTCCACGTGCGATTGCCGGGAAAGTGCCAGGCCCCACGATGCAGGCAGCAACAGCCTGTTCAATGTGATTTCAGAAGCAAACGGAAGATCCTCTACCTCCAAAAATCTGGCTTCCACAATTAGATTCATCCCTTTCATTTGCACATTTGACTTCCATAAAACTCGAGGGAGAAATGATACTGATTCATACCTAAAATTGTCTCCTGTGTTTTTTATTTGCCAATTTTCAAACAAATCATTAAAAAAAAGAAGAAAGTCTCACGTCAGTCTGTGTCTTGAGCACGCACACAGGCGTGCCCAGAAAGAAGACCAGAAAGCTGTCTGCCCTCGGGACGTGGGACTGTGACCGGTTTCCATTTTCTTCCCTGTAATATTTGTCATCTTCCCAAGTTGTCTACGACATGAGTTTCTCTTGCAACCAGAGAACCGTGAGCGATCTTTACGCATCTCTGTGGGGCGCAGTAAGAAAGAGCGGTTGCCAGGAAGGTAACGGCACACCATGTCCGGTCAGACGGCGCAGGGAACTCCTACTATGAGAGCGAATTCCTTCGCTTTCCCTCCATTCTTTCTCTGTGAATAATTTGCCCCAACAGGCCCCTTGAGGGTCTAAAATTCCTGGCTGTTGGCCCAGATTTTGATTCTTTTCTGAACTGAAGTATCACTAAGGAGAAAGAAGAAACATTTCCAGTAAAGCCTGGTCCGAAAGAGCAGGGGAGTCTCAAGGTTATTTCTTTGGGTCAGGAACGGTAAGCAGATAGCCCCTCATGGGCTTAAGATGACTCTTATTACACATTTCCTGAACTCTTGGGAGAAAACTCTCCAGATGGCCTGGAGCTGTTTGAGGGAGAGCGCAGGGGTTGTCATGGTGACCAGCTTATTGACCCAACACTGCAAGGTGAGTCTCAAACCAGACCAGCGTGTTTGAGGATTAAAAAGTAGAACCACACCCACACAGGTCAGGAAAGAATCTAAGGGGATTCTCTAGTGTTCCTGACATTGACCCAAAGTGCTCTCAAGGTTCAAAAGATCTTGGCTCTTCCCAAGAGGAAAGTGAAAAAGATAATCCATCCAAATAAAGAACACCCTGGAACCCAGGCCTGAGGTTCAGTTGTTGCCTCTTTGTTTTTTTTAAGTTTTTGGGTTTTTTTTAGTAATCTCTACACCCAATGTGGGGTTTGAACTCACGACCCCGAGATCAAGAGTCACACGTTCTTCCAACTGAGCCAGCCAGGAGCCCCGAGTTGTTGCTTCTTAAGAAAGACATTCTTGGGGCGCCAGGGTGGCTTAGTCAGTTGAGCGTCAGACTTTTTTTTTTTTTTTAAGATTTTACTTATTTATTTGAGAGAGAGAGAGAGTGAGAGAGAGCAGGGGGAGGAGCAGAGGGAGAAGGAGAGAGAGAATCCCACTCACCACAGAGCCTGACATGTGGCTTGATACCAGGCACCCTGAAGTCTGACTCTTGATCTTAGCTCAGGCCTTGATCTCAGGCGCATGAGTTCAAGCTCCATGTTGGGCTCCAAGCTGGGCATGGAACTTACTTAAAAAATAAAAAAAAATTTTAAAAAGAATATTCTGGAACTGAGAAATGTCCAAAAGCCTGTTCTCAGAAGGATGGAGCCACTTGTAAATATGGAAGGATTTCAAACTAGATTCTTCATCCCATAAAAATGGCGGCTTGGAGCCCAGCAGTCATGAGAGAAAGTGAAATTTTCCACCAGCTCTGTTCTGGCAGGCCAAGGATATCCTGATAAATAATGACGAGGAGACTTTCCAGAACCCTCACGCATGCCCGGCCCGGGTCTCAGTCTCCACATGGGGCGATCTGCTGGATCCCCTCGACACTGCTTTATATACTCTTCTTACTTATACACTTGAAGAAATGGGGACTCTGAGTCCAAGAGCTGACCTAACTTGTCATTCCAAGGTGTCCGAGGGCATTGGAGGAGCTAGAATCCGCCCGAGTGGTGCGGCTTCAGACTCCAGAGCTCACCCGTGTGTATGACCTGCCTTTTCCCATTTTCTGTATTCTCCGTGCCTGGCATCTGGGCCTGGCTGACTGGGGAGAGACTACCCCTCCCAGGGTTAGTCAACCCTCAGAGACAGCAAATGTGCCCTTCACATGCAAAGTAACCAGCCCAGAGCCCACATTCCCCGCCACTCTCCCGCTATCCCTCTGCCCAGGGCCAGAGACCAGACAACCAGAGACAGCCCTGTACCCCAGAGCCTGCCAAAGGTATTCAAACTAATCCATAACCACCCTGCTTGCCTGCCTTGCCTTGCCTTTCTCCTTGAAACCACAATAAGTTCTCCTGTCCGTGCCCCCCCATTCCCAACCCACCTTGTGCTTCCCCACGTGGCCCTGAGTGGTGTGGTGCCCCCACCTCTTGGAAAGCTCAAGTGGCAAACTATCTTTTCAATGGCAGTGTGTCCCCATCTGTTGACCTCACCGTCTGTGAATAATAACAAAACCGTACTTTACAACACTTGGCTACCGCCTCTCCGGCAAGAACAAAACCCAGCCAGTGGGACCGAGAGCGGCCTCGTGGAATGTTATTGTAGAGATCACCATGGAGGCTCTCTTGTCAAGCAGGGGCCTGCGTCTAGCAGTGAGGCGAGCAGTTCGGGGTCCTGCCAACACTGGCCGACCACACCCCAGAACCGACAACTAGCAGAAGCAGAGGAGGTCTGCAGGGCCCAAGACTGATGACATCCCTTTAGAAAGGGAGGATTTTTGCAGCAAACTGTCAGGCTCCTCAGACACTGACCCCTGCATCTCTGACCACGTCAAACAGGCAGCTGCCGCCGGGGCTCCGCCCGACTGATCTCTAAGAGGAACCGAGATCCTTCCCTGATGGAACGTAAGAAGCAGTAAGCGCCGAGCACTGACCGGGGCAGGACTGAGACCTTACCTCAACCGCGCGCCCACAGACTGACATCGCATGGGGATCGTTCACTTCCTACGTCCTATTTTGCCTAATGTGTGCTGTGGCCCGTCTCCTGCTTTGTTCTGGGTGACCTGCAAGAAGCCAAGTTCAACACGTGGTGAGATGTCACTGAGTTTGGAATCCTGAACCTGCCTCATCGGCATGTTAACCTTGAGGACTGAATAAAGCCGGCGCTGGGAAAGACGTTCCTCGTGTGCGCGCCCTCGTAGCGTGCCCGTGAAATTGCGGTATGCGAGGTGCTGTGGTCCGTAGAGGCAGGGCTTCAAAGAAACACCTGGTCCACAAGGTCAAAGGATGTTTGCAGTTATTATCTTAGCTCCGGCTGCCACAACAAAATCCCTTAGGCTGGGCAGTTCCAATGACAGATACTTATTCTCCCAGTTCTGGGCGCTGGAAGTCGAAGGTTCCACTTGGACTTGCCCGGATTCGGCCCAGTGAGAGCTTGCTTCCCGGCTTGTAGGTGTCCTCTCCTGCTCACTGCGCGCTCCCGTGCCTGTCCTCACTGTTTGCATGCAGGGACCCCGCTCTCTGCTGCTGCCGCTTCTAAGGACCCAAACCTACCAAATCAGGCACCTCCCCTTACGACCCCATTAAACCTTCATTATCCCGCAAAGGCCCATCTCCAAAACCATCACTTTGAGGGGTAGGGCGTCAACATATGAATCCTGGGGGATACAATATATAATATAATAGTGATGATAGTGGTTAAGTCTCTGGAGGCCCCCATCCCTTGTAGCTGACATCAGAGACAGCACTCTGGTTGGGAGGAGCCTGGGGACAGTGATGACTTTTTCGGAGACTGAAATCAGTATTCACGGTCTGCTGGTAGGACACATTTGACGCTGGGGAGGCCTCAGAAAATCTGGGACACACAATGATAGCTGAGTCCAGCCAGCTTGTCGCTTCATGGCTGTCTGCCTCTTGGGGACCAATGCCAGCGCCTGGGACCATTAGTGGGGCAAGCTTGAAGGCCAGCGGGCGGTGCACCGGGGTGAAGTCCCGACTCTGACACAGGTACCCGGGTGGCTTCAGCAGCAGAAACGGATTCTCGGGCACCTGGGTGGCTCAGTCGGTTAAGCGACTGCCTTCGGCTCAGGTCATGATTCCGGAGTCCTGGGATCGAGTCCCACATCGGGCTCCCGGCTCGGCGGGGAGCCTGCTTCTCCCTCTGACCCTATCCCCTCTCATGCTGTTTCTCTCTCTCTCTCTCTCAAATAAATAAATAAAAATAAAATCTTTAAAAAAAAAAAGAAACGGATTCTCTCCCAGCTCTGGAGGCCAGAGGCCCAAGATGAGGGTGTGAATGGGGCTGGTTCCTTCTGAGGGCTGTGGAGGCGAGTGCGCTCCCCTTCTTCATAAAGACACCAGTCATGCTGGAGTTAGGGCCCACCCTAACGGCTTCACTTTAACTTGATTGCATCTGCAGAAGGCCCTATTTCTAAATAAGGTCACAGCCCCAGGTACCGGGGAGGTGGACACAGGCCCAAGTAGGGTTCCAGCCCCAGGGTGCCGCTCTGAAGGTGTAATAACCAGGACACAGAGGTGCACAGACACCCCAGAGAGACAGGCTCGGCCACAAATTCTCTCGGTTCCCTCAGTTCTTTCTCAGTGAAGCACCTTCTGGGAACCTCCTGGACCCCACCCACTTGCCTCTCCAGCCACCCTCCCCCCAAGGGACCTGGCAGTCAGCTGCCTCTTCCTAATCAGCTAAGAGCAACCCTGCAGGGCATTTGCTCTGTGCTGGGGACTTAGTCCTCTCCCAGGAAGGGCGGGTCTGCCTTGGAAGGATGGGGTGGGGGTGGGGGGCGTCCTGAGGGGCTCTGCAGCCCTCCCCCACCCCGGCACAGCGGTGAGGCAGCCCATCCATCATCTGGCTGGCAGGTCTGCGAGTATCTTTTCAATAGACTGGTGGTTTCTGAGGGTCTTCACTATCTGAGTCCTCAGGAAGGAGGTTTGTTTGTGGACTGATACTTAGCAACAACAGTGCTCATAAAATACCCTTTATCTGCCCAACCTGCGTGGTCCCAGAAGCACCTGTAGAGTAGAAAGAGCGCCCCGGTGGCCGGGCTCAGTGAAGTGGGACAGGACTGGGCCTTGGCTAGTTTACCAGCTTCTCCAGGTGACTCTCCCGTGACTAGCTTGGGACCCAGGGGCGCACTGGGAGTGAGGATCTTTCCAAAGCCCAATGAAAAGTGAACTCACCAAAATGTCATGCCCAGGGTTTTGACCTCTACCTGGGCCGTCTGTCAGGAAGAGGGTATCAGAGCCTGGGGTCCAGGAGGCCTGTCAGCCTCTTCCCCCCTTAGTGCTCTGGATTTACCTGGGCTGAAGGTGTGAGGGGGGTGTGGATGAAGAAGGGGGAGGGTGCTTATGAGGTTTGTCCAGAAAAGCAGAGGGACATGAGGTGAGAGATCTAGGTGGGGAGCGGTGAGATCAGGGGCAGAGACAGATTCATCAGGCCCTCCTAAGAGCCAAGGGCAGCTGACCTCACAGAGTAGGACAGAGAGAAGGCAGTGAGGACAGTGGCTAGCGCTCCTGACCCCTGCGGTCCACAGGGCTCTCACCCAGCAACACCTGTCACTGCTTCTGTAACCTCTGGTTTCTCTTCCTGTTTCCTCCTGGGTAAAACTGGATGAACCTCTACCATATTAGGTGTTGGGATTTCCAATGTGTTAATGCTGGAAATGGGTTAGCACATAGTAAGCGCTCAATGTTAGCTATTATTATTAATTAGGATGTACTTCCTCTTGAAAAGTGGGACAGCTAAGGCATTGCCCTCCTTTCTCTCTATGCCCGCACTTGCCAGCACCACATCAGCCTTCACCCCAGGATAGAGAGGTTTAAACACAAGCAGCCAAGGGACCCACATCACCCAGTCCTAAAGTGTGAAGCCCCCGGGGCAGCTCGGGAAACTCAAGGGGGAACCCAAGGAATGCCTCAGCCCGGTGGAGGTGGGAGTGGGAGGTGAAGGGCGGGGTAGTGACTGCTGGGGAGTGGGGGGACCGGACTCGTGCTTAATGGTGGGCTCTGAAGGTGGAGATGGGGCGGGCGGTGGTGCGTGGACACCCGGCACCCTGCAGCAGGAGGGTCGGCCATGTGTCCAGGGCTGGGGGGGACCGGGCGCCTCGGGGTCCCCAAGGTGTCATGGCACCGCGGAGATGTCCTACCCCCAGGCCTTTGCGGGGGTGGGGGGTGCGGGCGGCACGACCGGCCGCTCCTTGTCCCCTAGACGGGCGCCCCGGGAGGGCAGGGCTGGCGCCGGTCCGCGCGGTGGCCGGAGGGGCGGCCCCTGGCGCTGCGGGGGGGTCGCCGGCCCTGACGCCCCTGGGATGGGGAGCGGGCACCGCGGGGCGGGCGACTCCCGCGGCGCGGGCCCAAGTCGCACGCGCCCCGGGTCAGAGGCCCGCGGACCTCGGACAGTGAATGAGCGACGCGACGGTGCCCTGGCCGGGTGGACCGAGAACCACCCCCACCCCCGGCGTCCGGCACGGCGGCTGCCCCGCCCACGCGCCGGGAGCGCGAGTGACGCCACCGCCGCCGCCGCCCGGGCCCAACGCCGCGCGGCTCCGGCTTTCCCGGTCCCAGGGCGGGCGGGCGGGCTGGGGGGCGGGGCTGGGCGGAAGCTCCGCCCCCCCAGCCCGCGCCGAGCGGGACCGGCGGTTCCCGGCCGCGCTGAGGTCACAAGGAGGCGGCCTGGCGCCCGAGCCGAGCGCCTGCGCCGAACGGAGCCGAGCAGAACCCAGCGAGAGGGGGACACGCGGACGCCCGCTCGGCCCCGCGTCGCCGCGGCAGGCCCGGCATGGAGGAGGAGTGCCGGGTGCTCTCCATCCAGAGCCACGTCGTCCGCGGCTACGTGGGCAACCGGGCGGCCACGTTCCCGCTGCAGGTAAGCGCCCACAGCCGGCCCGGCTTACGTAACCGGCCGGGGTCCCCGCGTGAGGGCCCGCGGCGGGGCGCCCGCCGCCGAGCCCCGTGACCTTGGCCCGGCCAGCGCTCCGCCGCTGCCGGAGCACGGGGGGCCCCTGCGCGGGGCGGGCTCCCGCCGAGCGTCAGGCCCCCGCGCGTGAGCTGTGGCGCACTCGCCACCCGCGCCCCTGCCTGCTGCGGGCGGCCGGGGCTCCCTGCAGACGTGAGAATGCGGCGGGCTGCCTCCTGACCCTGCCCCAGGGGCGCAGGAGGAGGGAGGGAAGGCAGGTGTTTGCAGTGCTCACCTGCTGGGAGGGGGAGGAGCAAGCTCGCGGACTCTGGCTCCCCGGGGACCAGGGTGGGTCCCAGCTTCTGGGAGGTGGTCGCTAGAGAGGCGGGTGGGGCAGAGAAGGCCTCCCTGCAGGGGTTGGCTCTGAAGAAGAAAAGCCCAGAGACAGATTCAGGCCCGTACCCTTTTGGCTTTAGAAGCTGCGTTTCAAATGTTTTATAGCCTCTACTTCATGGTGGGCTTCCCTTCCTCCTCTCCTGCCGGTCCTTAATGGGTCTCCCAGGCCAGGAACCCACTGCTTCCTGCTGCAGCCCCAAGGTTATGGCTGGATGGCCCTTGGAGGGGCAGAAGGAGGCCTGGATGCGGTGGGCATGAAAGCCAGAGGCCAGAGGCAATACCAGGGTGATGGGCACTTCCCTGCCTTGTCTGCCCAGCAGGAGTGCTGGGTGGCCACGGCAAGGTCGTGGCTCTCCTGGACTAGCCACCTTTGGCCTGTTGTCCCTGGCCTGCACCCCCCGGTGCAGGAAGCAGGTGTGGCTGGGCCACTGGGTGCCCCTTGCTCCTTGGAGTAGGGTGGATTGTGCGGGCAGGGTCACTGGAGTGGTCCTGAGCTTGGGGAGAAAGGTGCAGGGTCTCTGAAGCAGGGGCCCACCTGGAAGGCAGGACCAGGCAGGGCTCTTGAGAACACCTTCAGCCTACTGTCCCAGTGGTAGGAGCAGCCCTCGCCCTTCTTGGCCAGGGAGCCATGGGAGTTGCCCTTGGCAGAGGTGTGCAGGGCCCCTGCTGGCTTCCCTGTGTCCTGTGCCCAGTCCCTCCTCCCTGTCCATCCACACCCACTCTCCTCTTTCTCCCTGCACTGGGCACACCGTTCCCCTCCTCGGCTCACCTGGGTCCTCCAGGGGATGCACCCTTGTTCCTTCCAGGCATGTTCTGAACTTCCACACCAAAGTGCCTCTTAAGGTTGAGCTACGGTTCTTACCTGGGGTTTCGCTAGTGCCTGGCATCCTTACCTGTGTGCTGGGGCTGTGGGACACAGGCTGGGGGCAAGGGTGATGGTCATGTCATCTCCTTCTACCTGTCGTGGGGCGTGGAGGGGCTCTTGCCTCTGATTTGACCCATCCCGGCACTTCCTTCTAGGGTTGTGAGGCCCAGGAGGAGTATGGCAGGGTAGTCTCCGAAGGCAGGGGGCCATCTTCCACACTGAGCTCAGTTGCTTCATCTGTAGAATGGGCATGATGCCTACTCCCAAGTTGTTTTAGGGCCAGGGGAGATGGGTGTGTGAACATCTCTTGGAGTTGCTGGCTACTGAATGAGGTGGGTCGGCATGCCCAGGGCGCTGTGCTCACCCACCACCATGCAGGAGGACCAGACAGGAAGGTAGGGCTGGGTGGCACGTAAGTGTGCCTGGGGCATCTCGTGGAGGCTGGGACCTCTGCCAGGAGGGATGTGGGTTGGGTTTTCAGTTACTTACCTATGTGTGTTTTTTGCCCTAATTTCCTCCTCTTTTTCCTAATTACCGGAATAAGATAGAGGGTTGGGGGATGGAGAGGGCTGAGGAGGGGAGAAGGCCAGGGGTGGTGGTCCTCCAAACATGCTCCCCCAAGCTGGACCCCAAACAGGGCAATGTCCGTGTGTTCGGGCGGCTGTAACAAAGTACCGCAGGCCGGGCAGCTCAAACAGCAGGTGTTTACGGTCCCTCAGTTCTGGAGGCTGGAGTCCAAGATCAAGGTGTCAGCACGGCGGTGTCTGCATGGCATGTGGATGCTGTGTTCACCTGGTTCCTCTGTGTGTGTCTGTGACCTGATCTCATAGGGACACCGGTCAGATTGCATCGGAGCACCTGGTGACTTTGTTCTACCTTAATTACCTCTTTAAAGATCCTGTCTTCAAATACAGTCACATTCTGAGGTGCTGGGGGCCAGGGTTTCAACATAGGAATTTGGGGAACACAATTCAGCCCACAAAGAGAACAATTTCCAGAAATTTCTTAGTTCACTGGACACACTTAGTGCTTCCTTGAGCAGAGTCTAGATTTCTTATCAGCCTGCAAATGCTTGTTTTGGCCCCGGTTGCTTAGCTCTGGGAGGATCAAACAGTTAATACTGCAGGGTGCTCCACAGGGTCCCATGCGGGCGTTTTGCTCCCCCCCCCCCCACCATCTGTGCACCGCTGGAGCAGAGCCAAGCAGTGAGAGGGGTGGGGATGGCTGCCGAATGACCTCGGACCAGCCTTAGCGCAGGACGGGCTGGGTTGGACAGAGCCTGGAATAGGCTTGGAGGCCCGCACTTGCACGTCCCAGCAGGGGTCCTGAAGGGAATCATCCTGGATCGCCCAGAGTTGTGCTCAGTGGGGAGTATGTTCTCAATTTGGCCGATCCGGTAGAGCTGGACTAAGGCATGCTTGTGCACGCAGCTGAGTGTGGGAAGAGAACTTAGCAAGGGCAGCAGGAGGTGGGCCCTGGCTGGGCCCCACAGATTTGGAGAGACCGGAGAAGCCCCTGTGGGGACTGGCCCACTGTCCCTTTGTCTTGGAGTTCGGCTCAGGGACGGGGCGCTGCCGGCTGAGCCTTCCCAAGCCTCATGTGCACAGTGAGAACAGTACTCTTGGCAGTCAGCGGGGGCCCGGCTCCCGGGGCACTGCCCAGACGGAGCTCTGCCGGGGGTGCTGGGGGGCCCGTTCCTGGGGTGCTCCCGCCGCTCCACCGTGAGTGTGTCTGTGGCGCAGACGTGTCCTGGCTGGAGGCCTGTGAGGCTGGGCTTCAGGGCCCTGGTTCCCAAACTGCTTCTTGCCAGGTCCCCAAAGCGCACTGCTTGCCGTCTCAGGCAGGCAGCCCATGAGCAGCCGCCCTCCCTGGGCAGAGAAAAATGTCAGATGAAACACAGAGGAGCAGAACCTTGACCCTGTTTTTGAATTTTGTTTTCAGGCCGAGTCCAAAGTATATTCTAGTGACTGGCGACAGAGGAAGTAGAACGTCGGGCGGGATGAGCCCATGTTTGCAGAGCAAGGAGAGTAAGGGCATGGTCTTCATGGCCCTGTCCGTGGAGAGAGGGCTGCCAAGTCAAGGCCAGACAGGCCGATGATGCGTCGGGGGCACCTCCCTGTGCACGGCTGGGCCTTCCTGCTGCTCTGGCCTTAGGTTCTAGGGCCAGGAAAGAGCACGGAAGGGTGAGGTAGGGTGAGATGAAGTGCAGCCCGGCGCCTGTTGCCTCCCACACCAGACACTGGTGGGACTGCCTCCTCTTGGAAATTGGAAACCTAACGTTCTCCTGGGCCGGGAGGTACAGTCCGAGCGAGCCGGCTGCGTGTATGTCGGCACGTTGGATCGGCAGCGCCTACCGTGGGGAGCGGAGGTCCCAGAATCCCCCAGGCAGCCGCACCACCTGCTTCTGAGCTATCGTGGTGAAGGTACAGCAGATCTGCGAGCCTTGGGGTGGTGTGAGTGTCCCGGGGCCACTCTCCCAAGTGTTGCAGACTGAGGGGATAAAACCACAGAGATTCTCTCGCCACGCTGGGCGCCAGAAGCTGAAGTCAGGGTGTTGGTGGAGCCGCATGCCATCTGAGGGCTCCAGGGGAGGAGCCTTCCTTGCCATGGACAGGTGGGATCTCTGTGCTGGGCTGGGGGCATCGCTGGAGGGTCACAGTGGAGAGGTGCAGCCTTGAAAGGTCACCTCCAGTAGCCTTGAGAATCTGACTTGGGCTTTTGCCTAAAACCCACTTAAATCCCATGTCAGGATCTCCATGACGGTGTGGGAGTGGCGGGGAGTCGTTTATTTCCAGCTTTTCACTTTTAAGAACCCCTGGAGCCTCAAGGTGGCCTTCTTCAGAGGAAGATCTTTACATTTTTTCCTTAGCACTCCTAGGATAGAAGGGCCTCGTGCAGCAGAACTACATTTGGTAAGAATGTCACCCTGCCCCCTTTAAAAGACATGGGTTTGCCTTAATGTTTTTCCTGGTGATGCCCATGTTGGCAAACAGTACAAAACCACTGACACGTGGACATTCACATCCTTGGAGGTGGTGTGTTGGGTTTGGAACATGTCCCAAGCGTGTTCTGGAATGTTCCCTTGTGCTCCAGGACACGTAGCTCTGCTTGCTTCACTTCCTGCCAGTTGTAATGATTCCTGTTGCCACAGCCTCTGGAAGTCACCGGGCTGGTCGGGGCTGTGCCAGTCATTGCTTTTGCTGTTTCACCAAGAAGGTCCAGAATTGCTTAATTTCTTGATTTCCTAACTCTCTTTCTTGGTTTGGGACTAAGGTTTCTGTTGTTCCTCTTCGCTTGTCATGGAGAAAGCAAGAACTTAATTGGTCCCATTTTTCTGATCTTTTCCCCACCGTGTCTGCGTGTGTGTGTGTGTGTGTGTGTGTTGTGTGTGCACTGTCCTCTGAGTGGGGCCCTGTCTCCTGTCTAAGTGACTGTCCTCACAGGGGTCTGGGGTAGCACTGTGCCCTCTGGAAGGGAGTGTGTGTCCGTGTGCAGGGGGCTTACATGACGCGGGGGCCGTCGGCTTTGTGGCTCACCGGCTTGGTCATGCCCGGGGCACACCTGCGTGGAACTTCTGAAATAGAACCAGCCCGTTCTGCTCACACAGCTATGTGGAAGAGTGACACCGAGGAACAGAATAAATGATGGAGTTTCTCAAGAAGAAAGGAGGCAGGTGTGGGGCCCCGGGCCATGTGGTAGCATCACGTGGTTGGCCCAGGGGCGCAATGCCTCTCTTCCCTGCCCACCCAAAGCAGCCGCCCTGTTCCCTGTCCATACCGGGTGCTGCCGGGAGACCCCTTCTCTTAGGGCGTTGTAGCGCAGCCCAGCCCCCAGCAGAACCCGACCGCTAGCACACAGACCCTGTGCAGGCCTGGGGGGCATGGGGTGTGCTGCGAGCAGCGTGGGGGTCCAGGGCTGTGACAGCTGAGGCGGGGGCGCACACGTGGGCAGAGGGCCGTAGGACTGCAGGTGAGCTGCAGGCCGCTTCAGGGATGGAGGGCTGTTTCCAGTAGGAGTTCCTGTTGGAGGTCAGAGGACAGTGGACGTGGGTAGAGCTGAACTGTGGGGCTGAGTAGTCACAGGAGGTGGGCAGGACAGCGGGCACTCAGCCCCGAGGCTGATCAGGATGCCCTCAGTCACATGACACTCTGGTGTCCCCTCTTTCCTAATTCTGATTTCCTGTAGAAGCAGCTCCAGGTCTTGCAAAACAAGCCATAGTGAGGATTCTTGAAGACAGTGACCCCCCACCCCCAGAGGAACCGGGGTGGTCTGGGCAGGATGGGGGAGCTGTGCTGGAATATTCCAGAGCTTTCCCACTCCTGCTGTTCTGAGTGCTCTGCATCCCTGCGAGGGCGGATCGCCTGCCGAGCTGCTGAGTTAATGACCGTGTCTTGCGTGGCTGTCAGCAGAGTGTGTTGATGATGCGGCAGTGAGGGGGATCTGGCTGCAGAGAACATGCGTCACCTGCCCAGGGCCCCTCCCCCTCCCCAGGGGCTGGCTGGGGAGAGGGAGCGTGCCTTGTTGTGGGGGCTGCTTGGCCAAGGCTCCGGGTTTTTTCTGAATGGGAGTGGGCTTGCTGGTGGAGCCCGAGGCCGGGGCTTTGGCCATGCCAGCCTTCATCCTGAGGTTCAGGGGATGGTGGACGCATCCTAGGGGCTCACGGTTGGTGGCGCCCCAGAACCCTAAACCACCACCAAGCCCGGGTGCTGCAGCAGAGGCTGAGAAGGCAAGGATCTGCACAAGGTCTCGGGGGCTTGAGAGAAAGGTAGTCTACGTTCAGGACATCTGCTCACAGAGACATAGGGATTTCAGAGCTTTTGCGGGGGTCAGAACGTGGGCAGCAGCTCTACAGCCAAAATGTGGAATCATGGCGTGCTGGGACACACAGCCAGGGGGGTCTGCGGGCTGGGGTTTCACGGGTACACCTGGGGGCTGGGGGGGTGGTGAGGACCATCACGCAGGCCTGCACTAGGCGGTGCGAACAGAGACGAGGCTGCCAGCCTGGAGGTGCTGGGAGGAGGGGACTCTGCTTGGGGGCGGGGAGCAGCAAGAGTGGGTGGGGGCCGTGTTCCCCCTCCTGTGGCAAGGCTTTTCTTCAGCTGTCCTTCCTGGGTCGAACAGCATTTCTTCCTCTTTTTCTTTCTTGAATTATCTTTTGCATCTTTTCACTGTGTGCTGCTGGTGCGCTCGTAGATGTTTAAAAAGTGGGGGGTCGCGGAGGCTGATTCCTGTGTGTGCCCGTTTCCATGGTGACCGCACGCTGCCCCGGCCGTGGAAGAGGTGTGTGCGCGGTGGCCTCCGTTATGGGGGATCCTGCCATAGTCCAGTCGCTTAGGAGCGAGCTCATAGTAAGAGGTGGTCAAGTAATTAGGGAGGGCTGAGGCTAGGCGAGTTGTTACATTTGTTTTTCATTTGATTCCTGTAAGTTTTGTGATTCCGGCTTTAGTAACAGTGGGGCTTTAGTAACAGTTCCACGTAAGACAGTCTTGCACTCCTTCCCTCCTCCAGAGGCTGATACCCCTTCTGCTCCCCCACCCAAACACCTGCTTACACAGCGCACCTGTAATGAGAGTGGACTCCACGGGGTGATCTCCCTGGGGCCCCAGTCCGTGATCGCGAGAGAGCGATCCCCCTCCGCGGTGCCACCCACACTCAAATGGGGTTGTGCGGTGTGGGCACGGTCACTGGGGCCGTCTTTAGGATCCCGTCTCCCCAGGGGCTGTGGGCTCCAAGGTTCACCATGGAACGATGTGACTCTCACCCACGAGAAAACACAGACAGTGCCGTCCCATAAGTTGGCCCGATACGGGGCAGTCTTGTCCATCCGCAGAGCCCACGGGGCACGAGGGACTGTTCCCATGGAATGGGACTCACGCGAAGTCTGTCCGGGCACAGGAGTTTGGATGTGCGCCGCACACAGAGCAGACGGTGAGCGTGGCTGGGGAGAACCCAGGCCACCCACCCCAACGCTCACCGTGCGTCCGGGACACTGCAACGGACTCCTGGACCAAGAATCAGTCTGTGTGGCTCCCCCCGGGGCCGGGGAAGAGGCGGAGGCAGCAGGGTCCCGTCCAGAAGTGGGGACCAGAGCAGTTACCTCCACAGAGGATTTATTAGGTATTAACCAGGTACCACTGTCCCCCGCTTTCCGGAAATTCACAGTAGCCACTTCACTTGTACAAACGGCCTACATGGCTACCTCTTTACGCTAACCGGGGGAAACCTGGAGAGGATTTTTGCTTTTATGGAAAAACCATTACTGTATTAACGCAGGCCCTTCATTAAAACGGAATGGAGCAATGTGAACTTCTGGAAAGCATGGGGTGCCCCTCACTTTCGGCTGCTTTGGCTTGCCCCAGGTTCCCGAGGGCCGCCTGCTTTCGGAAAGCGCCGGAAACCTGCATTCCGAGCCGCGGGGTCCTCGTGGAGGCACCTGCGCGCCCCCGCACCTGGCACCTTCCGGAAGCGGCTGTGCGGCCAGCGCGAAGCTGGGAGGGGCGCTGGGCTCGCAGGGGCGTGTGGGGAGGGGCTCTGCCTGGGGTGCGAGCCCACAGGGGGCCCCGCCGGTTGAGGGGTGGAGGGTGCAGCCCACTGGACGGGGCGTGGCCGCTGCGGCACCTGCTTGCTGGGTAGTCGGCCCGCGCCTGCGCAGTGGCGTGCCCGCGGGGTGGGGGAGGGGTGCGAGCCCTGCGCTCGGCACGTGCGCTGAGTAATAAGCCGCGTCCGCTGCCGCCGTTGAAGTGGAGAAGCAGGCCCTGGCCCGGGGCTCAGCTCGCTGTCGTTCAGAAGCGCGAACTAGGGACTTCATTCTCCTATCGGCTTGCCAGCTTCAAAGGATTAATTATCTACACGTCCAAAAGCACTGGAGCAGGATATTTTGGCAGGGGTTTCGGGATTTGTGTCATGGTCGCTTCAAAGCTGTTTCTTTAGACTTGATTAGAATCCTAAGGGATTTGAAGCAGCGCTGGCTGAAGCTGGGGGCAGGAGTCTGTGCATCGGGCAGGCAAATTTGCAAAGGGCCAGTTTTAACTGTAGTTTAACGAGACTGGTGATTTGTATTTTATTTAAGTTGTGATAATATCCGCTTAAATATTTTGGAGAGGCTTGTTCGGTAGAGATCACAGGTGTGTAGCTCAGTGAACGATCACAGAGGGAGCTCCCCTGTGGGCCCCCCCCCCCCCCCCCCCCCCGCCACGGGCAGCGGGGAGTGTGAGCAGCACCCAGACGTCCACTCCCCACACCCAGCTGCCCGAGCAGCCTCTCCAGACCACCAGAGCAGTGGGGCCTATCTCTGAAGGTTCAGGGGAGACTTGGAGGGTGGGGTGGGTGGTGTTGGGGTGAGTAGGGGAAGAGGCTGGGAAGTCATTGGTGTGCAGGAGAGGGAGGGGACGGCCAGGGACTGGCCACCCACGGCCCTTGGGTTCCTGTTCTCCTTGTCTCTCCCACACACCCGCCAGTCTTTCTCCTTGCATCTCACCACCCCTCCCGCTGTCTCCTTCTCTGGCATATTCCACGGGACACCGGCCCACCCCATGCGGCCCCTCTGTAGGAACTGAGGTTTCAGTGTCCCTGTGCCCTGTGGACTGTCTCCGAAGTTTGTTGAAATCTCTCACCCACGTCCCCTGTCCTGTCCTTGTGGACCAGTGTCATAAAAGGCTCCTTTGTTCTTTCTCATTTTCCTGGGGTTGGGGAAGGAGAAGAGTCCAAACGTCAGCAGGCTGCGTGAACCTGACGGCATTTGGTTTATGGGGGTGTTAACACTGTGAGGCCTGCTTCCGCTCCTTCCCCTCATTCCCCTGGGGTCACACCCACTCTTCCATCAGCAGCTGGGCTCATGGGGCTCTGATGTCCCACACCCCCGCCGGGCGGCTGTCCTGGCCCTTCTCTTGGTGCCTGCTGGTGTTCCACTGCTTGTGTGTGGCTTGTGTGGTTGGCGTCTCCCGGCAGCCCGTGGGCGGCCTCAGCTTCTCAGTTCTCAGGTGTGGCCTGAGGCCTGGCCGGGGTGGGAGGGAGTAGAGGGGAGGCGCCACACCCACTGGGGTCTGGAGCAGGGGGCCAGTGAGACAGACACCAGGGGAGGTGTGGCAGATGTGTCAGCAGATACTCATTAGGCCCTGCTCTGTCCCCACGTGTCCTGAAGAACAGGCTCGTGCCCTCCTGGAGCCCCTGCCCGTCCCAGGGGCAGCTGTGCAGGCATGGTGGGACTGGGGGCCACAGAGGGGGTGGGCGTGGTGGGACTGGGAGCACTGACGAGAGGTGAGGAGACAGGATCCTTCCAGGCTGACGAGCCGCCCCTCAGTGCCCTCATGCAGGCGGGTGCTGGCTGCTAGCATGGGCCCAGCGCCAACCCCAGAGGGAGCTGTGGAACAGACATCTTTCTGTCGTGACATGGTTTCACATGGCTCCAGAGTCAGGGCTGGCCACGAGCCCGTTTGGACTCGAGTATCCCACAGACAGGTTGTGGTTGGAGCCCATGTGTGGGCCCTGACCCCCCCCCCCCCCGCCCAGCCTGCCTCATTCACACAGGGGTGGGGGGGCACAGAAGGAAGGCCTGAGTGAGGGCAGCCCTGTGCCAATGGCCCCGGGGCCCCACCCCTTGCTCTCGTAGGGGGCCTGCCTGGTTCCCACGGGTCTGGAGGACTTGGGCAGGCCCTGGTAACGCTGCTCACACTGATGAGGCTTTGGTTTGCTCCTGGGTGTTCAGGCCTCACCTTGTGGTGGCTGGCAGCTCATGGCTTTACCCTCACCCCGAGCCCCAGAGGCCTTGTGCAGTACTGGGCAGACTTCCTCAGGCAGCCGGCTCTGGGAGGGATGAGGAGGGACACAGTGGATGCTCCGAGAGCTGTCAAGGGTCCGTGTAGCAGGGCCCTGGTCCTGGGTCTGTCTGCAATGAGGCCAGCCAGGGCCAGCCGGGAAGGTCAGGTGGAAGAGGCCAGTGGGGCCTGGCAGGGACCCAGGGCCAGCGTAGGACACGAAGGCCAAGGGCTGGGCTGGGCAGCGTCCTGATGCCCACCACCTCTGACGGCCAGGGATCATGTGAAGGGCCCCACAGATAATGTGGCTCGTCCCCCAGGGGGCTCCGCAGCCGTCTTGTTGCCTGAGTGAATCCATACCTGCGTGTTAAATGGGAGAAATGGGAAAGGTGAGCAAAAGGAAAGATCGCCCTGGGATTTGCCACTTCACTGGCAAACAACTGTCCACACTGGCTTGCGAGGGAGGCATCTGGGCCGTTTGGGACGTAACCTTTCTTCCCCTTCATTGAAGGAGGAGCTGTTACTTTTTACGAGCTTTCTTTTTAACTCCGTGGCACCTGGAACCTGCGTGCAGTCACCTCCCTGTGCGGTGAGGCCCGTGCCTAGCTGTGGTGCAGCCACAGGGTGGCCACCTGCCCCCCAGGCCAGGTCAGCTGGCTCTGCACTGAGGTCCCGCCTTGCAGCCAGCGGGCCGGGGCTGAAGTGCCCCGGAGGCTCGAGAGCCAGGCTCCTGGGGACGGAGTGGCCAGCTGTGCCGTCCAGCAGGGAGCCCTTGGCCCTGCCCCCCCAGAGGGGTGGTGGCCTCAAACCCACGTTCTCGAAACAAAGAGGGCCTCACAGCCCTCTCTCTGTGTCTGAACAGATGGACGCCTCGCTGTCTTGCACTTTCAAGCGTTTTCGCTTGGCAGGACTTCCAGGGCTTGGCCCTCCAAGCTGGTGGCTCCCCGACATGCTTCCAAATGCAGCCCCTCACCACACACATGGATGAACCCTGCTCAGGGAGAGCCTCCTGCCTGCCCCCGGGGTCCTGGCTTTCTCACACCTGGTCCTTCTCTGTCTCGCAGGTTTTGGGATTTGAGATTGACGCGCTGAACTCTGTCCAGTTTTCCAACCACACAGGTAAGGCGTTGTTGGCCTGAGCAGTCACCGGAAAGCGGAGTGTGGGCCGGAGAAAGCGCCTTTAGAAATCTGGGGGCCCCACCCCTCATCTGACGGTCAGGAGGTGGAGCCGGTCAGGAGGTGGAGCCGAGGGGCTGCCCAGCACGTAAGGGGCGGAGGGGGCTGGGTTGGCCCGGGCTTGGGTGTGGCTGCTGCATTTGAATCTCAGCCCCGTTGCTTGAAGCTGAGTGACCCGAGGCAGGTTGGGGGAGCCTCCCGGCACCTCAGTCTCCTCTGTGAAACAGGGACCTGCTCCTAGCTTCTGCTGCGGGGCCGAGCCCCTTCCAGGTGACCACGGGCCGTGAGCAGGGCCCCGCGTGTGCACGTGCCACTGGTCGACGGTCCTGATTCTCTCTGTTAAAAACCAGTGCCTCAGAAACTCACATGGTGTCATCTGTCTCAGCTCAGGGGACACAAGGACACCTGTGCACAGAGGCTTTGAAACAGAACTGCTAACTCTGGGGCCCGTGAGGGACACTGCCCTTGGAAAGGTCCCGAGTTGTCGGGACAAGCTTCCCGAGCCCGCTCCCCACACCCCCGACCCCACGGCCTCGGGAGCTGCCTCCCCTGTGACCCCACAGTGCTGTAGAGGCAGGGGCATGAGGCCCCTCCCTTCCTGGAAGCACCCCAACATCAGGTCTCCTGAAGTTACTCTGAACGCAGACAGAACCCCGGGAGCACAGAGCGTCCTAGAGAGCGCCGGCAGGGTGTGCGGGTGGGTGCCTGGGCCTCAGCCCCAACGCTTAGGAAAGATAACCCGAAGCTCGCTGGTGTGGCTTTTCTCGGAAGGGATGGGATATCGTGAGTCATGAACTGAGGGGAAGAATGATGTTTGGGATTCAGAAGAAAACCGTTCTCACCAAAAGCCCTTCCCTACTTTGGCTTTGCCGAGGGCTCTTGCTGAGAAATTTGGAGAAGCCCTAAGAAGTTTAAGTCGATTCGGCGAACTTCCCTGAATCCCACAGGTTCTATTGGCTGTTTCAACCACCTTCCTTTTTGTTTGTTTAAGTAAATGAGCCAAACTGGCTTGGCCACTAAATGTTGGCGTTAACTTCATTGCTAAATATCACATGGTACCGTAATCAGCATCGGTTCAGTAGAAGCCAAGAAACTGCCACTGCGCTTTGCACAGATCCCAGGCTGAGGGAGGGGGCCTCGGGGGGCTTCAGGAGCACGCAGCTGCCTTCTGGGCTCCCACAGAGCCTCTTGAGTTGGTGGTGGACCGACCATCCCGAGGGGTCCTCTGACCCTGACCCAGAAGGGGTGGATGAAGACCAGACCCCCAAGTGTGTGGAGCCCACGCAGGTGCAGCGGGTAGTTAGGGCCAGAAGGGGATGGGGGCTTCCCGTCCAGTGGGGCCTACTCCTGCGGTTCCTGGCAGGGCCCCCACCCCAGCCTCTGGATGCCATGCAGTGCCTGCCTGGTCAGGGGACCCCTCAGGCAGTTCCCGGCCGGCAGTGACCCCGAGCACCCCCCATTGGGCTCAACAGGGCTGTCTATGCAGCCTGATCCCGAATCTCAGGGGGTCAGTCCTGGACTTTGGACCCGGAAGTATTTAGGGTCTTTTTTTTTTATCTTTCTCTCTCTTTTTTTTTTTTTTAAAGATAGATGAAGAGTGTGCTTGTGAAGTCAGGGGGCGGGGCAGAGGGAGAGGAGAGAATCCTTTTTTTTTTTTTAAGATTTTAAGATTTTATATATTTATTTGAGAGAGAGCACAAGCAGGGGGAGGGGCAGAGGGAGAGAGAGAGCAGACTCCCCGCTGAGCACGGAGCCCGACACGGGGCTCGATCTCAACCCTGAGACCATGACCGGAGCCGAAATCAAGAGTTGGATGCTCAACGACACACTGGGTGCCCCGGTTTTTACCTTTTTATTTAATTTTTATTTTTTTAATTTTTAAAATAGATTTTATTTATTTATTGAGCGTGAGCAGAGGCAGAGGGAGAGAGAATCTCAAGCAGACTCCCCACTGAGCACAGAGCCCGACGAGGGGCTCGATCCCATGACCCTGAGATCATGACCTGAACCGAAACCACGAGCCACTTCCGACTGCACCACCCAGGCGCCCCATTACCTCTTTGTAAAAAGAACCGGGAGCACTCACTGTGAACAAGTATCCATTAAGGCCTGTGTATGCGGGGAGAAAGTCACTGCACCACCTGTCCCCATCCGTGAGCGTCCTTGCCCAGCACTGCGCTGCTCCGGCTGTCTGGCCAAGGCCTCGCTGTTGTGCTGTTCCCACCATGTGGTCCTACTGTGTGCTCAGTGCTTGGCTCACACCGTGCATGCCTGGCCAAGACATTTCAACCATATGCCGTCTTACCCTGCTCAATGAGCGGTCCTGTGGATTGCATGCGGGGACCCCTGAGCAATGCCTGGTCACTGCAGAGGCTTCTGAATGTGGCCGCCCACACTGCTTGTTTCCTGGGGTTGGACCCATGTAGGGGCACTTGCAGCAGCTCTGTTCCCAAGTACACAGTTCTGCGAGCTGTGATCCGCTCTTCCGGGTCAGAAAGCCCTTCTTGCTTTATTTTTAAAATTTTTTTTTAAAGATTTTATTTATTTGAGGGGGAGAGAGAGAGAGAGCACACACAAGCAGGGGGAGCAGCAGAGGGAAAGGGAGAAGCAGGCTCCCCACTGAGCAGGGAGCGTGATGCGGGACTCGATCCCAGGACCCCAAATCATGACCTGAGCTGAAGGCAGACGCTTAATTGACTGAGCCACCCAGGCGCCCCTGACCTTTTTTTTTTTTTTTTTTTAAAGATTTTATTTATTTATCTGAGAGAATGGGAGACAGAGAGCATGAGAGGGGAAGGGTCAGAGGGAGAAGCAGACCCCCCGCTGAGCAGGGAGCCCAATGTGGGACTCGATCCCGGGACTCCAGAATCATGACCCGAGCTGAAGGCAGTCGCTTAACCAACTGAGCCACCCAGGCGCCTGCCCCTGACCTTTTTTTAAACAACACCTTTCTTATGATATTTATGTGCCATCAAGTTAATTCCCTGGTGAAATGTGTAATTCGGTGGTTGTAGTACACTCACAGAGAGAACATTTTCACTGCTCCAGGAAACTGTACCAGAGTAACTCCCTGATCCTCACCATTGCCCCTCCTCCTGGCCGCTGGACCACTCATCTCATTCTCCTCGGATTTGCCCATTCTGGAGATTTCGTATAAACGGAATCATATGATAGGTGACCTTTGGTGTCTGACTTCTTCCACTGAGCCTCATGTTCTCCAGGCTCATCCATGTGGTAGAGTGTTCCCGTGTGCCACTCCTGGTCATCGCTGAGTAATAGCCCGTCACAGTATGGACAGACCACACTTCGCTTCTCTGTCCATTTGTTGATGGGCATGGGTTTATGAATCATGGCTGTTAGGAATGCTGCTGGGGGCACCCGGGTGGCTCAGTCGGTTGAGCATCTGAGTCTTGATTTTGGCTCAGGCCATGATCTCAGGGTCGTGAGACTGAGCCCCACGTCGGGCTCTGCACTCAGCAGAGTCCACTTGAGATTCTCTCCCTCTGCCCCTCCCCCCCTCAAATAAACAAACAAATCTTTGGAAACAATGAATGCTGCTGTTGTGAACATCTTTGTGCACACGTTAGTGTTCTCCTGGTGGATAGACCCAGGAGCACACTTGCTGGATCGGATAGTAACTCTGTGTTTGATCGTGTGAACGACTGCCAGACTGTTCTCCACTGGCTGCACCACGTTTCGGCCCTACCTCGAAGTCTAAGAGCTCATCCTCTTCAGGACATCCTGTTTGACTTGTCTTTGTCTTTTGCATTCTAGCCAGCCTAGTGGTGCGAACGGAATCTGTTAAAAAATGAAATTCAACCAAGTAAATTTGCAGATCTAATTGGTTTTGTTAAATGATTCATGAGTTGGGCAGCATCCCATCTGGCAAGTAGAGGGGAGCTCCAGTGAGCTGAACCGAAGAGAGGTTTTTATTTATTTATTTATTTTTATTTTTTTAAAGATTTTATCCATTTATTTGACAGAGAGAGAGACAGCGAGAACAGGAACACAAGCAGGGGGAGTGGGAGAGGGAGAAGCAGGCTCCCCGCAGAGCAGGGAGCCCGATGCGGGACTCGATCCCAGGACCCTGGGATCATGACCTGAGCTGAAGGCAGTCGCTCAACCAACTGAGCCACCCAGGCGCCCCCGAAGAGAGGTTTTTAAAGATTTATTTATTGATTTTAGAGAAAGAGGGAGAGAGAGTGTGGGGGGAGTGGCAGAGGCAGAGAGAATCCCAAGCAGACCCTGCACTGAGCATGGAGCCAAATGTGGGGCTCTGTCTCACGACTCTGAGATCATGACCTGAGCCGACACCAAGAGTCAGAGGCTCAACCGACAGCACCACCCAGGTTATACTGCAGTTAGCTTCAGTATTAAGTCTTGGTTTACCGACTTGGGGTCTTCACATAAGTGACACCATTTGGGGCCTGTTTCTTCTAACAGAGCTCATTGTGGTTCGAGTCAGAAATGGCTGTAGATCAGGGCACCTGGGTGGCTCAGTCGGTTAAGCGTCTGCCTTCGGCTCAGGTCATGATCCCAGGGTCCTGGGATTGAGTCCCATGTTGGGCTCCTTGCTCGGCAGGAAGCCTGCTTCTCCCTCTCCCTCTGCTACTCCCCCTGTTTGTGCTCTCTCTGTGTCAAATAAATAAATAAAATCTTTAAAAAAAAGAAAAAAAAGGCCATAGATTGAGGCCGGAGAGGCTCCATCCTGGGTGAGCAGGTTTTCCAGAGTAGGGCTGGCACACTTTCCCTGTTAAGGGCCAGATAATAAATAACTGGGGCTTGGCACCTTCTGTGCCCTCGCGGCGTGAAAGCAGCCAGAGACCACATATAAAGGACAGGACACAGCTAAGGTCCAATAAAACTGGAGCTTTATTAACAGACACTGAAAATGGAATTTCATAGAATTCTCACAAGTCATAAAGTATTACTCGTTTTTTTCCCCAACCATGTAGAAACATAAAAACTCATTCTCAGCTTGGAGGCCATGCAAAAGCATGCAGCAGGCCAGATTAGGCTCACGGGGCCTGGTTTGTTGACCCCTACTCTGGGTCCGCGTTTCTCGGGTTTGCTGTGGATGAGAATAGGCTGGGGCCTTGCTAAACCCGAGTGCTGGGCCCACCCCCAAAGACGGACTCACCTGACTGGGCCTGGGCCTGAGAATCTGCATTTCAGATGAGCTCCCAGGGGTGCTGGTGCTGCCAGTCTCAGAGACCCCGCTGGGGAGAGGAAGGGTGATGTGCTTTGGAGGAGGGAGGCTTTGGGAGCTCAAGGGTCAGAGGGAAATTCCTAGGGGTTAAGGATAGCCACAGTGTGCCAGGGGCCCCCAGGACCACCCCCAGACCTGGCAATTTGCTAGGGGACCTCCCAGGACTCAGCAGGAGCTAAGTCAGCCCAGGGCAAGAGCTGGTGGGGAGAAGTGAGGCACCAGGCCCACACTCCAGAGCCACCAAGTTTTCATGGGTGAGCTGCGGGGTGTCTGGTGTGGCCCCAGCCCTCAGCCTCGTGGGCAGGGGTCCTCCTACGTGGCAGGGGGGTCCCCTAGGAGTCCCGTTGACAGCATGCTCACTGCCTGTGTGCCTGGAGCGAGCACGGCAACCCGGGCACCTGGTAGGGCTGAGAACCCAGGTCACATCTGGCTCTTGGTCAGAGCTTGACCCGAGACCGGCTCCACTTGCAGCTGAGTCTTGCGGGGCTGGGGTGGTGGGATGTGACGGGCCCTGCCTACCGAGCGTTCGGCCCGGATGGGGTATGTGCACAGCAGAGACTGGCAGAGCGAGCCTCCCACACACCCCACGCACCCCACAATTCAGGGAGAAGGCACACAGCTGCGTCTAGTGTGTCAGCATGCCAGCTTGGAGAGCTGACCGTCCTTGTGGTGCTGGATCGGCTCCGGAGAGTGCGGGCGGTGGGAGTGGGACCCCTGGTGTCAGCAGTAAGAACTCCGGGGGCATATGAGCCAGGGGTGTTTGGGGGGGTGCTCTGAGGCTGATGGTGTCAGGGCAGGGAGCCGCTGAAGCACGGCATCTCGGGCCTTGCATCAGCCCCCGGGGAGAGCACTGTCCCCTGGCGTCGAGCGATTGGGCCGCGGTGGGCCGTTGGGTGTCAAGGGCCTGAACGTTCTGCTCTCCCCACAGGCTATGCACACTGGAAGGGTCAAGTGCTGAACTCAGATGAGCTCCACGAGCTCTACGAGGGGCTGAAGCTGAACAGCGTGAATAAATATGACTACGTGCTCACGGGTGAGTCCGCGGGAACTGGGTGCTGGTCCCTGTGTGCCTCGCTCTAGCGGGGGGTGGGCTCGGCCCTGGTCCCGGCCTCCTTCAAGGACGGATGGCCTTTGCCACCTGAGTGACTGCCAGGCCCCCATAGCAGGACCTTGGGGGTCCCGGCCACATGGCGCTCACTCAGATGGGCCATGCTGGGGACCACACTACTGGGGCCATGTGGGGGACACGTGGGGATGAAAACACCTAGGTCAGCCACCTACTGCCACCTGCTGCCTTGGTTCCTTAGTTAAGTTTATGGTAAAAATATGTATTTGTATTTATCTACGTAGTTAGAAGGGAACACGCTTATTGAAAATGGAAGAGACAACAGGGAAAGTGTTCCTTGTACACCTCTCACTCACAGCTTCTTCCGTTCACTTAACACTTTTGGGAAATGCCTGGTGTCCCCTCAATGACTACAGACATTGGGGACACTTTGCGCCCTGCCCACCGTTCTCTGGAGCAGAATGGTTTTGGTGGCGCTTTCTCCTTGGGCGTGGTCAGTTGCTGTGAGCCTTCTGGTTTATGAGGGTTGCCCGGATTTCCCTCCCAAAGGTTACATGAGGGACAAGTCCTTCCTGGCCTCGGTGGTGGACATCGTGCAGGAGCTGAAGAAGCAGAACTCCAAGCTGGTGTATGGTGGGTGCTGGGCCATCACCTCCTCGGGCAGGGTGGACCTGCGGCCCTTGAATGGGTGGCTTGGCCTCCTTCCTTCTGGCGCCCCTCCTTCCCATTCTACCTCCCCCAGCCTGTAAGCTTTGAATGTGCTGGGCGTGCAGGGGTGTGTGCTTTCAGGGCTCTGGAAAGGCTTCAGGCTGTCTTCACAGTGACCCTGGCGTCTGTGGGGACAGTTAAAGAGAAGTGGGTTGCATACGTGCGGTAATCTGTGTCCACATGTGAAGGCTGGAGAGGCCAGACCCTGCGGTTGGAGTGTGTGTGGCCACTGTTGGCCCTAGAGAGGGTGGCGGAGGGTGTGGATGTCCCGGGTGGGGCCTGTCTAGTGAGGGTGGACATGCCACGTGGGGCCCAGCCGTGGAGGGCGAGGCTGAGGCGTGTGCCAGGCCTGTCTGTCCCCAGCTCCAGGCAGCCACACCAGCCCCTAGGGTGTCTGCCACCCAAAGGCCTCTCCTGCTAAGAGACATGGAAGATTCGGGTTACTCTTTCCCCCTGGGACTCAAACGTGCACATTCAGGGCTCTGCAGGGCCCTCCCACGTATGTGACACTTCCTACATCCAGGAGGGAACTCCAGTGGCCTGACGTGGGGGCCCCACCATCAAGAGCAGGAGCCGGGTTTGGGGGGCCCACGTTGCGCAGCCCCTTCCATCAGAGGCTCTGTGCAGCACCTGCGTGTTCTTGTCACTTCAGCCATGCAGACTGGGCCTTCCCAGGGGTGCAGGTGTCCCAGGTGTAGAGGCCAGTCCCCACCCTCAGCTGGCCTGATGCCAGGTCCCACACTGCGGCCCACTGCCCAAAGGGAACGAGCTTGTATGGGGACAGGCGACACTGGCCTCAGCCAGGAGGAGCGAATGGGACTGCTCTTCTGTGTCCCTCTCTCAAAAAAGGTGCAAATGATGGTCAGATAGAAATCAGAGCACTCAGTCGTCTCGGACGACAGAACGCCAGGTGACAAGGCGACTGAAGGTAGGAGGTGCTTTTCCCACGCTGTTAGCTGCATACGTGAAATTTAACAAGGAAAAGAAATGTTAAGGGCTCTCATCCTGTTGGGTGCAGCGATTGTTAATAGATGCCCTTTGTGTCTCCGCAGTGTGCGACCCGGTGATGGGTGACGAATGGAATGGCCAAGGCTCCATGGTTAGTGATTTCCTGCGTGTGCTTCCACACATAGGACACTGCACACGTCCTATGTCATCCTCACCTGGAAGTAAGGGTTGGCAGACGGGGTTTCCTGTAAAGCACCAGAGAGCAGATATTTGGGGCCCTACGATCCGCTGTATCAAAAAGCAGCCCCGGGCATCTGGCTGGCTCAGTTGGTAGAGCAGTGTGCGGCTCTTGATCTCAGGGTCATGAGTTCGAGCCCCATGTTGGGTGTAGAGATGACTTAAAAATAAAATTTTCAAGAAAAAAAAAAAAAGCCACAGTTCGCAAAGGAACAGACATGGCCATTTCCTAATAAAATTTTATGTATGGACACTGAAATTTGAATTTCTGTAACGTCAGTGTCACAAACGTTATTTTTTTACCTTCCCCCCAACCACATAAGAGCAGACGGGCCGTAGCTTCCCGCCCCTGACGTCATGTAGAGCAGGGGACGCCATCCAGTGAGGGAGGCGGAAATCCACCGGCAAGGATCACCCCATGGCTCCCAGAGAGACCTAGACCGGGAGGGTTGGCGGGGGTCAGCCCATGCTGGCTGCGCAGCGCCCCTGTTGCGGGCCCCGACCTGGACCGCGGGGCTCCCCAGCAAACGTGCTCTCCTCTGTGTGCGTCAGCCTATGTCCCTTGTCGCCCCTTTCCTTCAGTACGTTCCAGAGGATCTCCTTCCCGTTTACAAAGAGAAGGTTGTGCCGGTTGCAGACATTATAACCCCCAACCAGTTTGAGGCTGAGTAAGTAATCTGAAACCACTGAAGCTTTCAGACCTCCTCACGGGGCTTGCCGGTCAGGAAGGCCCTGCCTCAGAGCTGAGCAGCGATCTGGCAGCAGGGTGGGGGACAGGCCATTCTGCCTAAGGGTGCCCTGGCCCGACAACAGCAGCAGGTGGTCATTTCACCCCAAGTCCTGTGATCGCGCTGACGCCTAGCCATTTTCCTGAGCAGCAAGAGCCTTTGGGGACAGAAAGTGGAGGAGCTGAGGGCACACATGGGTGACACAGGCCACGGGTTGGAGAGCCCATGCCAGCTGGTGCAGGGGACCATCGTGGTACTCCAAAATCCACATCCCAAATCTCTACATGGGATTAAAAGGAGTCAGCTGGGCCCTCGTGGTAGTGAGATTCAGAGGGCTCTTCTTGGACTGCAGGGCCCCCTGATGAAGAACCAGTGCGGGGGGTAGGGGTGGGTAATGAGCAGTACCTCGTGCCGTGGGGTGTGTAACTGAGTGTCCACATGGGTTCATCTCTGCCACAGTGCAGTTTCTTGGACCATCAGTGGGGTCCCCCCTGTCTCTGAGGCTGCCTTTTGAAGGAGGGGTGGGTGGGGTGCCTGGACTCCTAGAGACCTGGGGTCCCCGACCTGGCCCGTCCATCCTGGAGGATGGCAGCTCACCCCAAGGACCCTTGGTGGACCTGTGTGAGAGTGGTATGTTAACCACTTGCAGTTTGTATTTTGCATTTTGACTTTCAGTGGACGTTGGTCACTCTCATCGGCCACTGAGGGGCCATGTGCTGCTGTCCCTTGCTGTGGTTAAATTTTACTCTTGGCTGGTCCTTAGCCACGTCGCGGTGGCGACCAGGTCTGTGATGGCCAGCAGACACTGAGCTCCTGAGGGGATGGGAGCGGGTTACCAGTGCCACAGTAGCTCTGGGGATGTTTCCAGCAGGACCCAGAGATGCAAGGCCTCACCTGTGCTCACCTGTCTTACAGGTTACTGAGCGGCAGGAAGATCCACAGTCAAGAAGAAGCGTTAGCGGTAAGACCTCCGGAGGCCTGGCATGGGACAAGTGGCACCATGCGTGGTGGGGAGGGGACAGCTGTATGCCCTTGGGGGTGGGGGATGGGCACCCCGCTGGCCAGCAGGGGCTGAGGGATGTGTTGTAAATTCCGTGGGGCCCCCGTGTTGGGCACCTGCACCTCTAACGTGCGTCCGGGTCTGGGCTGACCCGCTGCCTGCTCTGCTCATAGCAGGTGCCTGGAGGGGGGCTTCCTGGGGCAGCCGTAACAGAGTGCCACAGACCAGCATATGAGAACAGAAGTGTCTTCTCTGTGGCCCCGGGGGCCAGGAGTCCGACATCAGGGCGTCGGTGGGACCGTTCTCGGCCTAAGTCAGTGGGGAGGAACCGTTCCTTGCCTGACTCCCAGCTTCTGGCGTCCCTGGGTTTGTAGACCCATCGCCAGGCTCTGCCTCTGTCTTCAGTGGCCTCCCGTTGGTGCGTCTGTGTCCCCCCCTCTTTCTGAGGACGCGGGGCAGATCAGATCCAGGCCTGTGCTGGTGACCGCGTCTTGACCTGCTTGCATCTGCGCAGACCCTGTTTCCAAAGCAGGAAACAGGAGACACTCCAAGGCTGTGGGCCGAGGGTCGCAGCAGTTCCTGAGTGCTCGCTGTGTGCCCGGTGCTGTGAGTCCCGCGCACCGTGACCCGTGTGTGTGCACGGGAGGCCCGCCCTCCGGACGAGCGTGCCATCGCCCCAGCCAGTGTAGACAGAGAAGACGGGCCCAGAAACCGTCTGTGCCAGGCGGGGTCCAGCAGAGACCAGCAAGAGGGCGTGTGCGCGGCTGGCACGTCGGGGTGTTGGTGTGTGCATGTGCACGTATGTGCGGTTGTGCGCTGTCTGGGCACACGGGTGCAGGTGTCTGTGTGTGCACAAAGAGGCTTATTACAAGGTGCTGTCTTGCACCTTTGGGGCCGGGCGGGCATATCCGGGACCCGCCTCAGGGCCCGCTGACGGGAGTGGGGGCGGCCGGGCACATCCGGGACCCGCCGCAGGGCCCGCTGACAGGAGGGGGGCCAGGCTGGGCACATCCGGGACCCACGGGAGAGGCCAGGCGGGCACATCCGGGACCTGCCGCGGGGCCCACTGACGGGATGGGGGCTGGCAGGGCACATCCGGGACCCGCCGCAGGGCCCGCTGACAGGAGGGGGGCCAGGCCGGGCACATCCGGGACCCGCCGCGGGGCCCGCTGACAGGAGGGGGGCCAGGCCGGGCACATCCGGGACCCGCCGCGGGGCCTGCTGACGGGAGAGGCCGTCTGCAAGTGAGGCAGGTGAGGTTTCTTCTTGGAAGCTCTTCTCAGCTTTCCCCACGGCACTTGTAGCCCGTCTGTCGTGGAGCCTTAGATGCAGTTCCTGGCCACGCGCCCGAGCGGCGGCCGGGCCCCCTCACAGCTGTGGCCTCGCTCCGGCAGGGGGCAGGTCCGCCCAGCAGGCCCAGTCAGGGGCGCGGCAGGCCCGAGGGGCTGTGGAGCGTGTCTCCCCGGCGTGCGGAGGGAACAGGGCTGCCCCCGCCGCTCTGCGGGCCCCTGCGTGAGGACGGAACGCACGGCCGGCGGCCTGCGCGGGGCTCGGAGCGGAGCGTGCGGCCAGAGCTGCCGCCCCAGGACGACGGGCCCTCCGCCAGCCGTGACGGGAGAGCCCCTTGCAGAGAGGGCACCGCCGCGTGACCCCCCGGCTCCCAGGCCCAGGGCTGAGGAGCGTCGGGGCGCAGCCGCGTGGGCTGACGCGGGGGACCTCCTGGGTCGCGGGAGCCTGAGTGGGGACCCCCACGGGCCCGGGAGCAGAAAGCCCGAACGCATGTGCCGCTTCAGCGTCCGCACGAGAGCCTTTCGGGGCTCAGGGTGACCCCCGGCGGGCGGGCGGCCTGGCCCCCCTTCCCTGAGATGAGCGGCCCGTCTGGCTGGGCCGGCACTCTCCGGAGCCCCGGTTTACCCAGTGGGGGTTTCGTCCCAGGCCTGTGTCTGGGAGGGCGTGATGGGCTGCGTGGAGCCAGCTGGGAAAGGACAGCCGGTCGGGGCGGGCTTGGCCCCTTCCTCTGAGTGGGGGTGCGGTGGGTGCGGGGCCCGGCGGGCCGCAGCTTCAGGCCTCCGGCAGGGGCGTCGGGCGCGTGGCTCCCACGGACGAGCTGCCGCTCAGCTCGCGCGGGCTGGTTGCTCACGTTCAGAGCGTCTGGCCTCCGCCCCGTGAAGCCCAGCCGTTCACGTGCGTTCTTGGCACAAGGGCCGCCGGTGCCTGGCTGCTCGGGCAGCCGGGAGCCCTGGCAAAGGTGGCCAAGGTGTGGCTGATGCACCCCCTGTGCCCCGGCAGGTCATGGACGAGCTGCACGCCATGGGCCCTGACACGGTGGTCATCACCAGCTCCAACCTGCTCTCCCCGAGGGGCAGGGACTACCTGACTGCGCTGGGGAGCCAGAGGATTCGTAAGTGCTGGGAGGGCCCGTGGGGCCTCCTGTGGCGATCCTTAATCGGGTAAATGCCCCCTGAGTTGGTGTTTTCTGCACAGTGCCAAAAGGACACACGAGGTCGGGGTCACACTCACTGCCCCAGAGGGCACGCGGCCTTCTCACCACTCCGTCTGTGTCTGTGGGAGAGCACACCCCACACCCCCATGCACCCCTGCACACACACCCCCATTTGAGTAGGTCCACGGTCCCTGTGGCTCTAGGCGCCCTCATTACTCCTCCTGCCGTGGGCTCCCTCTGCATCCCGTCACAGGTGCTGGTCCCCCTGTGCTGCTGTGCTGTGCTCCCCCGGGCCATCCTGCTGGGGGTTCCAGTATCCACGTTCTTCCTGGGGATGGGGCGTCCGTCCCAGTGAGCCCCTGAGAGGCAACACTGGCCCTCCTTGCCACCGTGCAGGGGAGAAGTGGGGATGGGGGCAGGCCAGTTCCCAGTCCTCCACTGGCCCAGGGTCTTAGGGCCCACTGGCCGTGCTCTTCTCCAGGGAACCCCGATGGCTCTGTGGTGACAGAACGCATCCGCATGGAGATGCACAAGGTCGATGCAGTCTTTGTGGGCACCGGGGACCTCTTCGCCGCCATGCTCCTGGCGTGGACGCACAAACACCCCAACAACCTCAAGGTCAGCAGGATGAGCCCCCTCCCTGCCTCCAGCAGGGACGATCTGGGTGCTGCAGGGGCTTAAAGAGGAGGACTGCGTACACCATGCTGGAGTCGGCCGGGTCCGGCTACGGGGCAGTCCTGAGCCAGACGAAGTCCCGGGGGTGTGAGCCAAGGCCTGAGAGGGGTCATTGTGGCCTCAGTGAGTCTGTAACTGGGAGCATCTCCCAGGAGAGCAGCCCAGTCAACGTTTGCCCTGAAATGTCCTTGCCCCAGTGACTCGATAGACTCAGAGGCTGGGAGCCCCCTCGGAGGGATGAGGGACAGGGCTCCGAATTCAGACTTGCAAAGACGCTCATCTCTTGCTAGCAGTTGTCTGTGTGTCCATCTCTCCCCCCACTTCCCACATTGTGTGTAAAAGTCCACAAATGCATGTGTGTACAGAGAAAGCCATTTTGCGCAGGCATTGCTGGACAAGGGGAGCAGTTGCTACTGATCTGGTAAATTGGGGTATGGGGTGTCGGGGGTCTTTCCCGTGTGTTCCATCGTGAAGCTCAGGAGTGACAGCCGCATTCTCTGACCTCTTTCTGCACCGCATGCAGTATAGTTGCTTTATGACATCAGTCATGCTGTGTCTTCCTTCAGCATTGTTAGAACCACAGAACTGGAGACCCGCTGTGCAAAAGGCCACCCCAGCCGTTGGGTCCCTCTTTGCATACTGTGGTGGCAGAGGAGGAGGCTCCCATCTCTGGAATGTGCACAGGAGGGGCAGCTGTGAGGGGGTGGTTAAGAGAGACAAAGCATGCCTCATCTGTGTTGGGTCCACTGGAGGAAGGAGGAACTTCGAGTTGGGATCTGGAAGTGGGTTCCCCTAAAGCTGTCTTTATTGGACACCAGGAGGGGCCCTGTCTCCCCCCGGGGGCAGGCACACGCCCTCCGTATCACATCAGTCCCACTTGTGACACACAGGGCTTGGGCAGAGCCCAGCCACTCTTGCCTACAGGGCTCAGGGACAGGTGCTGTGATGTGAAGCCCTAATGTGCTGTGTCCTGGCCGGTGCCCCCTGGCCCCCGACACCCAGGGATGAGGGTGAGCACAGACCTGTTTTAGTTGGCAGCTGTGGGCGTTCCGTCTGGTACAGGGCACCTTGGCCAGCTGGTGCCCAGTGGAGGCCTTGCTGCTGGGCTGCCTGAGGCTAAATCCAGGTTCAGCACAGCCCTGGGTCCGGAATTGGGTGGGAGGGCGTTACACTCACTTCCCCAGCTCCTGATGAGCCCTGAGTCTTTGACTTTGAGACGCCAGCAAGCAATGACTTTGGCCAACTCTGGGGTAGGAGCTCTTTTCCGTGTAGATTCTTTACAACTACTTCATTCCAGAAACACTTGTATTAAGTACTTACTGCACGCCAGACGATATCAACAGGTCCTAAGTCTCAGCCCTTCCCCAGAGTACACGGGCCAGAGGGAGGCGGTTAATTTTAGTACGCAGGCATTTGCCCAGCTCTCCCAGGATCTTTGTGGTGAGCCGTCCCAGGGTGGGGAGCATGTGATGGTAAAGCCGGTGCCCTGGTGACTTGGGTGGAGACAGTGCTGTGGACGCAGAAGACCCTATGCGGACTCTGGGCATCATGGGAATGGGGGAGCCACAAGGTGTGTGTATCTCCTGTGCCCCCCTTCCCCACAGGTGGCCTGTGAGAAGACCGTGTCTGCCATGCACCACGTTCTGCAGCGGACCATCAAATGTGCAAAAGGTACCTCCTGGAGAGGGCCAAGGGTGCGTGAGGTGGCTGGCACTTAGAGCGGCGGGGGGGGGGACAGCTCTGGTGCTGGCAGCGGGGTCTCTGAGGCTCCTGCCGCCACCGCTGGCCTTCGCGCAGGGGCAGGGCCAGCCTGTGGGGTGTGAGCCCGGGGTGGGAACTCCAGAGGTGGTGTGGGCTGTCAGGGCTCAGGCAAGGGAAGGGGGGAGGAACTTCGGGGTAGCTGCTGCTCTGTCCCTGTCATTGACGTTTTGTCCTGTAGCCCAGGCAGTGGGAGGGCTGAAGCCCAGCCCGGCGCAGCTGGAGCTGAGGATGGTCCAGAGCAAAAAGGACATCGAGAACCCGGAGATCGTGGTCCAGGCCACAGTGCTGTGAGGCCCGTGTTCCGCACCCCAGTGCACGGCGTGTGGTGTCTCCCTTGTCCTGTGAACATGTAGCATCTGCCTTAGAGCTGTGACTGAAACTTGGTCTTTTTTTCTTTCATGAGTGTCCAGCATCAACTGGTCTTATTGTGAAAACGTGCTGGTCGTGCTTTTCAAAAGTAACAAAGCAATCACAGAAATCTGTAATTTGGGGAATGCAGCTCCCCGCGGCTCTACTGTTGGGGCGCGGTGTGTCCCGTCCCGAGTGGGCTGGGGCTGGGGAAGCCCGGCTCTGTGTGTCCCCAAGGAAGACTTGGGTTTTAACCATTTGCGTCTGGAAGAATTGTGCCAAATCTCTGTGTTGTCTTTCTGACCTGCCCCTCTCTGCTCCCACTTCAGACATTTTGTTTGTCACTCAGCTGTTGGGTAGGTCACCAGGGAGGGTTTCCCTGCGGGGACAGATTGACAGCAGCTGGCCCAGCACACCCAGGCACTGTGCAGTCATGCTGGGGGGCACCTTTCCAGGACCCTGAACATTCAGCCTGGTCTGCGTGTGTCATGCCCATCCGTGGGCCCAGGGACCTGCTGGGTGACGTGATGGAGATGAGGAAAAGTCCTGTGGGTCAAGGACAGCTTGTAGGAGGACTAGCACATTGTGTTCCCTATTTTGTGGCACGGCAGGTCGAGTACGCACTGTGTTTGCCCCCAGTTGCTGGGAACAGATGAATCCAGCCATGGTGCCGGTGCAGAGATGGGTACGGGGGGGCAGCGGGGGATACCTGCCCCTCCCTGCTCGGTTCTGCATTCTGTGCCAGCCGGAAGCCAGGAAGCAAGAGGCCCCTCGAAAAGCCAGCTGCAGCTGCCCCCGCCCCTCACAGGAGAGGGTGTCGGCACCTCAGAGAGGGGCCAGGGCAGAGTGCCAGAGGAGCAGCTCCCAGATGCCTCTGGCAGAGGCCACAACCTAGGCCTTGACACCAGGCTGGTTGTCCACTGCTGGGGCGAACTCTCTGGCCCCACTTTGCCCAGAAGTTTGAGGACCCCCAGGTGTGGCTGCAAGCAGGGAGTGGTGCCCATCCTGAAGACTCAGCCTGCCTCCAGGCTCTCAGCACCCGGCCCCCGAGCCCCCATCCCCACTCGGGGGGGTACAGAGGTCCACCTCTTCTGGGAGCCCACAGCCTGCAGGATGGGGGGTCAGATGGCGGCCCCTGGGAAAGCAAGCCCTCCCCGGGGAGCCCCTTGCGTATGTCCCACATGCGGGTCCTGCCCTGCAGCCCGCACCCCCCTTCTGCGGCAGTTCCCCGTGGCCTCCGGAACCACTGCCACCTCCTCAGTGCTGTGTTCTTCACTCCGATGAAGACTCCCCGAAACCAAGAAACGCTGGTCTCCATGTTGTTCCATCCACTTTCTTTCTTCCCAGTCCGTCCACGTCCTGAGTGTCTTAACTTACGCATTAGTGCCCGACAGCCTGTGCACAGGGTCGGTGGTTCGTGGCTCCCACAGCGGGCACAGGTCAGGGTATCTGTGTCCGGGTTCTGAGGACCAGGCTCCGCTTAGCCCTGGGGCAGAGCCTGGCCGCCTGTCACTGCCAAGCAGAGCTGGGGAGACGGCCATGCCACCAGCCAGCAAGTTTGTCCCTCTCTTTTTTAATATCGAGAGCAAGGGTAAGACGGGAAGGAATCTAAATGTGCGTCTCCGCAGTGGGATGACGGAAAAGCCTCCCCGGAGCTATGGTGTCGGGCGGAAGGGCTCACTGTGTGTGTCCGGCGGCCATGGGGCACAACCCGCAAACACTGTTTGACTCCCTGTTCTTTATCTTTTATTTCAGAGGCTTAGCCTTTGTGTTCCACTCAATTCCTTTACTTCCCTTTACTATATGTAGGATGATTATTCCACCCGTAAAGCTTCCTGTCACATCGTGAACTTTCTGGCGGGATCCAGGACGTTTTTCTCTGTCTCCTCTGACTGTGAAGCCCCAAGCACTGGGAGAGGTGGTGTCGAGCCCTCTGCATCGGCAGCGGGAACCGGGCGTCCTGAGAGCCTCTGCAGAGTGCGGGCCTCCTGTAGAAACATTCAGGGGCGCCTGGGTGGCTCAGCTGTTAAGCGTCTGCCTTAGGCTCAGGTCATGATCCCAGGGTCCTGGGAGCTTCTGTGGGAGACTGTCCAACCCTCCAGCTCCCAGCAATGTGTGTGTGTCCCATGCTGCTGCTGAGCCCATGCGATCTTAGGCTCAGTCCTCTGTGTACATAGAGGCCCTGGCTTGTCAGTGCTTAGAATTTCCCACCCAGAAGTCCACCATGGTCATTAGCAGTGGTTTTTTTATACAGGTTGGGTCCAAATTAGAATTAATCTTTGTTTCTACTTTCCATAGTTTAGTAACATGCAAAGTAATAATTATATATTTTGAGATGAGAGATGTATTGGTCCTTAATCGCCCGCTTATGACCAGAGTACAGATTTCAATAGTTTTTCAAAGCTGCTGTGACCTTAAAGATGAATTACAAAATATCCTTTTTTAAAAACCATTTTCAAATCATTGTCAAGTTCTGCTAAGGTAACCGTGTTAATTGGCCTTATTTTTGTAATATATGTCAGCGATGATACAAATGATGCTTTGTTGTTCTGTTCTTAAACTTGCTGTAACCAGTTTTTAAAACACCGTCTAATTATTCAGTGGACTGAGTGTGTTTTGGCGAAAGTGCCCTAATGAATAAGTGGAGGGTGCTTTTCATGTTCGGCGGAGGCCAGAGCGCACTGCCTGCACCATGATGCCTGAGTCCTCAGTGCAGATGTACGATCCCCTCCCACCTCCATCATGCAGGAAAAGTAATGCTGTGTGCTGGAGATGGAGGGCAGGGTGAATCCTTGCCTCTGGGGAGGAGGCGGGGGGAGCAGGGCCAGGCGGCTGGGCCCTGGCATCACTGGGTGTCCTGAAACCACTCCTGACTCCTCCATACCTCCTTGCTTGACCTCATGTTCACTCCCAGATGAAATGTACAGTAAAGGAGGTGACAGCATTCTGACTGCTGGATTGGCACCATGAGCACGCCCTCTCTTTATCCATCCTGCCCTTTGATGGGACCACCTGCCTGGGGCTTCGGGTCTACACCTTCCTGAATCAGAGGCCCCCTGTGAGCACCCTGTATTCCCACACCAGAAGAGCCGGGAGTCCCTGTCTTCCTTGTCTGCCCCCCACCTGGTTGCTTGGGCGTCCCTTAAGCACGTCTCCCGTGGGACGGGTTTTCGACGGGAACCCCCCCACCCCAGCACTTGCCTGGGCCAGAAATCGGGGAAGGAAGTTTGAGTGGGCAGAGGGGATCATGCGCAGAGCAGGACGCTGTGAGTGTGGTCCTCGCCGTCTGAGTCTGGGTGGGAGCCGTGTGGCCCCCAGACTCTGCCCACGAGAGGGGCATGGCTGCGGAGCCCACCAGTGTTCACTGCATGCCACCTCCCGCTGCCAGGCTGCAGGGGGCCTCCCTTCTCATCGTGTCACTCACTCCATGCCCAGCTCTTTGCACTGACAGTTCCCTACAGAGCCAGGTCCTGTGTGTTCATAGAGGGAGCACAGTAGATGTATGAGCTGGCTGGGCACTCAGAAGGACCCCCATCTTTGGGCGGGCAGCTCTGGGAGGCCAGGTCCACTGCCCCAAGCCCGGAAGCCTCGCGCTTGGGCCTCGTTGGTCTGGAGGGACGACACCCCCCCGGGAGACCTCCTACTTCATTTCTGCCCCGAGGTCGCTGGTCAGGCTGGACCCCCGGAGCACAGGGGCACAGTGATCAAATGCCCGCACACATGTGGCCACAGAGCTGGTGTGCGCATGTGTGTGTCTGTGCTGTGGTCACTTTGTGGCACGGGCAGTCGAGCAGTCGGAGGGTCTGTGCAGGGGAGAAGTGTCCTGAACCCACACGTGTTTATATTATAGAGAGCTCACTGTGGTTGCAGAATCCAGCCCTGCACTTGCAGCCTCTGCCGGCAGGGGGTGAGTGGGCAGGGTCTGGGCCCCACCTCTGTGCTTACACACCTCACCACCCCTCTGGGGGCGCTTCAGTAGTGCACAAGTCTCCAGTGACTGGAGCCCGGTCTTGGGGTCTGCTCCCCAGGGGCTGTGCTTGCAGCGGGCTGGCCAGGTTCCTAAAATGCCAGGCCGCTAGGGCGCATGTCTCCCTGCGGACTTGTGCAGGTGGTTCTCAGTACAAAACCGTTTGTTTTACTGTGTGCCGATGCTGATTAATCATTGTCTCACGAACCACCACGTTCCTGCCTGTCCTGAGGTTGTACTCACAAACGACACAATGTGTTCCTTTGCTTAAGACAGAATTTGATGAGTGTCTTCAGTTCCGACTTAGAGAATATTTCCAAATTTTGGATTAACAAAGTTCTTCCCAGAATTTTCTTTTAAAATTCTGGCAGGGTAAACACGTTTTAAAACCTTTCCCACTGTCGGAGACCAGCAGAGCCCTGAACTCTGAGCCCCGGCTGCCCATGAACTTTGGGTGGGGGTGAACAAGGTCAACTGCAGCTCCTCTCCGCCCTTGGCCCCACACCATATGGGGCAGGTTTCCACCTTCTGCATCTGGAAGCCCATTCTGGTGGGAAAGGCCTTCCTGAGGCTGTGGGCCACTTACCTGGCCAGGGCGTCTCACTGTCCCGCAGGTTGCCCGTGAAGCCAGAGAGCAAGGGTCCCTGCCCTTCACCCGGCAGAATTGAGCTGAGGAACGGAGAGGGCAGCCTGCCACCCTAAACCTCTGGGCCGCATGCTCTGCAGAGCCGGGCAGTCTGGGGAGGGAGCTGGGGTGCCCCCTGCCGCCCACACTGTTCTGAGCTGTGGAAACAAGGTCCCTGGCTTCAAAGCCACTCTATTTACTTTCTCACGTGGGACCCAGCTCCTGGCACGAGGAGGGTGATTGTCCAGGGAAAGAAATGGAGAGTTGGGCCTGGTCTCAGCCTTCAGCATATCCCAGAGAACAGAGGGGAAGCAAAATGCGCAGCAAGACTATAGACCCCCCACAAAATACTTGGGACCATTGTCCTGACAGCATAGATGTTACTCTTAGGAGCGGGAGGTGAGTCCCTCATGTACAACATCCAGCCCCCAAGGATGAGGAGTGTGTGGATGGTGTTTTGAATGCTTTTGACTGTACAGCTGCATACTTTCTAATTTAGAATTTTAGTTGGGATTTTGGCCAATGATGGCAAAACTGGACGGACAGGAGGACCAAGGCGCTGACTCAGAGCCTGACCAGCGCTGGCCTGGGCCTTCCTGGAAATGAACTCAGATGGTGGCGGCGGCTGCTGCGTGGGAGAGGGAGGGAGGGTCTCTGAGGTCAAGGGGTGGTTTGGGCAGCCCCGGGGTCTCCAGCCCTACCTCCTGTGCGTGTAGGATGTTAATAAAGTCCCTACCAGCACTGTAAGGTCTGTGTCTGTGTGCTATTGACTCATGATTATCCACAAATAAATCTCTTTCTCATGATGGTTTTGCAGTGCAGTGATTTCTTTTCCTGTGAGGAACACCCCGTTAATTATCCCCTAGTACCTGAAGCTCCTCGCCCCCCGGACAGCCCGCCCGCCCAGCAGTGCTTATTGCTGAGACGCATGGGAGTGAGGCCCTGAACATGCCCCCTTCTTAAAGGAATGAGCCTGCCCGACGGACCTGACCTGACCCCCGCTCTGAGGCCCAGGTCTCCTCTCTCTCATCTGCTCTGTGCCCTGGGGGGCTGGCCTCTGAGCTCCACCTGAGGGCAGGGGTGCTGGGGAGGGTGGGACTCCTGGCCTGTGCGCTCTGCCTGAGGGCAGGGGTGCCGGGGAGGGTGTGACTCCCTTTCCCCAGCCCCTCCAGGCCAGACTCGGAGAACCGGCTTTAGCCACTGATGTGTGTCACTGCTCCTTCTGGGTTCCAGTGCCTGGGTTTCAATTCCCTCACCCCTGGGTGGTGACGGTGCTGGTCATACTGGCCGGGCAGGTACCAAGCTCCCACTGTGAGTCACCCACACCTTTGTGAATAAATCCGCAGGCAGTCTCCAGGAACACCAGGCTCCTCGCCTGCCAGAGAGGCGGAGGAGGGTGGGAGAGGACATGGGAATCGCTTTATGTCTGGAATGTCACACTCCACCTCTCGAACCCACTGCGGACTCTCCCATGCCCCTTCGCGGGCCCACAAGGCCCTCCTGGTGGACGACTGTGTGTGGCTGGTGTAACTCACTTCCACAGATGCAGGGGCTTAGAGCAACGCTGACGCACGCCCAGCGCGGAGGGCAGACAGGTCAAGATAGGCGGGCAGGGCTGCTTCCTCCTAGAGGCTCCGGGGAGAATGTACTCCCTGCCTTTTCCAGCTTCTAGAGGGGCTGCATTCTGGCTCGTGGCCCCCCACATCACAGCCAGCAGTGTAGCCTCTCTGGTCTGACTCTGACCCCTGCCTCCTCTTCTAAGGACCCTAGGATGACATTGGGCCCCCCAGAGAGTCCAGGATCACCGCTCCAACGCAAGACCCTTGGCTTAATCACATCTGAAATGTCCCCTTGCCAAGTAAGGTAACATCCACAGGTTCGGGGCCATTCTCGGGGGGGACCCACTTCAGCCCTCTGCGTCCTAGGGGGTGTGAGGTACCTGGGTCCTCACACAGTCACCTGTCTCTCTGAAGCTCTGCATGGAAAATCCAGCAGAGGACCACGCGTGGCTGTCAAACCTCAACCATCGGGAGGATTCCTGGTTCGGGCTTCCCCTGGGGGGGTTGGGAAGGCCGGCCTGGAGACCACACCACCTAGGGCTTTCCCAGACTGGGTTCCCAGAAAAGAGCCTAGCCTAGTCCCACTCTTGAGCACAGTAGTATGGAGGGGGGGGTGCCATCCCAGGCTGGCAGGTGAGGACAGAAAAAGGGACAAGGCAGGGAGAGAAGATGCCCGATGGGTTGTGACCTAGCTGGCCAGGCGGCCTGCTGGGCTTCCAGGTCTCCCATCTTCTCCAGTGGGTCGAAGTCCACCCCACAGGGGCGGGCACCCCTGGGCTTTGGAGGAGTGCTGCCTCGCCCCAGGGCGGGTGTGGGTCCCACCGGGCTGGACATTGGTGCCGGAGCTGCCGCAGCGGAGGCCAGGACAGGTTGGGATGGACAGGCTAGGGAGGCCCGGGGCCTGCAAAGGTGAGCTGGGTACGGTACAGTGACAGGAAGCCCTGAATCAGATGAGGAGTCCCCTCCTCCATCATGTGGTCACTTGCCAACCACCTGCCTGCCAGCTGCTGCCAACTCTGTGCTCGTGGTCCCTGTGCAGCGGGGGCGCCAGCTGGCGACTCTCCAAGTCGTGTGCCTGTGTACCTGAGAGGCCACCAGTTCCCGCACAGGGCCAGCACCTGTTTGCATTCCCAGCCCACTGGGGGGTTACAGGCTTCCGGACATTTGTCAGGGGAGCAGGACGGAGACGGCCTCAGCGCGGTTTCACTCTGCTCTTCTCTCATGAAGACTGTTATGTGGAGGGGCGCCTGGGGGGCTCGTCGGTGAAGCATCTGCCTGCCGTCTCGGGTCATGATCCCAGGGTCCTGGGATCGAGCACCGCATCGGGCTCCCTGCTGCTCCCTTTCCCTCTCCCTCTGTGGGCTCTCTCTCAAATCAATCAATCTTTTAAAAAAAGTGTTACATGGGCATTTTAATAATTGTTGTGATTGTGTTCAGGTCTTTGATTATTTTGCAATAGGATTTTTCATCCTTTTCTCCCCATTTTTTTTTTTTTAAAGATTTTATTTATTTATTTGACAGAGAAAGACACAGAGAGAGAGGGAACACAAATGGGGAGTGAGAGAGGGAGAAGCAGACTTCCTGCCAAGCAGGGAGCCCGATGCGGGACTCGATCCCGGGACTCCAGGATCATGACCTGAGCCGAAGGCAGTCGCTTAACCAACTGAGCCACCCAGGCGCCCCTCTCCCCACTTTTAAGAGTTCTTTATACATTAGCAGTGTTAACCCTTAATAAGTTACAAATACGTTCTCCAAGTCTGTAATTGGAGTTGTAGATTAAAAGCCTTTGTCCAGACCTGGACTATAGAGGAATTCATATGTTCCTTTAGAATTCTCATTTTTTTCTAGCCCTTGTCTCCTGGAGCCATGTGCCTGCTTTTGCAAGGACAGAAAATGCATGAATGCCACTTCCAAGCAGCTCAGTGAGAGTCTCCTAGGCACCCCACCTGGTGGTGACAGATTACCCACACCGATGATTGTGTCCAGTGCATGAGTGACATCAGTTACTTGTTCCTCTATCTCCAGGCCGATGTGCACCTGATCTCATCTGAGTCAGCTGACTGTGCTTTCCGCAGGCACCGTGTGCTGGGAGCAGTTAGAGACCAGGTGTGGTGGGGTCTGCTCCTCTGAGCTGGTGAGGAAGCCGGGGGCCCCCTGGAAGGGCAGAACCAGGGCTGGCAGAGTGCGCTGACCTGTCCGGCCCGGGGGGGGATGCAGGGTCAGGCCTTGGGAAAAGTGACATTCGCCGAGAATTCTGGGCGGAGGAGAGGAAGCTCACCTGAGGGCAGCTGGGAAAGGTGCCCACCTGCTGGCCCAGGGGGGCTCGTTCCCACCTGGGGAGCTTGAGCACCGGGGTCTGTGACACTCAGCAGTGGGCTGGGTCCCTTTCGCAGTCTTCTTGGTCCTGGAGGAACAGATGGTACTCCCAGGGGTGAATGGAGGAGGGCTCAGTGAGGGGCCAGGTTGGGGGGCGTCACCAGCCTGGCACGAAGGGCTACCTGGTGGGTGAGTTGCAGAACTAGAGAAAAGTCCTGTCGTAGGGAGACATGGACAGGAGCCCCATGGTGGTCCCTGCACTGAGGGACCAAGGGGCAGATGGAAGAGCGTATGTCCCCCAAACCAGCTCTGGATTACTGTCCCATGCTGAGTTGCAAAATATGCTCAATCTTCATTTCAATGCAAAATTGCTTGACTGCCAAGAATAAGAGCCTGTTAGGAAAGCTTTTTATTCTAGTTCAAGGACAGCGACTAGGACGCACACAGCTCGTATTAGGGTGTTCTTCAAAGCTTCGAAGCTGTTTGCTCACCACGCTGCCCTAGCGCACTCTTCCTTCCCTCAAGATCCAGACAGCCCGATCCTGCAGCCGCAGAGCCAGCTCGACGTGCCCCACGCCGCAGACACAAAGAGGGCTGGGAATCCGAGACCAACTTGAACCCTCGAGAACAACCTTCTGCCACGACCTGAACCACAGACACCTCACCAGTCCTCCCTCTCCCGATAACAGACTTTGTGCCCTTTGCTTATGAAATGCAGACACAGGGCAAACCAAGCACAGGACTGACGTCACTGATGCAGGGACCCTCTGTTGAGAACTGGAGATGTGCCGTTGCCCAGGTGCTCCACTGTACCAGCACACGCAGCTCAGAGCAGAAGTTCAAGAGACCCTGCAGGAGGCTGGTGCTCAGCGAGGCCGACTGACTCTTCTGCACGCCCACCTCTGTTACCTGAAATGTTACAGCCTATTGCGCACACATCTGTGTATTTCTACAGAGTGTAAGGCGGTGTGTGAATGTGTCCAAGTACCCTGGAGCTAAGGGTCTAGAATCAGATTTACCCAAATCCTTCCATTTTTATGGGGGAAACTAGGCCTGGAGACAGGATGGAGTCAAGGCATGAGTGTGGGTAGCTGTGGCTGGAACACAGGCTCCTGGAATCCCGGGTCCTCCGCCCACTCACTGGGACCTTGGGCAACTCCCCCGGGGCGCAGCTCCGCAGGGGGAGGGCGGGGGCTGGCCAGCTGCGGCCAGCGCGGGACCCAGGAGGGGCCCCCCTGCACAGCAGCCAGTAGCTCTAAAACCACCGCATAAACACGTCCCTTCACCTCCCGACGCTCCTGTATGTGATTATGGTTTCAGGTCAAAGAAAACACCCAAACAAAGGAGTAAGTTCGTAAACAGTTAAAAATATGGATTTAAAGAGAATATAAGCCCTCTTTGAAAGTAATTAAGATCAGTGACTGTGTTGACTTTGTCTCTCCCGCTGAAAGTCAGGAACAGAGTCGCAAAAGAGGTGGTGACATCCCCCCCCCAAGTGGCCCCGTGTAGAAACGACATTTACTTTTGATCCCAGACACGTTCACAGAGGACAGAACCACATGGACGAGCCCTATTCAGGGTGGGAACTAGAAATACGCCAACTCGTCATGCCTGGCTTTGTTGGTCTGATAGCTGGACAAGGCCACAGGCTTGTTTTCGTGCGGGAGACTTCGAAATACTCGAAGGTGCACAAACTCATCATTGTCAACTTGAACCTGGAGAGATGGAAGCGGGTAAGGCGAGTGAGGGGCAGGCAGGCCCTGTGACCCCACGTGCCCCTGCTGGGCCAGCCTGCATGACAAAGGCCCTGGATAGGGGTAGGGGGATCCCTTCGGGTCATCAGCTTCCTGCTTGCCCCCCTCCCGGCCACCCACCACCCGTGGCTGACCCTCACCTTGATGAAGTAATTCATCCCTGCGACCACCTGGCTCCTGAATTCCACAGCCTTAAAGGTAGCATACTTCTTATTTTCCTGTTCTTCCAGCTGGGGCTTCACCTTGGGGAGGGGACAGAACGGAGAACCTTAGTGGCTTTGCTCCTGCGAGAGGTGCTCACACAGTCTATTTCTCATGTGAAATGCTACACACTGGATTCCTGTGTTATCCTTTACAGCCTTTCTGTAACCTGATTGTTCTTTATAGCGGAGGGGCACATTAAACTCTTAGCTCTCCCCATAAAGCGCAGAAAACAATGCCTTCAATCTACCGGTTTCCATGGTCCTATTTCAGTAGATCACTGGCCCTTCCTGTTCTAGGAATATCATGGGATATTTTAATATTGTCACCATTACAGGGCACCTGGGTGGCTCTGTCGGTGAAGTGTCTGCCTTCGCCTCGGGTCATGATCCTGGGGTCCTGGGATCAAGCCCCGCATTGGGCTCCCTGTTCAGCGGGGAGTCTGCTTCTCCCTCTCCGTCTGCTCCTCCCCCTTGCTTTTGTGTGCACACTCTCTCTCTAATAAATAAAATCTTTAAAAAATATGTATTTTTACCATTACTGTACTATATGCCAATTTACAACCTGTTTTCAGTCTTAACACTTGAACGGTTTGTTTGAAAGGCTATATAATTTTTTACTCTTAAAATTGAGAAGTAAATCATTTTCAAAATTTTAAACTAGATTTTACATTAAGTTTAAAGGTACTCTTCCATCATATAGGTGTGCCCCAATTCTCTTCACTGTTTCCCTGCTGTGGGCACTACTGGGCTGTTCCTGCATGTCTCCCATAACATGGGATGCAGCAGACCCAGGGCTTCGCAGTAAAAAGCACTTTGCTGCATTTTGAGAGGATTTCTTTCAGAAGCAGAGCCTCTGGGCAGAAGCTGATCCTCATCTTAAATGTCAAATAGTATTCATACTTTTGGGTCAATCCTGTTTTCCAAGGTCTTGGCCTTTTAGGAACTGAGCATCTTTATGGCATAGGAATACAGGTTTGTCTCTTTTTTTAAAATCTCATCTAGTCTGGGCGCCTGGGTGGCTCAGTTGGTTAAGCCACTGCTTTCGGCTCAGGTCATGATCCTGGAGTCCCTGGATCGAGTCCCGCATCGGGCTCCCTGCTCGGCGGGGAGTCTGCTTCTCCCTCTGACCCTCCCCCCTCTCATGTGCTTTCTCTCTCTCATTCTCTCTCTCTCAAATAAATAAATAAAATCTTTAAAAAAAAATAATAAAAAATTAAAAAAATAAAATAAAATCTCATCTAGTCTAAGAGTTCCTCCCGGGGTCGACAGTAGGCACTGCAGTGTGCAGACTTCGTGAGGGAGGTACGGGGCTAGTTCCAGAGGGTTAGAGGTTTCTGTTACACTGGCTGCAGGAAGCAGGCTCGTTCCTGGGAGGCAAGGGGCGGGTCACCATCCTACACACAGTGAGTCAAAAGGCTGCCTGTGTGGCCCTCAGGGAGGCGCCCTTGCTGGGGAGAACGGACAGAAGGCTGGACTCCGGGCAGCCAGGTAGGGAGAAGGCCGGCCACTGTCCTGCTGCTCTCTCCGTGTCACTGCCCGTTGTCATGGTGGCACCTGCCTGTCTCCCCGGGGCCAGCGCCTACCTGCGTCTGAAGACTCACCTGGAGCCCCCCTTCTTCGTGCAAGCGCCATGCTAGGTCTGCGCGGAACGGACTTCGCAGTTTACAAAACTAGGGGCTTGGGGTGTGGGGGGGTGAGTGACACCCTCAGAACGGCCCGGGGGGTTGGGAAAGGAATCACCTCTCCCTTCGCTGGCTTCGGGACTGGAGGCAGGAAAGCCTTGGGCTGCAGGCAAGGGATGGTAAGGACACCCCAACAGAGGTGGTGCGACAGGCAGTGTGGCCAGGCCTGGGCCCTGCTGCAGAAGGGCCGCTCATTGACACTGGTGCCCAGCGGGACAAAGAGGGGGCCGGAGGTCAGTTAGCAGCCTTCAGGGGATCGGGCGGGGGCAGAGGACCAGGGAAGGCCCCAGTACAGGACTGGCAGGCGCTTGTCATTGACTGGCGCGGGTACAGAATGTCCTCGAAGCCGGTCAGTCCCAGAGGGCTATTCTTGCGTGCAGCCCAGAGTGCTCCCCTAAGGAGTCAGTACAAACGTGCAGGAGGTGGCGTCCCTGCCTCTCTCCTCCTGGAGACCTGCCAGCAGATGGGCTGGCCGCCTCAGTTTCCCCCAGCAGCAACACCACTGCTCCAGGTCACTTTCCAGTGGTCAATAGCAAATGACCTTACACACGTTCAGCACTCCGCAGACAAGTGAGGAATTTCCTAGTCGCGGAAAAGCAGGAGCGGTGAGGAAGGGCAGGGCCCTCCAGCCCCAGGCTGCGGGGAAGAGCCCGGAGCCGCGGCCCAGTCGGGGCTCGCACAGCAGTCGCTGCAAATTCCTCCTTTTCACAGGTCTCGTGGGGCTGAGTCACCGCCCTTCACGGCGGTCGGATGGCGGAGCCACTTGGGCCAGGCCGGGGCCGCCCGGCGCAGCGGGCCCAGGGCGGCGGCAGGGGAGGGGCGTCACGGCAGGAGCCCCAGGCCTCCTCCCCGCTCCGGACCCGGGCCTTCGCGGCCCCGACCCGCAGCCCGCCCGTGCCCCGCGCGCCGCCACCTGCTGCGGTCGTGGAGCTGGAACCCAGGCGGGCCGGCCCGGCCTCCGGCGGCTGGAAGGCGCTCTGGGAGGCGACCCCAGGCTGGCACCCGCGGGCCCCGCGGCGGGGAGCCCGGTCCAGGGCCCCGCCCGCTCCCGCCTACCTGGTCGGCGATGGCCTGGGTCTCGGCCGTGGCGGGCTGCGAGGCGGTGGGCGCCCCGCACATCATGCTGGCGGCGGACGGAAAAAGAGCGATGAGCGGAGAGGGAGCGGCGGGCAGAGCAACGCCCAGCGCCCAGGTGTCCGCTCTGCTTAAAGGGGGCGGCGGTCACGTGGCTCGGGGGCGGGGCCGAGGGCCGAGGGCGGGCCGAGGGCGGGGGCGGGGCTAGGCCCGAGGGATGGCGGCGCAGGGCCCGGGCGGAGGATGGTCGCAGTCCCTTCCGCTGGGCGCGCACGGGGCGGGCGAGCACCTGGGGCCCTCACTGCCCGCACCGTGTGGGGACCAGTGGTCGCGTGCTGTAGGGGGGTCCCCGCACTGTGGCTTTGGTTTCGTCTTTCTCTGGCCGGTCGGGGCGGAGTGTCCCCACTGCAGGGGACAGTTGGGGTCAGGCCCCACGTGGGGGTGGGGCTGGGTTGTTCAGGGGACGGTCTGGAGTCTCATCCTGTGCAGGGCTGGACGCAGCGATGGGGTGGGGTAGGGGGTGGGCCACAGGCAAGTGGTGAGCAGGACCTGAGATAAGAGCTGCCGGAGGGCAGGGGAGAGGGGCCTGTGCCCAGCCAGGACCTGGAGGAGCTGGGCACAGGGGCAGGAGGCTGTCGCGGAATCCCAGAGGCCAGGATCAGGCCCTGCCCTGCCTCACCCCCCTATGCATTCAACCACCCTGCATCGCTCATCTGCAAGGCCTGGCCCAACACCCCACTTGTGCCAGCCACTCTGGACATCAGTCACCAGCATGTGACTCAGAGGCACGGTGGAGGGTTGGCCTGTGTGAACAGAGGAGACACGAAACTGCCCCGGACATGGGGAGGAGATGGCTCCCAAGGCTTCCGCCCGGCCTGGGGAGGTGTGGTCAGAGTGAGGGCATTTGGGAAGGGCTAGGTTAGGGCAGGATTTGGGTTAGGATTAGACAGATTCCACCACCCAGGGAAGGTCCCACACTTTATTCAGGGCAGGGGTAGGGCCCATGCTAGGAGCTGTCTGGACAGGACTGGTCTTTTAGAAAGGTCCAGGCCCCGGCCGCCGGTGACCCACCCATCAGTTGTCGCTGGCCTCCCCTCTCACTGGGTGCTGACCCTGCAGGAGCAGGCCCACCTTTAGCTGCTGGTGGGCCCAACACAGAGCCCCGGCAAACAGGTGTGTGGGAGACAAGGCTTTCTGGTACCTGCCAGGGGCAAAGCCTGGCTTGTAAGTTCAGGAAGGGTGGGAGGTCAGGGGTGGCTGAGCCCTGGGGAGCTGGGAAGGGGAAATCCCACAACCTGTTCACAATTGCGTAAATGTGTGAGTGAGTCGGATTTGACTCCATAAAAATGGAAAACTCCTCTATGTGGGAAACAAAGCATCAGAAAATAATTGCCAAGATGAGGAAAGGAAGGCAATTCTCTGGTCTTGCCATGTCCTGCAGCTCAGTGGGCTTTGCCCACCTCTCCCTCCTCTCATCCCTCCATCCATCCTTTGCTCCATCTTGCAATGTGTTAAAAAGAAAACCAGCAGGCCCAGAACAGAGCCACTTAGGCCAAGTCACCAAGCCAGGACTTCATCCCTAACCTAACCACACCCTTCCCCAGTGCCAACCTCCCCCAGAAATGTAGTCCTAACTGGCCAGTGAGGAATGTTCTGGTGGCCACCAAGGAGGTACCTGGTCCCTTGGGCCCTGTCCCTCCCCCAAAGGAAGAGGAGGGAATCTGCAGGATCAGACCCCTGTTGCTCCCCCTGAGGGAAGGTGACCTTACCTGAAATCATCTTTCCTTCTTTCTTTTTTTTTTTTTTTAGATTTTTAAAATTTATTTGACAGAGAGAGAGACAGCCAGAGAGGGAACACAAGCAGAGGGAGTGGGAGAGGGAGAAGCAGGCTTCCCGCGGAGCAGGGGGCCCGATGCGGGGCTCGATCCCAGGACCCTGGGATCAGGGCCTGAGCCGAAGGCAGATGCTTAACGACTGAGCCACCCAGGCGCCCCTGAATTTTATTTTATAACAGATGCCTCCTCAGGTCTGACGCGCTCTCTCCCTGCTGGACCCCGCTCCTCATGTGCTGACATTTTACAGATAGGAGGCTACACCCGGGGAAATAAGCAAAGCGAACCCAAAGGAGAGCAAGCAAAGCCTGCTTATTCAGAGCTGGCTGCAGCAAGGGGGCCCCCACCAGCGCTGGGGTTTGGCAGAGACTCACAGCAGGCAGGGGTGGGGCACAGCTTGTCATGGAAGAAAAGGAAGACTCAGGTGTGCTCTGTGGAGTCTGTGGGTGGGCTCGCTACAAGCTGGGCATCCTGTGGGATTGATTTCAGGGGCGTATTCGATTTTCTCCGGATGTCCTGAGTTCAGAGGGGAAGAGAAGATGGCAGTCACGGCCGACTCCGGACTAGTCCAGGGGTGGGGCTGCGGAGGCCTGTGGCCGCGGTCTGGTTCTTATAGAGGTTGTGGGTCAGAGTTCTCTGGTCCCACGTACACGGTCTGGCCATTGACCCTATGTGTGGTGGGTCTCTGGTGCTGCTCTCAGAAGCCAGGGTTTTCTTACTGCTGCAGGTCTGGGTCCCCACGGATGCTTGCGAGCAGCCACAGGGAGCAGGCTCTGGAGGCCAAATGCTGGAGTGCAGATGCAGGTCTCCCTTGTACCCGCTGTGTGGCGTAGGACTAGTTGCCGAACATCTCTGGCCCTCTCTGTGGGGATAATACTCAGAAGCAATCTCACAGGGTTTTGAGTTTAAGTAGTAAATGAGTTAATCAGTGTGAAATGTTCGGGACAGTATCCGAGCCCCGGGGCGAGCTGATAGTGTTATTACTACGACTGTCTCTAATTCGTACACTAACGTAAATCTCTCCCATAATTAGCATCACTTTTTCTAACCAAAGGCCCTGGAAAAGGCTGACATTTATCTCTCATTCCTTGATGCCCCGGGTTCTCATCTTGCTGGAGCCAGAGAAAAAGACCAAATATCATGTCTCCGCACCCGGAGTCCTGGAGCCACTCCAGGGCCTTGGATATCACTTCAGCCTGAAATCTGTGAAGCCCTACCTGTGAAGTCTCTGATTTTCCTGGCATGCGGAAGGCAAGGGTTTTTTTTCTTAGCATCTCAGGCTTCTTTCTTCCTCAGCAAGATGCTCAACTCCTTTGCTTTCCTCTTTGTGCTCTTAGGCAGGTGATCCACACGCCTGCTCCCGGAGCTAATCAGTTGGTGCTTATGTTCCCTCATGCAAAAAATTGTCATCAGAATGTGTTGCTAATTAAATTCTAGCCCAAGAAACCCTTAAAAAAAAAAAAAAAGAAAGGAAAAACAGAAAGAAAAGGAAAGATGGAACATTTATACAACTAAGCATTTACTGGTTACCAGTTCATCTTCACTAGCAAGGGAAGTAACAGTGAAGATAAACCCAAAACCAGGTGCCCCACACGGGCACACCAGGGTCCTGCCTCCCACCTTAGGGTGCATGTCAGGCCTGGCCACCTGCAGTTGCTACAGACTGAGTGAACTATGGCTTTACATCTGAGCCGGGCCCTTGAAGGGAACCAGCACCGGCCGAGGCAGCCCTGAGCCCCTCTGGAGGGGTGGAGCGAACTGCAGAAATTGGGACAAGTCAGGGGCGCCTGGGTGGCTCAGCTGGTTAAGCGACTGCCTTCGGCTCGGGTCATGATCCTGGAGTCCCGGGATCGAGTCCCGCATCGGGCTCCCTGCTTGGCAGGGAGTCTGCTTCTCCCTCTGACCCTCCTCCCTCTCATGCTCTCTGTCTCTCATTCTCTCTCTCTCTCAAATAAATAAATAAAATCTTTAAAAAAAAAAAAAAGAAATTGGGACAAGTCAAAGGAGCGAACAGATGTAAAATCTTAAAAGGCCCTTGCTGTAAATTAATGCAGGCCTAGGGTTTCCTAAGCAAATAAGCCTCCGCAGAATCAAAGGGAAGGAAGACCGGGATCCGGGTTGGGGGGCAGTTGACTCTCTGGGTATGCCTGGTGCCCCTGCCCTGGGCACGCCAGTGGTTCTCTCTGCATCTCCTAATGACCTGTGTCCTTGCTGGGGTCCCCAGCAGCCAGATGGGCGGCATTGGGTCTGGTCCTCACCGTTGTATCTGTCACACAGGAGGCCCTAAATAAATATTTGATTCTCATACACTTCTGTAAATCACAAATAAAACCACAGTTGGAGCAATCAATGCCAGGAATCAAGGAAAATTCTTGGATGGAGAGAAAATGTATAAAAATTTCCATCCCAGAATTTAGAAGCCCCTCCGTGCCCAGCCCCTGTCCATAACAAGGGGCTGTGCTGTTGGGAGGAAGTGCTTCTAGAAGGGCATTTCCCCATTTCCCTGCCCGCTGCTCCCCCAGCTGCTTGTTGAAATGCCAGTTTGCAGGCTTTCCCTGGAGACTCGGGTCCCCGGGGGCTCGGTGGGGCCCAGGCGCCACGGAGCCGTTCGCAGTAGCCATCTCTGAGGGTGGACATAGGCATTTAATAACTTTGCTCCCTGTGATTTTCTGTATTTTTCCAAAGCTTTTTTAAACAACTTTTTGTTCTTAGAAAAAAGAATTGTCTTATTTTGGAATACTGCCTATTCTTTTTTTTTTTTTAAAGGTTTTATTTATTTATTTGACAGAGAGATAGACAGAAGAGTACAAGCAGAGGGAGTGGCAGAGGGAGAGGGAGAAGCAGGCTCTGCACTGAGCAGGGAACCCGATGCGGGACTCGATCCCAGGACCCTGAGATTATGACCTGAGCCGAAGGCAGACGCTTAACCATCTGAGCCCCGCAGGCGCCCCAGGAATACTGCCTATTCTTGAGAAGTTAATAATACCACGGGAAACTGCTAGGTGTGTCACTGAAAAGCAGTTTCAAAACTGTCAATATCGTGTGATTAATATAATTAATAAGTTATATTAATAAATTAATGTGTAATTAATAAAAAATCGTGTGCACAGAAGAGAATGAGCAGCTATGTGCCAACTTGTTCATTCAGACCATGAGACTGTGTCTGGTTCCTCCCTGTAACTTTTCTTATTTCCCTAATATTCTATAATGAAAAACTGAGAGCGTAAGCATGAGGAAGAAGCCTACGTGTGCTCCGTGAGTGAATGAGTTTGAGTCTGGAGAGAAGGTCTGCAGACAGTGGGCTCGGGGCTCTGGGCTCGGGTGAGGAGGGTGAGGCCCCTGGGCGGGGCACCTGAGCAGAGTCCTGGGGAGGACGGCGGGCTCTCACACCCTCCCGGGCACCGTGGGTCAGCCTGGGCGTATCCTTGGCCTTGTCTCTTACAGGCTCTGAGCAGAAGTGTAACCGCTGAGCCTCTTTGCTCACCTACAGAATGGCAAAAGTCATACTTCCCTTGCAGCACGGTTTTAGGGTTTACTAAAGGTGGGTGCAAAGTCTCATGAGATGGTGGTGCTATGACTGATTTTATCTTCCTTCCCCCTTCTGTAGCGGGATCCATAGTGTCTCCCTGAAAGTCACGTGCACCCGGAACCTGAGAAGGGGATGTGAATTTGGAAATAGGGTCTTGGCAACTGTCATTAGTTAAGAGAGGTTACTAGTGGACCAGGGTGGGCCCTAAATCCAATGACCGGTACCCTTATAAGAAAACCAGAAGACACAGCGGTGTGGGGGAGGAGGCCAGACGATGAGGGAGGCGGAGACTGCAGCAAAGCAGCCCTGAGCCAAGGCTCGCTGGGAGCCCGGGGGAGGCAGGACGGATCCTCCCCTAGAGTCTGCAGAGGGAGCAACACACAGGATCCATAAACAGGGATTTTTCTGCCTTCCAGAAAACAAAACACGGGCAGGACAAGGATGAGAAGTGGGCCTACATGATACTGTACGGAAATATGATGGTCCTTACTATTTGTGGAAGAAATAGGCATACTTCTGTGGCTAATTCGTACCCAGTGAGCTGTTCACAGCTGTCCTTCACACTGTCACCACCTGACACCGTCCTGGGTGCAGGCGGATAGACACACACAGCTTCGTCTTTGTGCAGCAGACACGATAGGGTAATGTGTGTACCAGTTGAAAAAGACACCCATTCCCCAAAGTCCTGTTAGACTTTCTTTTTTTTCTTTTCTAATACTTAAAACTTTTTATACTGAAATAATTTTAGGTTCCAGAATAGTATAGTTTCTGTAAACGTTCCCTAAATGTTGGCACTGTACATGAGCAGGAACAGCAGTTTTCAGAAGCAGGAAATAAGCCTTGCTTTACAACAGATGAGCTGACCCACAGCACTGACTCATTCACCGTTGTCCCAGTAAAGCCATCTTTCTGGCCCAGGCTCCTGCCCCACTGCGTGCTGTCAGTTTCTCCGTCTTTGTCGTTCAGGATCGTGATCCTTTTAAAGAGTAGAGATCACGTTTTTTGAGGACTGATTCTCTTTGGGGCTTGGGGGATATTTCCTCATGATCAGGTTGAGTTTTATCGTAAAGGAATGTGGGGAGCAGGGGCATTGGCGGGAATCTCAAGGACAAGATGGTTTTCCTTCAGCTGACTCATTCACAAAGCAGGTGCACGATGCGTGGGTAGCGGGGCCATAAGTCAGGCTTTTGGTTCAAACAAAGTTTATGTACAGTCATGCTGACTTAGACAGAAATCTAAACTGGCTCCCCTTGTCTATCCGGTCTTTAGAGAGTTGTTTTGTTTTGTTTTGTTTTCCTCACTGTGTCCTTTCAGTGCATCTTATTGAGGGTACCTGGTATCCATGTGTCTTCTCCCGGGTAATACTGACTTCCATCTTGAATAAAGTGGTGTCTGCCAGGTCTCTCCACTGTAGAGTTACTGCTTTCCTATTGTAACCAGTAAGTACCTTTGAGACTCTGCAAATATATTTCCTATCATACTTTTGCCACTAATTTTAATATCCATTGCTGGTTCTTGCCTGCAATGCACAGCAGACTTTGAAAAGTTTCGGAAAGAGGGATAATTTCACATTCAGAATAGAGCACATTCATTCATTCATTCATTTTTTAAAGATTTTATTTATTTGACAGAGAGAGAGACACAGCGAGAGAGGGAACACAAGCAGCAGGAGTGGGAGAGGGAGAAGCAGGCTCCCCGCTGAGCAGGGAGCCCGATGCGGGGCTCGATCCCAGGACCCCGGGATCCTGACCTGAGCCGAAGGCAGATGCCTAATGACTGAGCCACCCAGGCGCCCTATTCATTTATTTATTTTTAAAAAGATTTATTTTGAGAGAGAGAGAGTGTGCCTGCGAGTGCAAGCAAGCATGGGGGAAGGAGCAGAGTGAGAGAGAGAATCTCAAGCAGACTCCCCACTCAGTGCAGAGCCTGACATGGAGGCTCAATCTCACAACCCCGAGATCATGACCTGAGCAGAGTCAGACGCCCAACCAACCGAGCCACCCAGGTGCCCTGCACATTTATTTTTTAGGTACACTGGATATGATGCAAATCTTTCATTAGCTGCCAGCATCCAATAGCTGTTTATACCATAAAGCATATTTTTAAAGTAGATGTTGGTGCATTTCGTTATTTTGGTGAAATTTTGTGTCACAAATTCACTATGTGTTTATTAAAATTGCTCTTTTCTTAGGCTTGGTTGTCTCCCATCTTCTTTTTCCTGCTTTAGGACTGTTCCCAGCCATCATGCTGCCCTTTGTATAGCGCACGAGTGTGTCTCTTCATTGCCTGACCTTGTCTTGTTCACATCACTATTTATAGATGGCACCTAAACAGTTGGTGGAAGAGTTCATTCTGATCCTAAAATGAGTTTCTAGGGGCGCCTGGGTGGCTCAGTCGGTTAAGTGTCTCCCCTCAGCTCAGGTCATGATCCCGGGGTCCTGGGATCGAGCCCCGCATCGGGCTCCCTGCTCAGCGGGGAGTCTGCTTCTCTCTCCCTCTGCCCCCCACCTGCTTGTGCTCTGTCAAATAAATAAAATCTTAAAAATAAAACCAGTTTGTAAAATGTTTCCCAACTTTTTGTCATGAAAATCTCCAAACACAGAGAAAGTTGGAAAAACAGGGCAATGCTTGTGCTCCTGCCGCTTGAGTCAACCTCTGCTAACATTTTGCCCCACTTGCTTATCTACGAGTGATTATTGAGTTAACTTCCGGACATCCCGACACTTCACTATCACCACTTTGCGGTTATTTCCTAAAAGTAAGAACATTTTGCGATATCTGGTACTGGCAGGCTACCGTCCATGGGCCAGATCCATAACGCCACCTGGTTTTGTTTTGTTGTGAAGTCAGCTCTATGCCCAACATGGGGCTCAAACTCACGCCCCCACGATCAAGAGTCGAATGCTCCGACTGAGCCAGCCAGACGCCCCACATACCACCTGGTTTTGAAAATAAAGTTTTATTGGTACAGAGCCATGCTCATCCTTCACGTTTTGTCTGAGGCTGCTCTTGCCCCACAGCAGTCGTTTGGCCCGTAATTCTGGAAATACTTACTATCTTACCTGTGTAGAAAAGAGTTGACCTAAGTCCTGACTGCTCTCCTTACAACCTCATGCTCATAAGGTTGGCTGGTGTCTGAGAATGTGGATGTCAAGAGGGTTCCCACCACTACGTGATAAGAGCGCCTCACTGGGCCAAAACCATTTGCACAAATAATGTGGCTTGTTGACCCTAAAAATAAAAAGTTGTTTTTACCAGCTAAAATGGGTTTATTCAGGAATAGCAGAGAATTGTAATTGGAAACAAGCAAGCTACTGAAAAAACCATAGGCTAGTCCGACGAAGGAGAGAAACTTTATTTTATGGGGAAGAAGGAGGAAGTTGGAAGAGGTTGTTTTGAACAGACGTCCGTTGGAGAAAAGCATGAGTTCGGGGTGATGATGGCTTCTCATCAGCTACATTGCAGAGGTGGCTGATCTCTTGTAGGAGATGCAGGATGCATCTTTCCCTGTTGGGACCCTCACTGGTGATTCCTTCCCGTGGAGGATTCTTCTGCTGCATCTGTGATTGAAAATTCTTCCTGTAATTGCGGTTGAGTGGTGAGGATCCCTCTTCTAGCTTCCCAGCTCCACTTGGGTGAGGTTTCCTTTCGTTAATTTTCACAGGCTTGTGATGAACACCAGCTCTCCCTCTGGGAGTCTGCAATTTTGGTACGAGCCAGGCAGAGGGTTCCCATGTGATTAGCCCCTGGTAGAAGCCTGGCACTGATCTCTGACCAGCTGCCTGCTAGATAACATCTCACAAGTGTGTCACAGCCCTTTGCTGTGAATTAAGCAAATTCTGTGTGACCCCACCAGGAGAAGCTTCTGGAAGCTTCCTCCTTGACTCACTCAGCAAGCCTTTTCCCCGTGCTGATTTTCCTTTGTATCCTTTTGCCTTAATAAATCATAGTCATGAGTCCTCCTAGCAAATCAGGGAACCTGGGGGTAGTCATGGGGTTCCTGGACACATAGCCCTTTATAGAAAAATTCTGCTGAACCTCATTCTACATAAACACCATCACACCCTAGAAAAGAAACAATTATCCTGTACCATAATCTACACAGAGTCTGTATGAAAGCTTTCTCAATCATTTCCAAAATGACTTTTTAGCTTTTTCTTTAAACCAGGGTCCAGTCAAGATTTGTATGTTGCATTCCCTCCTCTTACATATATTCATCCATTCAGTCCTTGTTTAGGACATTAACTTTGTGAAGACATCAGGACAGCTGTCTCGCAAACTGTCCTAGACCTGAGTTCGTGGTTTTCTCATGCACTGTGGGCAGCCTTCCTCCACATCCTGAAAGCAGGGGTGCAGACCGAGAGGCTGGGCGAGCTTCAGGCTCATCTGCCCCACAAGTGACCCTGGTGTCAGCCAGCGCTCTTGCTCCAATAGATGCCAACTGTTACTCCTTATCGCACTTTCTTGAGACATTGACAACGTCCAGACCGTTGTAAACAGCTGACCGGAAAAGCCCAGACAGCAACAGAATGCCTAGAAGCCCCCTTGCCACACATCCCCTCCCCGCCCACGATCAGGGGCTGAGCACACACCGAACCCCACCCTTGATCACGCACTCTCCGCCTGCTCTCTGGCCTGTACCCCCTGACCCTCTCTCTAGAAAACTCTCGGTGTCCGTCTTGCCGGCGGTGGAGAGGTCCGTGGTTAGGGCTGGAGCCTCCACCTCCGCCGGCTGCCGCCACCCAAACTAAACTCCTCCCTTTCTCTTTTCCAATTATCGGCTTCTCTCGTGAGGGGTTCATCCGAGTTTGTTCGGCTTCTCCTGGCCAGGCCGCCCGAGTCCCGGAAGGGCTTCCGTTCCCTCCCCGAGTCAGCGGCTGTGACGGACCCTGGGGCACGGGTAAGGGCGCCCCGGCCGTGGCGGGCCACCCGGGGCGCGGCTGAAACCCGCCCGCGCCACCGCTCTCCCGCGGTCGTGGCATTTTCGGATGACTTTCGCCGGAGTCAGTGGTTCATGGGGGCTGCACAGGGTCTTTCTCCAACCCCTCACCGGCCGGGGTGAACTACAGTCCCCTAGCAGGCGCACGCTTCATGGCCTCTCTGTAACTGGACCCTCGGCAGAACCAGGCGACGCGGCCATTACGGGGCCTGGCCGCTAAGCGGCGGCGCCCGTGGCCCGGGAGGGGCGGTCGCGGCCCTGTGACGTCATGCGCACGCCCGAGGGAGACCGGCGCGGCCGTGTGACGTCGCACGCGCGCCGAGGGGAAAAGACGTGGTCGCGGAAGCCCAGGGGTCCGGGGCGTTCGCCATGGTTCCGCGCGTGCCGCTCCCGCCGGAGATCCAGCTGGCCCAGCGGCTGGCCGGAAACGAGCAGGTGACCCGGGACCGGGCGGTGAAGAAGCTCCGGAAATACATCGTCGCCAGGACTCAGCGGGCCGCAGGTTGGCGCGGGGCTGGCGGGGTCGGGGCGCCTTGCGAGGCCGGGGCGCCTTTGGGCCGGGCGGGGCCGGGCGGGGTGCGCGGGGCGGCCGGAGGTCGGCGGAGGCGCGGCCTGTGGTGTGTGTGTGTGTGTGGGGGGGGAACCTCCGAACCACGTGGGTCCTGCACGCGGTCAGGCCCGCGCGGCGGCGTCCGCGAGGGTGCCTCCCACAGCCCACCCCTGCCCGGCGAGCCCTTGGCCCTGCGCCCCCACCCCGCGGGGAGCCGGCGTCCCCTTCTGACGGTATACCCTGCTGTCCCTGCTGCCCGCTTTTGGGCGCTCGGAGCGGCGTTTGTTGCTGTTGGCAGTTCTGTCTTCGTGTAATTATTGGGTTGTGGTCTGAGTTAGACTGCGGCGGATCGTCCGCCAGGGCGGAGGACGTGCTTCCTGTGAGCTGGTCACTCTAGGGCTGGTTCTGAAAGCGTGGCCCCGTGAGCAGCATCGGCATCACCCCGACGCCTGTTAGAAAGGCAAATTATGAGTCCCATTCCAGCCCCAAGGAGTCAGAAACGCTGGCGGTTGGGCCAGCGGCCTGGTGTAAGAAGCTCTCCAGGTGATTTCCATCCTGGCGCTGAAGTCGGAGAACCACTGCTTCAGGAACAGCGTGCCAGACACAGAGTTAGGACCGCCATAAATATTTCAAGGGTTTTATATGTCTGTGTGTCTTACTAGTTTGAATGAGTTAATTTTTCCTTTTAAAATTTGAAGCGTAATACAGAAAAGTGCACAAACCACAACATGTAAAGCTGAATGAGTTATCGCCAGCAAATCCATGCAATGTTCAGTGTCCACAAATGGAATACGGTGCCTTGGATATGGATACTTGTAGATTCTTAGTGTTTATTGAATAAGGAAAGGGCCCTTACCTGGGGGAATACTAACAGCCACAGGTCCAGCGGGTTCTGAGTTGAGAGGATGAAAGGGAGGGGAGGGAGGGCCTCCAGGAGAGGGGAGGGCCAGGTATGTTTCTACTTAGAGCGCTTTGATCTAATTCAGCCACTCAACATTTCTCTGGCTTTGTTCCTGGCAGTAAAAAGTTGGGTTTGCTTTGTCTGAGTGTCACTGTTTTTGGTGCAGGTGGCTTCACTCATGACGAGCTGCTGAAGGTCTGGAAAGGACTGTTTTATTGCATGTGGATGCAGGACAAGCCGCTCCTCCAGGTGAGTGTATGAGGAGGTAGCAGAAGCATCAGTGGGACGACAGATGGGCACGTGGTTGACCCTCATTTTAGCGTAGCGAAAGACACTGAATGAGTTATGAAGTTTTGTAGCTTCAGCACTTTATTTATTTATTTATTTATTCATTCAAGATCTTATTTATTTGACAGAGAGAGAGAGAGAGAGAGAGAGCAAAAGCAGGGGGAGTGGGAGAGGGAGAAGCAGGCCTCCCGCCCAGCAGGGAGCCCGATGCGGGGCTCGATCCCAAGACCCCGGGACCGTGACCTGGGCCGAAGGCAGACGCTTAACGACTGAGCCACCCAGGCGCCCCTAGCTTCAACACTTTGTTTACAGTCAGAGGGCCGAGGCCTTTGGTTAGAGTGTGTGTGGTGCTGCTGAGGGGAGCACTGGTGTGACAGGTGATTGCCAGCTCGGGTGTGTGTCCAAGGCGGCAGACCGCGCCGAAATAGGGAAACTGAGGGACAGAATCCAAGTCTGCTGAGAAAAGGGTTTCTCCTGCTAGGTTTTTTTTTTTTTTTTTTTTTTTTAATTATTTTTCTAAGAATTAGACTATTTTTAGAGCAGTTTTAGGTTCACAGCGAAATGGAGGTACAGAGAACTCTCGTACAGCCCCTTCCTGCACACGTGAACAGCCCCTCCCAACCAGAGCTGTGCGTTCATTACAGGTGATCAACCTGCCTCACACAGACCGTCCCCAGAGCCCATAGTGGGTGTGAGGGTTCACCGTTAGTGTGTGCGTTCTGTGGGTTTGGACAAGTGTGTGGTGACATACCCCACTAGGACAGGATCTTACGGTGCAGTTTCCCTGCCCTAAGATGCTAGCTTTTTTTTTTAAGATTCTGTTTATTTATTTAGAGAGCATGCGTGGGGGGGACAGAGGGGAAGGGACAGAGAATCCCAAGCAGACTCCACACAGCGAGGAGCCCGATGCAGGGCTTGATCTCACGACCCTGAGATCATGACCTGAGCCGACACCAAGAGTCAGACGCCCAGCTTCCTGAGCCATCCAGGCGCCCCTCGTGCTGGCCTTTTTAAAACAGTGTTTGTCAGAGTGAATTGTTTACTTTTTTTCAGAATTACCGGGTGGTGAGGGTACTTATTTAAAACGCAGACTCCTGTGCTGTATTTGATGCCTACTGAGGGCAGGCTCTGGGATTGTCTGTTTAGCAAGTGCCCTAGGGGATGCTTAGCACAGTGACATTGGCAGGCAGCGAGTAGTTTCTGGGGTCTGGTCCGTCTCTTCCGGCTGGTCACGTGGCCCCATCTCTCCCGTGTCCCCCTTTGACTGTCAGTCTCTGTTGCTTGAGGCTCAGCTCCGGTCGTGGGAGCAGTGGCTGCCCTTGCTTGTGATGAGCTTCTGTTGGTTCTGGCTGCAGGGGGAGGCCTCTTGCAACCGTGCAGCTTGCAGACCTGAAGCACGCTGGGTAGAAAGGCCGGTGGGAGCTGGTTCTCGTGGTGAGCGAGTGGAGATTTCGTGTGGTTGTCTTTCTGTTGTGGCTTCTTGTTGTAAGGCCATGTTTCTTCAGGGTCTGAGGGAGTTTTTTCTACTGTTTACTACCCCAGGAGGAACTAGGGAGGACCATTTCCCAGCTCATCCATGCTTTCCAGACCACAGAGGCACGTGAGTACCCTCGCCTCGGGGAAGCCCTTTGGGAAGGGCAGAGCTGCCAGGAGTTGGCTACCAGATGTGGAAGGCTTGTGTTCTTAAGATGTAGAGCAAGAGGGAGGTCCCTATCTTGGCTTACATGCGAAATGTTGTTCTAAGTGTTCAGCAGTATTAACTTGTTTGTCCAACGGGGACCTAGCTAGCTCGAGGCTGAAGGGCCAGTAACTTGCGTTTTAAAATGAAAATGGAAATCTAGTGCAGTGTGGCCAAGTTGCTGGACCGAGTCAGCTGATGGTGGCGTTCCCTCAGGGCGCTTCCCCGACCCATCCGTTTTTGTCCTGCCCAAGATCTGTAGTTCTCAACCCTGCTGCCTGCCCTCTGTGATCACTGGGGCATCTTTAGACATCTTGATGTTTAGACTCCGGTCCAGTTGAATCAAGCTGTGGGGGTGGAGCCCGGGCACCTCCCTCCGACGCTTGGGGTGGGGAGCCCGCGCCCCTGGCAGAGACGGCTGTGGCTGCTGCTGGTGAGGCCCCGGTTACCCCCGGTGGGTGGGTTTAGTTCAGTTACCGGGAAGTCGGTAGAGTAGTCACAGTTAGGGACGGTAACCACTGTCTCAATTTGGGAGTGTGTCGTTAGCATCTGGGAACCTGCAGGAGAGTTTCTGTGCTCAGCAGAAGGCCAGGTACAAAACAGTCCCCTGCTGACGGTTGAATGGGTTAGTTTGCCCGTCACTGAACTGTCTGACCGACCCTTTGGAGAAACTTGTAGCTGGAGATCAGGGAGGCCCCGTTTGTTTCCCGAGGCCCAGGCGTGGGCAGGGCTGGTTCCCCAAGGCCTCTCTCCTGGGCGTGCAGACGCCGCCTTCTCCTATGTCTTCACACGCTTGTCCCTCTGTGAGTGTCTGTGTCCTCATCTCTTGTAAGGGTACCAGTCACATTGGTGCAGGGCCACACCAGTGACCTCATTTTACCTTAATTACCTCTTTAAAGACTTCGTTTTCAAATACAGTCTTATTTGAGGTCCTGGGGTTAGGGCTTCATCATGAATTTGGGGGACACAGGTTAGCATATAGCACTGTGTGTCTGACCTACATTATCGGGAGGGTTTGTGCCTGGTGGGTTAGTGGATGTAGTGGGGCCAGGCCTGGGGGTCAGGCAGGGTCACCGGCCCGAGTAGGGGAAGAGCCGGCCCATGGGGGTTAGGCAGGGTCTCCGGCCCAAGTAGGGGAAGGGCCAGCCTGGGGGGGTCAGGCAGGATCCCCAGCCCGAGTAGGGGAAGAGCCGGCCCATGGGGGTCAGGCAGGGTCTCCGGCCCGAGTAGGGGAAGAGCCAGCCTGTGGGGGTCAGGCAGGGTCTCCGGCCCCAGTAGCGGAAGAGTCGGCCCAAGCAGCCCTTCTCTTTTAGTGGCTTTGCCAGCTCTTTGCGCCTATTCTTCAGAGAACGTGGCTGCAGATTGAGGTTGTAGCTGGGCTTTGCTTTTCTTTCTGAGGTTCCTCCAGCCCCATTTCTAAGCCCAGTTCCGAACACCCCTTCTGAGTGCAGCAGACTGGACTGAGGACCCCAGAGGTTGGCCGCACATGATGTCCTGAGCAGGTTTCTCCATATTGTCTCACCTCACTTTCCAGAGTGGCTTCTGTGTTCCCCTGTGATTCTCTTTGGCCTTTTTTCTTCCTGCAGAGCATCTGTTCCTTCAGACATTCTGGCAAACCATGAACCGTGAGTGGACAGGCATCGACAGACTGCGCCTGGATAAGTTCTACATGGTGAGGCTGCTGGCGGCGGCGGCGGCGGCAGGCATGGGGGGCGTGGGGGTGGGGCTGGGGGAGCTGCGGGCATGGCCCCGAGCGATGTGGCCTCCGAGCGTCTCCTGCCCTGGCAGGGCTGCGCCCTTGAGTACTGTGACCCATAAGTCTCGAGGGCCTAGGGTTGCCCGGCATGTGCCCTGTCTCTGAGGGTTGGTGAGCGGGCAGAGAACTCAGTACTTAAACAGTGCACAGATTCCGGTTCAGAGGAGGAGATGAAAATGGCCTGTCTGGGGAGGATCAGGGCCGCAGCCTTGCACCCTGCTGGAGTTGCCACGAGCCGTGAGTGCCAGCAAACCTGCATGGAGTTCATGCCCTAGTCGTAGACCCTTGTCCACTTGTAGGGTGCCCAGTTGGGAAGCTGCTTTCTTCTGGGTGAGGACGTTCGTAGAATGGTGTGCAGAATCCCCTTTTTCTTTCTTTTTTTTTTTTTTTTAAAGATTTTATTTATTTATTTGACAGAGAGAGACACAGCGAGAGAGGGAACACAAGCAGGGGGAACAGGAGAGGGAGAAGCAGGCTTCCCGCCGAGCAGGGAGCCCGATGCGGGACTCGATCCCAGGACTCCGGGATCATGACCTGAGCCGAAGGCAGACGCTTAACGACTGAGCCACCCAGGCGCCCCTCCCCTTTTTCTTTCTGATGCTGCGTTCCTCAGAATTTAGGTTATTGATTTGCCCTCAGAGACGCAGGAAAGTTGGGAGATTTACAGACTCCATATCCCCACCCCACATTTGAACCACACTCCTGTTCCCGCAGCAGTGTTCACGGGCTTAGGATAGTGTTGCTGAGAGCAGGTGACCCAGCTGGGCCTCATTGAGGATGGCTGCCTTTGGGGCTGCAGTTACTCATGATCTGCCACTGGGATCAGCTCCCAGCTCAGACTTGGCCCCGGGGTTATGTGGGCCCTGTGTATCTCAGATGTCAAGGTGAGGACCAGCTAGTGGGCAAGGCATGGAGCTCAGGGAAGGGAGGAAGATGGAAGCTAAAGCATGTGAGGCCAGGGGCAGGGGCCAGGCTGTGCACTTTCACAAAGCACGGGTTTCCCAGGCAGGAGTTTCCCTAAGGTGTAGTTGCTGCGCGCTTGATAGGATGGCTTCTGTTGCTTTGTGGGGTCCCGTGTGACTGCACCCAGCAGCGCAGCCCCCTGGAGAGGCGAAGCGTCTGGCAGCTGTAGGCACAGTGAGTGGTGCCCCGTGTGTCCTGGGGCACACCTGACGGCCAGGAGACCCATCCCCATGTGCATCCTCTGTCACTTTACACTCCTGGAGCCCTCTGTGGGTGTGCCGCTTCACATCTGGGCGGTAGGAAAACCGGCTGGAAAAGCCGTGAGCTCTTGTCGAGGGGAAACGGGGAATCGTGGGGCAGGAGTCGGGATTTATCATAAAGGATGAGCTTTTTTAATGGGGGAGTTACCCACCCTGGGGATGAGAGAGAAAGCAAACACTTTCACTGTCTGTTGGGGAGAGAAGTCCTTCGGAAAGCTCAGGGGAGCCTTTCCCAAGGGGCTCAGCCTCCCCGGGGGGGACAGGCACTTTGTTCTCTTTTCCCACTCCTGAAATAGGGACCGTTCATTTGGCTTTCGTTCATGGCTCAGCAGTTGCTCCCCAGGGTGTCTGCTGTGAGCCAGAATTCCTGGTGCTTTTGGAAAGCAGGAGCATCCCAGCCTGGGGGCAGCGACACATTCTCTGGTGTTCTGTCCAACAGCTCTGGAGGGCCTGCTATGCGCTCTGGGCCACAGGGATGACCGGGGCAGAGGGGGTTCTGGGGAAATGCAGGCTGTGCCCCACTAACAGGGGTCTCCGTTCATGCCACAGCTCATGCGGATGGTCCTGAATGAGTCCTTGAAGGCCCTGAAGATGCAGGGGTGGCAAGAAAGGTTGGTACTCGCGGCACATCCTGAGAGCGGCTCCTGCTCACAGGCGAGCCCGTCTTGTCACTGGGGCCGGGGCCATATGCTTCTCTCCCAGTTACTCGTCATAAAGAGATGTCAGTCTTCCCATTAAAGGGTGACCCGATGGTGCTTAAGATGAAGGCATTTTAAAATTTTGGTTTGTGCATGTGTTCACAGAAATGAATGTTTTTGACCTTGAATGTAAGCCCTTACTATGAATCCAAATTGAGTTCTCTCATTATCATAATACTGGTTTTCAATATGGTTGATGCACAGCTAAGGCGCTTTTTTTTTTCTTTTTTGGTATTACATGGCATATTCAGTTCTGTTATCAACGGTATTTGCTTTGGTTCTAGAAATTCTTAATTTATCCAGACTTGTCACTTTTGACAGAGGTGCTTGTGATGGGGGTAGTCTGTGTCCCCCAAATTAAGAGGCCTGCGTTTTGTGGCCAGCATCGGGCTTCCCCTGGCCCTGGGCCGGTGGGGCTCTGGCGAGCCCGATCTCCTCTACCCTGCGGGCACCCCGGGGAGCACGCTGGGGCAGGGCCAGCTGAGCTGCGGCTCCCGGTGATGGCATGAATGGACGCCTCTGGACGTCCAGGAGGCAGACCGAGATCCACAGCACCAAATGGGTTCTGAGTTCACATTTTAAAGTTTTTAAAATTAAAGTTTCATCTCTTTACAGTTTTTTCTAATTATGAGAGTGACACGTTCCCAGTATAAGGAACTAGGAAAAGTTTTGTTAAACGAAGGAAATGCAACGCGAGCTCCCAACACAAAGATTTTGCAGATGCTTCTGTGTTCTGTGTGCGGGGTGCACGATGGCGTCTGAGCACACACAATGTCTGCGGACTGCTTTTTATTTTACTGATGACGTGTCCAAGGCGCCCCTCGTGTCAGCGCCCTGCTGCGTGGTTTTGGGGGTGGGGCAAGAGGAAAGAGACTTGGAAACAATATATTTTGAGTGGCTTTGTAATGAAACGGTGCGCTAGACCAGCGTATTTGCAGTCTGCGCATGACCGTGCCCGCCAGCTCCCAGCCCGGCTGCTGCCACGGAGCGTGCGTTCCCGCCGCGGGGGGGTCTCCTGGAGAGCGAGGTTACATCCTCGCCCAGGGCCACTTTTTCCCCTTATTAAACAGACCAGCAGGAGTGGCCTGTAGTTCCCTGGGCTTTTCTGAGTTTAGAATTATGATCAGTGACATCATGTTTAGGGCGAGGGTGCTGCTGCGGAGCCTGATTTTCACCCTTTAATTCCCGCGAGGCGCCGAGGCCAGGGCTCTTACTGTCAGGACGTAGGGTTTGGGTCTTCGTAGGTGGCTAGTGCACGAGTGGAACTGAAGGCTGAAGGGACATTTTATCTCTGATAACTCTTGTGAGAGGAGTTCTTTCCTCACGCCGCTAAGAGATGCAGAGAGACCCTTTTGAAGAAGCTGGTAGCCTCTGATTGGGCCGTGCTGTCTGTTCCTTTAGCCTGTCCCCGTTCCCGCTCAGCCGGCCAGACCCGGTTGGTTGGTCAGTGTTCGTTACTGTCACTGGCCTGGGCGGAGGGCTCCCCTTCCCTGAGCCTTTCCCTTCTGTGGCCAGTGAATCCCCAGCGCTGTCCCGCAGCCGCCCCCCC